>NC_081375.1:30334553-30691070 GCF_030684315.1 Stegostoma tigrinum
GATGCTGCCTGACTTGCTGAATTTCTCTAGCATTTTCTGTTTCTGTTTGTTCCTTTCGACCTAAGTACCTCATGGACTGAAACTCACCCTGCTCTCATCAATCTTTGAGCCACACATTTAATCTTTGGCTTTATTTACCCAATGCCAGTGTGCTTGTGGCTCAAGTCATCACCCCAAAATTAATACTTTGGAGGTTCGACTTTCTAATTAAGTTCCTAACTGTTGAAAATCTTTCAGCAGAACCTCCTTTCTAGACTGATCAAAGTCATACATGCCAGTATGGATGGCAACAATTCAATCTCTCCCCTCTCAGTCTAAGTACCTCTCTAGCCCCAAGGCAATGTCGTTAAACCTGGCATTAGGCAGGCAACAGAGATAATGGGAACTGCAGATGCTGGAGAATCCAAGATAATAAAATGTGAGGCTGGATGAACACAGCAGGCCCAGCAGCATCTCAGGAGCACAAAAGCTGACGTTTCGGGCCTAGACCCTTCATCAGAGAGGGGGATGGGGTGAGGGTTCTGGAATAAATAGGGAGAGAGGGGGAGGCGGACCGAAGATGGAGAGTAAAGAAGATAGGTGGAGAGAGTATAGGTGGGGAGGTAGGGAGGGGATAGGTCAGTCCAGGGAAGACGGACAGGTCAAGGACGTGGGATGAGGTTAGTAGATAGATGGGGGTGCGGCTTGGGGTGGGAGGAAGGGATGGGTGAGAGGAAGAACAGGTTAGGGAGGCAGAGACAGGTTGGACTGGTTTTGGGATGCAGTGGGTGGAGGAGAAGAGCTGGGCTGGTTGTGTGGTGCAGTGGGGGGAGGGGACGAACTGGGCTGGTTGAGGGATGCAGTTGGGGAAGGGGAGATTTTGAAACTGGTGAAGTCCACATTGATACCATTAGGCTGCAGGGTTCCCAGGCGGAATATGAGTTGCTGTTCCTGCAACCTTCGGGTGGCATCATTGTGGCACTGCAGGAGGCCCATGATGGACATGTCATCTAAAGAATGGGAGGGGGAGTGGAAATGTTTTGCGACTGGGAGGTGCAGTTGTTTGTTGCGAACTGGGCGGAGGTGTTCTGCAAAGCGGTCTCCAAGCCTCCGCTTGGTTTCCCCAATGTAGAAGTAGCCACACCGGGTACAGTGGATGCAGTATACCACATTGGCAGATGTGCAGGTGAACCTCTGCTTAATGTGGAATGTCATGTTGGGGCCTGGGATAGGGGTGAGGGAGGAGGTGTGGGGGCAAGTGTAGCATTTCCTGCAGTTGCAGGGGAAGGTGCCGGGTGTGGTGGGGTTGGAGGGCAGTGTGGAGCGAACAAGGGAGTCACGGAGAGAGTGGTCTCTCCGGAAAGCAGACAGGGGTGGGGATGGAAAAATGTCTTGGGTGGTGGGGTCGGATTGTAGATGGCGGAAGTGTCAGAGGATGATGCGATGTATCCGGAGGTTGGTGGGGTGGTGTGTGAGAACGAGGGGGGTCCTCTTTGGGCGGTTGTGGCGGGGGCGGGGCGTGAGGGATGTGTTGCGGGAAATGCGGGAGACGCGGTCAAGGGCGTTCTCGATCACTGTCGGGGGAAAGTTGCGGTCCTTGAAGAACTTGGACATCTGGGATGTGCGGGAGTGGAATGTCTTATCGTGGGAGCAGATGCGGCGGAGGCGGAGGAATTGGGAATAGGGGATGGAATTTTTGCAAGAGGGTGGGTGGGAGGAGGTGTGTTCTAGGTAGCTGTGGGAGTCGGTGGGCTTGAAATGGACATCAGTTACAAGCTGGTTGCCTGAGATGGAGACTGAGAGGTCCAGGAAGCTGAGGGATGTGCTGGAGATGGCCCAGGTGAACTGAAGTTTGGGGTAGAAGGTGTTGGTGAAGTGGATGAACTGTTCGAGCTCCTCTGGGGAGCAAGAGGCGGCGCCGATACAGTCATCAATGTACCGGAGGAAGAGGTGGGGTTTGGGGCCTGTGTAGGTGTGGAAGAGAGACTGTTCCACATAACCTACAAAGAGGCAGGCATAGCCTTTGTAGGTTACGTGGAACAGTCCCTCTGCCACACCTACACAGGCCCCAAACCCCTCCTCTTCCTCCGGTTCATTGATGACTGTATCGGCGCCGCCTCTTGCTCCCCAGAGGAGCTCGAACAGTTCATCCACTTCACCAACACCTTCTACCCCAAACTTCAGTTCACCTGGGCCATCTCCAGCACATTCCTCACCTTCCTGGACCTCTCAGTCTCCATCTCACACCCCGCCCCCGCAACCGCCCAAAGAGGATACCCCTCATTCTCACACACCACCCCACCAACCTCCGGATACAACGCATCATCCTCCGACACTTCCGCCATCTACAATCTGACCCCACCACCCAAGACATTTTTCCATCCCGACCCCTGTCTGCTTTCCGGAGAGACCACTCTCTCCGTGACTCCCTTGTTCGCTCCACACTGCCCTCCAACCCCACCACACCCGGCACCTTCCCCTGCAACCGCAGGAAATGCTACACTTGCCCCCACACCTCCTCCCTCACCCCTATCCCAGGCCCCAACATGACATTCCACATTAAGCAGAGGTTCACCTGCACATCTGCCAATGTGGTATACTGCATCCACTGTACCCGGTGTGGCTACCTCTACATTGGGGAAACCAAGCGGAGGCTTGGAGACCGCTTTGCAGAACACTTCCGCTCAGTTCGCAATAAACAACTGCACCTCCCAGTCGCAAACCATTTCCACTCCCCCTCCCATTCTTTAGATGACATGTCCATCATGGGCCTCCTGCAGTGCCAAAATGATGCCACCCGAAGGTTGCAGGAACAGCAACTCATATTCCGCCTGGGAACCCTGCAGCCCAATGGTATCAATGTGGACTTCACCAGTTTCAAAATCTCCCCTTCCCCAACTGCATCCCTCAACCAGCCCAGTTCGTCCCCTCCCCCCACTGCACCACACAACCAGCCCAGCTCTTCTCCTCCACCCACTGCATCCCAAAACCAGTCCAACCTGTCTCTGCCTCCCTAACCGGTTCTTCCTCTCACCCATCCCTTCCTCCCACCCCAAGCCGTACCCCCATCTACCTACTAACCTCATCCCACGTCCTTGACCTGCCCGTCTTCCCTGGACTGACCTATCCCCTCCCTACCTCCCCACCTATACTCTCTTCACCTATCTTCTTTTCTCTCCATCTTCGGTCTGCCTCCCCCTCTCTCCCTATTTATTCCAGAACCCTCACCCCATCCCTCTCTCTAATGAAGGGTCTAGGCCCGAAACGTCAGCTTTTGTGCTCCTGAGATGCTACTGGGCCTGCTGTGTTCATCCAGCCTCACATTTTGTTACATTAGGCAGGCAACATTGTCTTCTGGATCCACTCTCTCCAGACCAATATCTACCTCCCTAATCATACTGCCCCCTACCACTACTACATTCGTATTTCCTCTCCTCACTTGAATGGCTCCATGTACCTCTGGTCACTTGACTAACCCTCCCTGTCATCCCCATTCTCGTTATTAAGAACTTTGTCACTGATGGACATTGCAGGGGCTGAGATTCCTTAAATGCAATTACCTGGGTGCCCATACCTATCACCCCAAATGGGGAACAAGAATATGGGATATGATGATGGCAATAAAAGGTAGAAACATAGGAAGTAAAAGTGGAAGGTAGAAAAAACAAAGACTAACAGAATATAGGACTGTAGTACTAAAAGTAAATATGTCAAAAACATGTAGCATATGTGTCTATCTAAAGTTGCTATAACTGAATGCATAGACTATTTGCAAAAGGTATATGAACAGTGTAAATAGTTATAATAGGTATGATGTGATTGTGATTATGGAGATATGGCTGTGGCGTGGCAAAGGCTGGGAACTGAACATCCAAGGGATATTCAGACTTTAAGAAGGCGATGCAGTGCCTTTGTTAGTGAGTGATGAAATCAGTAGAATAGTAAGGAAGGATATTGGCAGAGGAAATCCAGATGCAGAATCAGTCTGGTGAAGTGAAGAAGCAATAATGGACAGAAAACAGTAGTGTGAGTTGTCTACAGACCTCCAAACATTTGTGGGAAAGACAGTACAGTACTGAATTAAGAGTACTGTTACCGCACCTTAAAGACCATTTTCTTTATCCAGAATAAAAACAAACATTAAAAATACATTCAAAACACCAAATCATTCTTTTCACAGAAGCCTTGAGTAAAAGACAACATATTTATATCATCAAAAGAGAATTTGGAGCTTAATGATTATCACTGTACCTTTCTTACAAGCCAATGATTTCTTCCCTTAGACCCTGTGCAGAGTGTGGTACCTTCAGGAGACCTATAAACAATGCTATCAAGTCACCTCCTACTTTGTTTCAGAGATAGCTGGAACTGCAGATGCTGGAGAATTTGAGATAACAAGGTGCATAGTTGGATGAACACAGCAGGCCAAGCAGCAACAGAGGAGCAGGAAGGCTGATGTTTCAGGCCTAGAAGAAGGGTCTAGTCCCAAAATGTCAGCCTTCCTGCTCCTCTGATGCTGCTTGGCCTGCTGTGTTCATCCAACTCTGCACCTTGTTATCTCATCTCCTACGTTCACTATTTCATATCTCTACTGAAACTGATTCTACATCTTTATCCTTAGAACTGAGATATTGGATTATGATCTCGCCATTGGACCAATGTCATTCTTAATTAATAGATCTTACTCTGTCCCAGCCTCAAACAACTTTGCATAGCTTTCTGTCTTCTGAAATGTTATGTGCCTATGGCTATTCAGATCATATCCTTTGTCATCATGCAGCTCTGTCTCTATAATGGCTATCAAATCAAACATATTTACTGTAGTAGAACTGAGATTTTTTTTTAATGCACACTCTGTACATTCAGATAGAAGCCTTTTAGAGATAGTAGGAACTGCCGATGCTGTAGACCCGAAATGTCAGCTTTCCTGCTCCTCTGATGCTGCTTGGCCTATTGTGTTCATCCAGCCCTACCCTTTGTTATCTCAAACGTTTTAGACCTGTCTTTTTACTATTTTCATAATTTCTTGCCTTATCTTCTGGGCACACTTTAAAGTTTCTATGCTGCCTCTTTTTGCCACATTCCATACATAATTTCCTCTATTCCTACCTTGCTCTTTGTCTTGTCTTTTCTCATTAATTTGTCATATTTTCACCTTCAATTTTGCACCCACTATTTAGTTAAAGCCCTTGCTAATCGTTTCACAATTCACGAGAATGCTTACCCAGACAGGTCAGCTGAAGATTGTCCAAATGGTACAGTTTCCACTTTCTTCCATAACAGTGACACTGCCCTATGAATCAAAACTCTTTCTCTATTGTTACCTATCATGACACTGATCATTGAATCACACATTTAATTCACTAATCTCATTCACTCTACACCAACTTACTCATGCTTCATGTAATATTATTACCTCTGAGTACTTGCTTTGTAACTTCGCCCATAGATGCTCACCTCCTCCAAGAAGAACCTTTTCCTTAATCTTATCAATGCTGTTACTTATGTTGCATGGATGCTCTGCACTCCACTGCAAGTTCTTCTCTCGCCGAGAGTAAAATTACCGAACCCTCGCACAGGATTTCTAAATTGTTGCTCTTGTCTGCAAAGAATTTTGTCTACCCTTCTGCCTATACCATCTCCTCGAACTATTGCATTCATATAAACACCACCCTCTTACAAAGCTTCCTGACCCATGAGGCCACAGTCAGTGGGCTTATTTACCATACAGCTCCTACTTTTCTCCCTACAGGCTTTTAGTACGTTGAATCTATTGGACAATTGCAAAGGTTGAGGCTCCTCTCCTTCCACCTTCTCGGTCCCCTCAGCTATTTCACTTGCAGTCTCTTCTTGTCTGAACACTGACCAAATTAGAAGACTCTGTTCTAAGTGGCCTGTCTGATTTTCCCTGGCAAGTCATAACCATTCAATTCTAGTGCCTTAGAAATGGGTGGGAAGTGGTCTTATCTTTGTATGCTGAGTTGCTTAAACTGAAAGAGGGTGTTTAGGGTATTATCCGAATCTGACCCTACAATCAAAGTTTATTCAAAAACTCAGCCGAGTAATTCTGTCACAATATGAGATTTTTAAAAAATGAATATGTGAGGTAACAACTGGAGATGGAAGCAAAGATCAAGCCCAAATTAGATTATTTTAAATTAATTGACAACTTTTGAACTTAATAACAATGGTTCACCTGCCTTCACTTCACAACATGGTAGAATCAACATAATGTCAATTCGTAATGTGTTGTGAGATCTGTGCATACTTACAGCTATGAGTCATGGCCCACTCCAGAAACCTGAGCATAAAATTTAAGCTGACACTCCCGTGCGGCACTGAAGAAGGGCTGCACTGTCAGAGATGCCTTCATTTAGACGAGATGTTAAACAAAGGTCTGTCTGTTCTATTGTGGTATGCATAAGTTTCTGTGGCATTATGTTGAAGAGGAGAGGGGTGTGCTAGTAAGTAATTCCTGGTGCGCTAGCAAGTAATTTCCTCTTGATCAATATCATTAAAATGAGGAATCATTGCTTATTATCCCTTCACTCTGTACACTCTTGCTTTGTTGAATTTTCTACATTACAGCAGCAACATACATCAAAGTACTTCATTGGATGTCAAGGTCTGAGTTTGTGAAAGGCACTGTATTAATGCAAATCTTTTTTCTATTTTTGATCAGCAAATGAGAAAAAATAATGTTGTGTTCATCCAGCTTTACACCTTGTTATTCTGTATATCCTGAGTTTTGTTTTTCCTGTTTCAATATTGTGGTTATTGTTGCTAAATTGGTGACAGGTCCAAATTTAACTTGAGTAAAATAGTCCTGCTCTCCTTGGACCCCCAACCCATTCACCTCCTAACCCCAAGGATAATAGGATTTGCTCAAAGCGTCAGCACTGCGGGTGATTGATTGCATTTTGAATTCTCTGATCCCTACCTGTGTGAATCCTGCAGCGTCAGTGCAACAATAATGAACAGGGTCAGGCAAGTTGTTACTGCAATGAGTCATCATAATGAGTACCTCACCAACCCTTATCCCCCATCTTTGTTAATGATATTTCTTACATCTAACCAAAAAGCACATTTTGCTAACCTTGTTACAAGCTGTATTTTGTTAGTTCATCTCCTACTTAAAGAGTCGTATTCTTCCTGGGATCCGCATTATATGACAGTGCTGAGCTCAGGTCTCTTTTGTGCTAGAATCATGACCAACTCCGGGTGAAAATAGCATCAGTCGGAAATTCTGTGGAGCTTCTGGGTAAAAAGGCTGCCTGCTATTTATAAAACTCCACAGAGTCTCAATGACCCCACAAAAGTCCAGACTTCAGTTTTTGAAGCGAAGGCTTTAAACTTTAAAGCAAAGTTCAGTAGAGTTTTGGTTATTAAGGAAATGGAGCAATATGAGGACTGGACAGGAAAGTGGAAATGGGTCCAAAGATCAACCCATAAATTTACTAAGTGAATAAATGAACCCCAGTGGGCATATAGTCTAATCCTGTTCCAGTTACTTCCTATGTTCTTATGATCTTTCTTGATCTATATTTCCCTGAATGGGCTAGTTCTTTATTGACCCAAACAATAATTTGTTTCACGGGATTTTTTTAATATGACATTGTGTACTGCCTGAAGATCTAATGTATCATATGCTACTTTTACGATCTTTAGTTACACTGTTTGCAAGACTTCTCCACTCAGACTGAAATCAACGATACCACAATAACCACCATTTTAATTTCAATAGTATTTGTGTTTGAAATTCACACTGTTTCCAGCAGCTGGAACCCAAATAACATTTGTAAGTTTGCAGTGCCATTTTAACAAAACAGTTCAGAAATGCAAATCTTCAACAGAATCATTTTCTGCTGTCCTTACGCTGTTTCAGGCGGTCGGCATCTGCTGTTGTCAATAATTGTAAAAGTTTTGCTTTGTTTTGGGAATAGCTCTTGTCTGGAAGAATCTTCCAAAATAAACAGAAATGTGATGGGCTCAAGGAAGAGATGGATGTTAGTAAGGAAGATGTACTAGGAATTTTGAGGAGCTTGAAAATAGATTAGTTGCCAGGCCTGATGGGATTTATCCAGGATTCTATGGGAAGAGAGGGAAGAGATCGCAGGGCCTTTCGCGATGATCTTTTCATCCTCACTGTCCACGGGTATAGTGCCAAAAGATTGGAGAGAGGCAAACATCACTCTCTTGTTCAAAAAAGGGAATAGATAACCCTGGAAATTACAGGCCTGTTTGTCTTACGTCAGTGGTGGGCAAATTATTGGGAAGGGCTCCGAGCAATAGGATTTATGATCACTTGGACAGGCACAGTTTGATTCGTGATAGTCAGCATGGATTTGTGAGGGGTAGATCATGCCTCACAAACCTTATTGAATTCTTTGAAGAGGTGACCAGACACATGGATGAATGTGGAGCAGTGGATGTGGTATACATGGATTTAAATAAGGCGTTTGATAAGGTTCCCCATGGCAGGTTCATGCAGAACGTAAGGAGGCATGGAACAGGGGAGAATGTGGCAGATTGGATTCAGAATTGGCTGACCCTTAGAAGACAAAGGGTGGGAGTGGATGGAAAATACTCAATGCAGTACTCAGTTACGAGTGGTGTACCACAAGGATCAGTTCTGGCTCCTCTGCCATTTGTGATTTTTTGTAAATGATTTGCATGTAGGAGTGGAAAAGTGGATTACTGAGCTCGTGGACCATACAAATGTGGGTCGAGTTGTAGATAGTGCGGAGGGCTGTTCCAGGCTGCAAAGGGGCTTTGAAAGGGTGCAGAGCTGAGCTGAGAAGTGGCATCTGGAGTTTACCCCTGAAAAATGTGAGGTGATTCATGTTGGAAGGACAAGCTTAAAAGCAGAATACAAGATTAATGGAAAAATTCTTGGCAGTGTGGAGGAGCAGAGGGACCTTGGGCTTCATGTCCACAGTTCCCTGAAAGCTGCCACCCAGGTGGATAGAGTTGTTAAGAAGGCATATGGTGTGTTAGCTTTCATTAATAGAGGGATTGAGTTCAAGAGCCTTGAAGTTATTCTCCAGCTATACAAAAGCCTGGTTCGGCTACATCTGAAGTACTGTGCCCAGTTCTGGTTGCGTCATTACAGGAAAGATGTGGAAGTGTTGGAAAAGGTGCAGAGGTGATTTAGCTGGATGTTGCCTGGAATGGAGGGAAGGTTTTACAAGGAAAGGGTGAGAGAGCTAGGGCTTTTCTCTTCAGAACAACGAAGGATGAGAGGTGAGTTGATCGAGGTATACAAAATGAACTGAGGTATAGACAGAGTGGAGGTAAATATTACGTGGGAGCATAGTTTTAAAGTGAGTGGGGGTAGATAGAGGGGAGACATCAGAGGTAGGTTCTTCACTCAGAGAGTGGTCAGGACATGGAATGCATTGCTGGAGAGGGTAGTAGAGTCGGCCTCATCAGGGGCATTTAAGCGACTATTAGATAGACATACGGATGGAAGTATAAGGTAGGGGTGGAGGTTAGATACACCGTAGGATTAGGGTAAAAGTTCGGCACAACGTCATGGGCCGAAGGGCCTGTACTGTGCTATACTGTTCTATATGTTCTACGTTCTAAGGGTTAAGTGAGATGACTCATGTTATTAAGTGGAATAGGGTCAATTCACTGGTTCCTTTGAGTGTAAGAGGTCTCTCCTGTCACAGTGGTGTACTAATCAATAAACTATTGGTGTTCATTCGTCAGCAACAATATTTTACAGTAGAGCTAGCTATGTGTGGAGAAAGGAGACATCAAACAGGTGCTTGTCTTCAGCCAATTCAATTCACTCCCTGTGATAGTAGGAAACAGCCGAAGGCCCTGGATAGTGCAAATGCTATGGGCCCTGACATTCCACCAAAAGTCCTGAAGAGCTGTGATCCAGGACTTGCTGCATCTGTTGCTAAGCTGTTCTTGTACAGCTGCAATATCAGCATCTACCTGACTGCGGAAAATTCCCCAGGTATGTCCTTTTTGCAGAAAACAGGACAAATGCAATGTAGTCATTTACTGCCCCATCTGTCTACTTTTGATCGTGAGTAAGTTGTTGGAAGTGACATCAACGGTATCACATTGTAGCACATGCTTAGCAATAACCTGCAGACAGACACTCAGTTGGGGCTCTGCCAGTATCACTCAGCTCTTGACCTTTCGTTACGACTTTGATTCAAACAAGGGCAAAAGAGGTCAGATGAGAGTGACTGCCTTTGACATCAAGGTTTCATTTGATTGAATGTAGCAGCAGAGTTCTAGCAAAATTAGAGTCCATGAGAATCAAGTAGAGAATTCTGTGCTGGTTAGATTAATACTTGGTATAAATAATGATTGATTGTTGGTGGTCAATTATCTCAGCTCCTGTATTGCTCTGAAAAAATTACTCAGGGTTGTGTCCAAGGCCCAACCATCTTCTCCTGCTTCATCAATGAATTGAGAAGTGGGGATGTTCATTGATAATTTCACAATGTCCAGCACCATTCTCAACTCCTCAGATACTGAAGCAGTCTACATCCAAATGCAGCAAAAACCTGGTCAATATCCAGAAGTGGGCTAAAAAGTGGCAAGCAACATTTGCACCACACAACTGACAAGCAATGACCATCTCCTACTAGAGAGAGTCTAACCAACACCACTTAACATTTGATGGTATTACCATCACTGAATCATCCACTGTCAATATCCTGGTATTACAATTGACCAGAAACAACTATACTAGCCATTCATATACTGTGGTTACAGACCAGACATCCTATAGTTAGTTACTTACCACTTGATTCCCCAAAGTCTGTCCTCAAACTTCAGGGCAAAAGTCAGGAGTATAATGGTGTACTTCCACCTTGCCTGGTTTAGTGCAAGCCTAATAACAGGGAAAAGCCTTCACACCATCCACATCAAAGCAGCCTGCTTGATTGACGTCACATCTACAAGCATCAATCCCCTCCATTACCCATTCATAGTATTGGTCTGTTTCATTTACAAGATACAGTGCAGAAATTCACCAAGGCTCCTCACATAGCAGCTTCCAAACACATCACTGGGACCATCTAGAAGAACAAATGCAACAAACACATGGGAGCACCACTGCATTAAAATTTTCTTCCAAGCCACTCACCATTCTGATTTGGAAATACATTGCTGTTCTTCGCTATTTCTGGGTTGAATTCCCAGAATTCCTTCACTAAAAGCATTGCGGGTGTACCTGCACTAAATAGACTGCAGCAGTTCAAGGAGGTAGCTAAATGACAAGTCCAGATGGACAATAAATGCCAACAACAACCTCATTCCATGTCGAAGTAAAAGAACATATTTAGCATGTACATGTCGTCGACTGTGAAATTTAAACATTTTGTACCTATTCATGTCACAAGTATATTTTGAAATGGTCTGCTCAGGGTTAAAAGAAATGCAATTGAAAATAATTATATGTCCTGAACACGTTCTGTTTTTCAGGAAATACACTTAAATTCGTGTTATTAGGTTGATTTTTGGCATAAGGTCCACTGCAGTTTTAGATTTTCTTTCCAGCATCTACTACATGATTCAAGCAGGAACCCTTATTGACAATACAATTTGATGACTGAATATTTTTTCTTGCAAAACTGCCCTAGGCCACACACATTTTATATTTATGTGACTGCAGATTATTCAAATGCTGTTGGGCATGTAAACTGGAATT
Organism: Stegostoma tigrinum; assembly: GCF_030684315.1. Classification (NCBI taxonomy): domain Eukaryota; kingdom Metazoa; phylum Chordata; class Chondrichthyes; order Orectolobiformes; family Stegostomatidae; genus Stegostoma; species Stegostoma tigrinum. The sequence goes on from NC_081375.1 coordinate 30,346,213, forward strand.
TTGAAACCATCTATGAAATTCTGTAGTAACATATGTGAGCTCTACAGATAGGCTTAGATTTTGCTCTTGGCAATAATTCTATGCAGTGATAGTACTGCTGTTACATGTAGCATGATTTTTGCTCAGAGATTGCTTATAGTAAAGGCAGCGACATAAATACTGCCAGTATTTGTTTTCAGAAAATGGATGTCTGTGACTGTGGTTGTAATGAAGTTAGACTATTATATCATTGGGTGCAAAAATGTATTGAATTTGTAATTGGAACGTACAACACAGCAGGCTGTTCTATAATAATAAATATTGTGTGGATGATACCCCAAATTTTCACGTTAATTTGAATAGATAATCTGCTTTATGTAACCAGTCTCTACCACATTTTATATGTAATGTTCAACATCAATACAATGGTTGAATCTGTACATTTTACTCTAACTGCCAATAACCAAGCAATTGCTGGAGGTATACTGAGGGCTGTTTGCATCAAATTGTGTAATGTTTTAAAAATTTAGAAAATATACAATTGCAGAATGATTCTTCAAATTGTAGTTCACTTATATTTGGCACACTGAATACACTACTTCCTAAACCACAGTTTCTGAACTATTGAAGCAGTTGGAATTTGAGGCAAATTCTGCACTGGTTGGGTGGTATGGAGCTCAGTGGTTAGCACTGCTGCCTCATAGCACCAGGGATCCAGGTTTGATTCTATCCTCGGGCAACTGTCTGTGTGGAGTTTGCACATTCTCCCCGTGTCCGCGTGGGTTTCCTCCGGATGCTCCGGTTTCATCCCACAGTCCAAAGCTGTGCAGGTTAGGTGGATTGGCCATGCTAAATTTTCTGGAGTGTCCAGGGATGTGCAGGCTAGCTGTATTAGCCATGAAAAAATGCAAGATTTCAGGGATAGGGTAGGGGGTTGGGTCTTGGACACATGCTGTTTGGAGGGTTGGTGTGGACTCGAAGGGCAGAATGGGCTGCTTCCATACTGTAGGGATTCTACGATACCTGGCAGAAAACACATTTGGTTGTTAGTGCTCGATCGTGTCAGCTCCAAAACACTGCAGGAGTTCCTTCAGGGATTGTCCTTGGCCCAACTATCTTCAGCTGCATCACCACTAATCTTCCCTCCACCATAAGGTGATAGCTGGGAAGTTCGCTAATGATTTCACAATGTTCAGCATCATTTCTGAGTCCCTAGATATGAATGCGGTCTGAGTGTAAATGCAGCAAGACCTCCACAACATCCAGGCTTGGGCTCCTAATTGACAAGAAAATAATATGCTCCTCACAAAAGCAAACAATGACCATTCTAACAGAGGAAAATCTAAACATCTCCCTATGGCATTCAATGAAACTGCCATCACTGAATTCTCCACTACCAAACTCCTGGGGGTCAGCATATTTCAGAAACTGAACTGAGTGGGTCAGTTAAATACAGTGGACGTAAAAGCAGATTAAAGGCAGGAAATTCTGCCCAGACTAATTCACTTTTTAATTGCCCAAAACTTGTCCAAACATCCACAAGGCACAGGTCTGGAGTATGATGCAATAGCAACAGCAACACCCTGCCCCTAATTTGCCTGGATGAGTGCAGCTCCAACAACACTCAAAAAGCTTGATAATCTAGGACAAATCAACCCACTTGATTAACATTCCATCCGCCACCTTAAATATTCATACTCTCCACCATTGATGCATAGTTGTGTAGTGTGCATCATTTATAAGATGAGCTGCATTAACTCAATAAGGTTTCTTCAACAGCACTTTCCAAATCCACAATCTCCAGCAATTGGAAGGTTGCGGGCAGATGATGTATGGGGACACTATCACTTGTAAATTCTACACACCATTCTGACATTCTGTTCCTTTCCTGCTGCTCTGTCAAAACCCTTGAACACTACTCCATGTGGACCACAGCAGCTCAAGAACATGGCTAACCATTACGTTCCCATAGGAACCTAAAGATGAACAACAAGTGCCGGTCAAGTCACAGATGACCACATTCTGTGGGAAAATAATGAAACAAAACAGCAGGAAGTGCAGTCAGATTGAATGAGAGACGTCAATATCTTGAGGCAAGTGTGATTTCATTAAATTTTATGCAGTGCACACATTACTAGCCCATCAGCCTTACTTCCAGTTGCTGTGAATATTTAGTCATATTTTACTTTCAAGGAATTAGTAAGGACACTTATGTCAACATTGTCCAAGTCAGGTCAGGTCAGCTGTCATGATGTAGTGATAATGGGAACTGCAGATGCTGGAGAATCCAAGATAACAAAGCGTGGAGCTGGATGAACACAGCAGGCCCAGCAGCATCTCAGGAGCACAAAAGCTGACATTTCGGGCCTAGACCCTTCATCAGAGAGGGGGATGGGGAGAGGGAACTGGAATAAATGGGGAGAGGGGGGGGGAGGCGGACCGAAGATGGAGAGAAAACAAGATAGGTATAGAGGAGAGTATAGGTGGGGAGGTAGGGAGGGGATAGGTCAGTCCAGGGAAGATGGACAGGTCATGGAGGCAGGATGAGGTGGTAGGTAGAAAATGGAGGTGCGGCTTGAGGTGGGAGGAAGGGCTCGGTGAGAGGAAGAACAGGTTAGGGAAGCAGAGACAGGCTGGGCTGGTTTTGGGATGCAGTAGGGGAAGGGGAGATTTTGAAGCTTGTGAAGTCCACGTTGATACCATTGGGCTGCAGGGTTCCAAAGCGGAATATGAGTTGCTGTTCCTGCAACCTTCGGAAGGCATCATTGTGGCACTGCAGGAGGCCCATGATGGACATGTTGTCTGAGGAATAGGAGGGGGAGTTGAAATGGTTTGCGACTGGGCGGTGCAGTTGTTTATTGCGAACCGAGCGGAGGTGTTCTGCAAAGCGGTCCCCAAGCCTCCGCTTGGTTTCCCCAATGTAGAGGAAGCCACGCCGGGTGCAATGGATACAATATACCACGTTGGCAGATGTGCAGGTGAACATCTGTTTGATATGGAAGGTCATCCTGGGGCCTGGGATGGGGGTGAGGGAGGAGGTGTGGGGGCAAGTGTAGTACTTCCTGCGGTTGCAGGGGAAGGTGCCGGGTGTGGTGGGGTTTGAGGGGATTGTGGAGCGGACAAGGGAGTCTCGGAGAGAGTGGTCTCTCTGGAAGACAGACAAGGCTGGGGATGGAAAAATGTCATGATGTAGTTTCAGGTTATGGCCACTAAATGGCTCCAGGCAGTGAGTTATTGAAGTGTCTCTGCCAGTCCTGTTTTGTACCCACATCAATAGTAAATTCATGAACTAACTATGGGCAATCATTGGCAGTTCAGTCATCTATAAACAAATTTCTTGGGGAATAGACATTAGCCTGTTGTCCTTCTTCAACTGGTGTATTTGTTTATTTATGCTTGAGTGATGTATGAAAGGCAAACATTATTTAAATTAAATTTTATGAAGTGGATGCTGATGACAGATAAGAATATGGCGTTTTTATTAATTCATCTGTCATGTTCGTCATATTAAACAAATTTCATGCAATTTAAAGAAAATAATTCTCATTAGATAAAGGCATATCAATTTTTTTAAAAAAGGTTGATTTCATTCGTTGTGACAGCTGAATTCAGATCCTGTGTAAAGTTATCGCTGTGCAGTTCTAGAAATTATACTGATGACTGTAAAAAGTTACAGGAAAGTTTCATTAAGAACTTTATGACAATTTCATCCCACCAAATGTGACCAATGTGTACCACCTTCCTAAAAAACAGCTGATGTACAAAACCTGACAGACTATGATGGTATTAGACTCAACGAACAGCAGGTTTGCTTTTGAAGCTCTTATTTAAAATCTGAGGGGTGTGTTTTGACTGACAATCTTCTAGTACCTGATGTAGCCTGGAACTTCATTGCAGGATGGAAGTAGTGAGTTGATCAAGGTTCTTGTCTGTGTTGGTTTTGATGGATGTTAAATATGCCATAAAACAGGGAAAGGCTTTGGAAATCTGAAACGCAAAGGGACTTGGGAGTCCTAGTTCGGGATTCTCTTAAGATTGACATGCAGGTTCAATTGGCAGTGAAGAAGGCAAATGCAATGTTAGACCTCATTTCAATGGGGCTAGAACATGAGAGCAGAGATGTACTGCTCAGGCTGTATAAGGCTCTGGTCAAACTTCATTTGGAATATTGTGAGCAATTTTGTGTCCCTTATCTAAGGTAGCATTGGAAGGGGTCCAGAGGAAGTTTACAAAAATGATCTCAGGAGTGGAGAGCTTGCCATATGAGAAACTGTTGAGGGATCTTGGTCTGTACTTGGAGTCTAGAAAGATGAGGGGGATCGGATTGAAACTTACAGAAATCTGTTGCTTAGATAGACTGAATGCGGAGAAGATATATCCACTAGTAGGAGAAACTAGGATCCAAGGATATAACCTCAGAATGAAGAGCTGACCTTTTTGAACTAGATGAGGAGGAATTTCTGCAGCTAGTGGATGGTTAACGTGTGTAACTCATTGTTATAGAGAGCTATGGAGGCCAAGTGATTGAGTGTATTTAGGACAGAGATAAAAAAGTTTATGGGAGAAAGCAGGAAAATGATCAAATGGCAGAGCAGTCTCGATGAGCTGAATAGCCTAATTCTGCACCTAAATCTTAGGGTCTTGTGGTCTACAATCATTCAAATAGCTAGTTGTTATTTTTGAAAGCTTCCTACATGCATAATTACTCTCTAGATACAAGTGATGTATTTTCAAGTAACAAAATAAATACAAATGCTTTACTGTTCTAAGAAATACAAATAAGAATCAAGCAATTAATTGCATTTATTAGTGTATTAAAATCAACTGCCTACACAGTTTTTTGGGACTTATAGCTATCAAAAACTCCTTTAATTTTATTTAGAAGGACAGCAATACAATGTGAACAGCTCAGCTCTGATCACACCATCCTGCCTGTGCTGTAGCACTGGTGTTTCTATTTTGCATCTCCCATCACTACAGTCTGGACTTTCTATAAAGTCCAAGACCCCAGACTACATACCCTTTGATTGTATTTTTGTCACTTTGTTTCACAAAGTAAGAAAAGAGTAGGTAAATTTAACATGGGAATCAAGTTACTTCTTTACAGCTTAATCCAATATCCCTGAACCTGACATGGCCCACGACAGCTAAGACAATACTTATGGGAATTGGGAAGTGGGGTGCGGGGTACAGCTTTATGCCCTTTTTCATAGGTTTTTTGGAAATCAGGGATGATATTTAATCAGGCAGGAAGATCACTGTGTCCACTACAAGGACCTTTAATTGGACCTACTGTCTAGCAATCAGTTAAGACACATAATTGGCCAATTAATGACCCTGCACCAATGCTACACAACCATCAAGACGCCTACCACTCCATTCTCCAGCTGTGTTTTGGTAAATTGGACCATAAGACTGTATTCCTTCTCTGGTCTTACAAGCAGAAACTGAAATGTGAGGATCCAGTACAGAAAGTTGTACAGCGCTGGTCTGAGGTAACAGATGACTGCTGCATTATGGTGGACTGGTCCATATTCAAGAACTCAATGGCCAACCTCAATAAGTACGCCATGACCATCACAGATTTTATCAGTAAGTGTGTCGAGGACTACTTGCCAAAGAAGTTAATCCAAGTGTTCTCCAATCAGAAACCACAGGAGATCCACTCCGACTGAAGTCCAGATCTGAGGCTTTCAAGTTGCGTGAACCTGACCTATACAGCAAATATCTTCACAATCTTCACAAAGCCATCAGGGACTCTAAGCGACAATACCAGACTAAACTAGAGCCCAAGACTAACCACGCAAACACACATCGACTGTGGCAAGGCTTGCCGATAATGATGAGCCACGAAGTGAAGTTGAATAGAGCTGTTAACAATAATGCATCCCTCCCCAATGAGCTCAATGCATTCTATGCTCATTTTGAACAGAAGTGAAATAATGTCACCTTAGGGGCACCTTACCCAGAGTCACCATAGCAGATGTCAGTCTGGCCATTTTGAGGGTGAACGTAAGGAAAGAGACTGGCCTGATCGGAGTCTCCAGCCATTCACTCAGATGCTGTGCAGACCAGCTGGCAGGAATATTTGCAGACATCTTTAACCTCTTCTTACGATGGTATGAGGTTCCCAACTGCTTCAAGAAGACCACTAACATCCTGGTGTCAAAGAAAAATCAGGCAACATGCCTAAATGACTACTGCCTAGTGACTCTGACATCCATCATTATGAAGGGCTTTGAGACGTAAGTAATAGTACACATCAACTCTAGCCTCCCAGATTGCCTTGATCCACTACAATTCGACTGTAAATTGCAATAACCCACAGCAGACACCACCTCCTTTGCCATATACTCATCCCTGGAAAATCTGGAAAACAAGGACACCTGCATCAGATTCCAATTTATTGACTTTAGCTCTGCCTTCAGCATCATAACTTCAAACAAACTCATCACCAGGACTCCACTCCTGCCTTTGCAACTGGATCCTCAACATCCTGACCTGCAGATAGCAATCAGTCAGGGCAGGTGACAACACCTCCTCCACAATAACCCTCAACACCAGTGCCCCGCAAGGCTGCGTACTCGGCCCCCTTACTATACTCCTTATATATTCAGGACTGTGTGTCCAAATTCAGCTCTAACACCATTTACAAATCTGCTAATAACTCTGCTGTGGTGGATTAGATCTCAGATAACAATCAGACAGAGTACGGGAAGGAAATAAACAGCTTAGTGTCATGATGTAAAGACAATAATTTCTCCCTCAATGTCGGAAAAATGAAGGAGCTGGGTCATTCACTTCAGGAAGCAGATTGGAGGACATGCCATTGTTTGTATCAATGGTGTTGAGGTAGATGTGGTTGAGAGTTTCAAGTTCCTAGGAGTACATATCACCAAAAATCTTTCCTGGTCTTCATCCACATCAATATCTCTACTTCCTCAGAAGGCTAAGGAAATTCAGCATGCCCACTATGACTCCTGCCAATTTTTGTCTTTTCACCACAGAAAGCATCCTAACTGGATGCAACACAGCTTGGAATGGCAAATGCTCCACCCAATACCACAAAAAATTCCAGAGAGTTATGAACACAGCCCTGTTCATCATGAAAACCAGCCACTGCCTTGGGAAAGCAGCCGACATAATTAAAGAGATCTCCTACCCTGATAAATCCCTGTTCCACCCACTTCCATTGGGTAGAAAATTCAAATGTTTGAAAACAGGTACCAACAGATTTAAGAACAGCTGCTTCCCTGCTGTGGTTCAATGGTTAGCATAGCTGCCTCACAACCCTGGAAACCTCACAGTGACCTGGGTTCAATTTCACCCTCAGGCGACTATCTATGTGGAAATTGCACCTTGTCTCTGTGAGTTTCCTGTAAGTGCTTCAGTTTCCTCCGACAGACCAAAGATGTGTAGGTTAGGCATATTGGCCATATTATATTGCCGCTTACCATCAGGGATGTTCAGATTAGATGGATTAGCCATGGGAAATGCAGTTTTACAGGGATAGGTTCAGGGGGTGGGTCTGGGTGGGATGCTTTTTGGAGGACAGTGTGGATTCTATGGGCCAAATGGCCTGCTTCCACACTGTAAGGATTCTAATCCTGCATGCAACAAAGTCATAGCCAGATGTAATCTTCAGGCAAAATGATATTAGAAAGCAAGTGATATCTGAACTAACGTACTCAATACATAATATAGTCTCCATTCATAAGTCATACTTTCTATCAATTTCTAATCTACCTCAAATATAATAGAAACCATCTATATAAATGTTGTATTCTGAAAATGCAAAACCTGGGATTAAACAATAAAAATTCGTAAAATATCCCCCCTACACTAGTACTATTCCACTAAACATGACCTGGTACATATACTCAAATCACAAATTACAAAAGACTAATCCTGGCCCAAAATATACGTTGTAGCAATATAATAATGTAATGTGACATATTTCTATCTAAACATTTACTATTTTACAGTAGTCGTTTAGCACTAACAGGTTAGGGAGGCAGAGACAGGTTGGACTGGTTTTGGGATGCAGTGGGTGGAGGGGAAGAGCTGGGCTGTTTGTGTGATGCAGTGGGGGGAGGGGACGAACTGGGCTGGCTTTGGGATGCGGTGGGGGAAGGGGAGATTTTGAAGCTGGTGAAGTCCACATTGATGCCATTGGGCTGCAGGGTTCCCAAGCGGAATATGAGTTGCTGTTCCTGCAACCTTCAGGTGGCATCATTGTGGCACTGCAGGAGGCCCATGATGGACATGTCATCTAAAGAATGGGAGGGGGATTGGAAATGGTTTGTGACTGGGAGGTGCAGTTGTTTATTGCAAACCGAGCGGAGGTGTTCTGCAAAGTGGTCCCCAAGCCTCCACTTAGTTTCCCCAATGTAGAGGAAGCCACACCGGGTACAATGGATGCAGTATACCACATTGGCAGATGTGCAGGTGAACCTCTGCTTAATATGGAAAGTCATCTTGGGGTCTGGGATAGGGGTGAGGGAGGAGGTGTGGGGGCAAGTGTAGCATTTCCTGCAGTTGCAGGGGAAGGTGCCTCTCTGCCTCCCTAACCTGTTCTTCCTCTCACCCATCCCTTCCTCCCACCCCAAGCCGCACCTCCATCTCCTACCTACTAACCTCATCCCACCTCCTTGACCTGTCCTTCTTCCCTGGACTGACCTATCCCCTCCCTACCTCCCCACCTATACTCTCCTCTCCACCTATCTTCTTTTCTCTCCATCTTCGGCCCGCCTCCCCCTCTCTCCCTATTTATTCCAGAACCCTCACCCCATCCCCCTCTCTGATGAAGGGTCTAGGCCCGAAACGTCAGCTTTTGTGCTCCTGAGATGCTGCTGGGCCTGCTGTGTTCATCCAGCCTCACATTTTATTATCTTGGATTCTCCAGCATCTGCAGTTCCCATTATCACCACTTCAATAATGCAGTTTGGAACTCACCGACATTTTGCTTTGCAATGCTGCTGTCAGGCAGCAAGTGAACATCGAAACAGGATGTATTTCAGTACTCTTATAGCGTCATAGAGCTATTGAGTTAAACGGCATGGAAACAGATTCTTCAGTTCAACTAGTCCTTGCATTCTTAGCATTCACTCACTTTTCATTTCCTTGGATGCTGACAGTATCTCTGCCTTATCCTTCCTTATTCCACATTACCATTTCTTTCAGAAGTCACAAGCTTACAGTACTTTTGTCATGGTTGTCAGCATTGACCAATCAAGATGGCAGGTATGTTCATGAATGGCTATGTGATAGTCAACAATGCACTGGTAATGTGTTCCACTTGCTTATGTGGCAAAAACACTAAATGTGCTTCAACTAATTGGCCTTGTTTCAAACTCTAAGAGGCATAGCTCTCAGTCAAATCAAAGTGGAATGTTGTCAGTCAGCAGTACTGACACACTGGTACTATTCACCATCTGTCCAGGGGCTTGGGCATGGTCAGTCGTCTGGGGTGATCGGGGCAGGATTCCATGTCACTACAGTTCAGGAAGTGAGCTACAGTCAGTCTTGTAGATCTAGACCAAATAAGTCAGTTGTAGAGTAGCACTTTTATCAGTCAGGGGTCTTATCAGTCATTAGTCAGAACTGTCATTCCAAATCAGTCAAGGAGAGTCAACAGCAGTTGTTAGAGGAAAGTTGGGGAAGTCATCCACAGGGATTGGATGTCAGATGCAAGAATAGAGGGGACAATAATTGGGAAAGGGGGGGATCTCTACATATAAGAATAGGAGAGGAGGCTATGGTGACACAGTGAGAGTGCCCCTCCCTCTAAGCCAGAAGAACTGAGTTAAAGTCCCACCTGCTTCAGAGTTGTGTAATAATATCTCTGAACAGGTCGATTAGAAAATATCCATAAGGATGGGAGATGACGAAGCATAGGAGAGCATGAAGTACGACAAGAGGGTGGGTCGTCAATGATCATCACCACTTTGGCTTCGACAGGAGACAACAGTCACAATGTTTGCCACTAATAAACTGTACACCTGGGTCTTATGGGGTAACAGAGGGAGAAATACATAAGAAATGTTGGGTGAGATTGAGGAAAGGTTCAACCTTGATATAATAGACAGGAAGTGCAAGGCAGAAAGGTGCTCACTTAGACTGATATGCTAAATCCACGCTCACTCTGCATTTTGAGAGATAAAGTCTCAAACATCTTACCACATTTATTATCTCATACTGTTTCAGTGCCAGTTGACTTGTGCAGCATACATCAGAATTGGATCTACTGTACAAAAGGTCCATGTAGATGAATCCCATTGTCTCCTTGATGGAGTCCTCTATGTCCTCTATGTTTGGGTGGTGATGGTTAAATGTCAGTGACTCTTGACAAATCACATTACTGAGAAGTTGCTTTGTTTCTGCTTTTTCCCACATCGACTCTTTAGAAATGTCCTCAATGGATTCAAACACAGAACATGAGAGGTTGTTTCTGCTGACCCCCAATGCCTAAAACTTGAGTTGAGAAACAAGGAATGGTATGTTAAATATACATTCATAGTGGTGGTAATGGGAAAAATCCATCCCAGTCCTACACTGGCACCTCCACATCAGTGGTAATGGGAAAGCAACAAAACACTTGTCACCTTATCTGTTTATTGAGATCTGGAGGTCTCTGTATCACTAGGACCGGCCAAGGCCCTCTCCTGTTAAGACACAGATCCTCTCCTCACAGGAAATGATCAGACAAATGCTAGGCACCCCACCATCCATCTTGAATACAGCAGGCCAGGCAGCATCAGGGTAGCAGGAAAGCAGCCTTCCTGCTCCTCTGATGCTGCCAGGCCTGCTATGTTCATCCAGCTTTACATCTGTTATCTCAGATTCTCCAGCATCGGCAGTTCCTACTACCCCCAACATCCATCTTGGCCTTCTCTGACCTATCATGGGTTGCTTTCTCCTGCAATGGTTCAAAGCAAGTGATTGAGTGAGAGGAAAGTGGTTGACACAGGTGTTAGAATCGGCGCAGGTGCAGAAAAAGCGGTCAGGTGTCCTGGGTAAGTCAGTATGCAGCATAGAAAGCAGGAGCAGTGAGTTACCTGTGGGGTTGGGATGGGTGAGACTGTGCGAGGGAAGATGCTGTATGCAATAGTGAGAATGTTGACCTTCAGCCTTGGTGGGAGGCGGTCGCAGAGGCAGAGACAGAGTGAGTGAGAGATAGCCAAGAAAAAGTCGTGATATTTATCTTTGTGGAGCATAGAGGGTCATTAACCTTCTTGTGGCATGCTGAGAATTCTTCTGGATGGTCCTCACCACATTGACTCTGGTTGCATCTTCAGGCCAGGCAGGTATGGTCTGGTGCCGTGGTTTCCTCTGGTTGTCCTGAGAAAAAAGGATGGCCCTCCTCTGGAACACCCCGTCTACTAGCGCCTTTAGGTGCCGGTCAACAAATTGGGTCACCAATTTTGCTCAACCTGTTACCTCTGAGGTAATTCTTCACAACAGTGAAGGTCTATTCCTGGCTGGCAGAGTTTGACCTGATAGAGTGCTGCAGTCTAAATATGGTACAGGTGTAAGGAAGCCCTCAAGACTCAATAGCAGTGAGGATTTCTGCTGCCGAGATGGAGGGATAGTTTGACAGCAATGCCATCGGGGATTGGTGCATACGCAATAAGATGAGCACCGTAGAATTGCACGAGAAAACTATAGCTCATCGAAACATGCTTCACAATGTTCCTCCTTAACCAAAATATAGAAAAATTCAGCCTTTTGTGTCTATATTTTGCTGTATGACCTGCAAGTCTTTGAAATCCAAATCAAATTTTCTTAAGACTTATTATTGTAAGAATTACAACAAAATTTCAAATGTAATTTACAGCATTTAGACACTGCCAGATCTTACCTGTGTTTTTCTTGCGTCTAGTGTCTCATTACAATTTAAATCATTTTTTGATACACTACAGGTCTTTTTTAATGATATACAATGAATATCTTTTGAACTCATTCTTTTATTCTTGGAACACTCAGTACCTTTCAGTAATATTTATGAGTAAAACCCTAACTCACTGAGAATTGTTATTCAACTGTTCTCTAAATAAAAGGATAAAGCAGACTTGCTTTGCTGCTTTAGTTAAAAATCATTCTCATTCTGTTTGTTTAAATCCAGTCTGGCAATAACAGAGATGATATGATGTCTTTTTTCCGAAAATAAAAAAGACACCATTTGTTCAGGAAGTCTTTTGGTGTTTGTCAATTCTCTTATGTGTTAAGTGGTACTCATTTCGCTTTTCAGAGATGTTAGGAATTTTCCGATTATGTGTTTCAAACAGCACAGAAATCTCACGGTGCATTTTGCAAAAATCATCTTGCACGGTGTTGCTCAAAGATAAAATAATTTTCTTCCGTCTTTCCTCTTGCTTTGTTTCTGCTTGTTACATGCTTTGAATTCTTTCTGTATTCATCTCCATCTGTTATCAGTACTTTAATGGAATTGTCTCAGTTTTCCTTTAAATAAGTTTTGTCAATATCAATAGAAGTAAATGAATTAGCATTTCATCTTACTAGTATTCTGAGGAAGGTGTTGTATTCAAAATGGCAGTCACGTTTGCCTTTCCACCAACAATCACTGTGCTTCTAAGAACATCATTGCTGTAAGGTCTTCTTTTCTTCCTGACTTTTTTAATGACATATAGAGTCATAGAGATGTACAACATGGAAACAGACCCTTTGGTCCAACTCGTCCATGCCAACCAGGTATCCAAAATAAATCTAGTTCCATTTACCAGCATTTGGCCCATATCCCTCTAAACCCCTTCATATTCATGTACCTATCCAGATGCCATTTAAAAGTTGTAATTGTACCAGCCTCCACCACCTCCTCTGGCAGCTCATTTCACATATGTACTACCTTCTACATGAAAAACCTGCCCCTTAAGTCCCTTTAATAGCTCTCCCCTCTCACCTTAAACCAATGCTCTCTAGTTTTAGGCTCCTCCACGCTGAGGAAAAGACCTTGTCTATTCACCCTGTCTATGCCCCTCATGATTCTATAAACCTCTATAAGGTCACCCTTCAGCCTCTGATTCTCCAAGGAAAGTAGCCCGAGCCTATTCAACCTCTCCCTATAACACAAACACTCCAACCCTGGCAACATCCATGTAAATGTTTTCTGAACCTTTTCAAGTTCCACAACATCCTTACTTTTATTATTTCTGACTGTTGTATTTATTCTTTCCACCTCTCTTCTCCAAGACACTTGTTTTCTGTTTTTCCCATGGTCTTAGTATTTCCCGATTCAATCCCTTGCTCATTCTCAGTTATAACGAATCCATCCTTGGCAGCCATACCTCCATTTGCCAAACCCCGAAACTCTGAATAACACCAAATGGAGCTGGAGGAATGCAGCAGGCCAGGCAGCATCAGAGGAGCAGGAAAGTTGATGTTTCGGGTTGGGGACCTTCTTCAGCTCCACGTTGTGTTTTCTCTGACTCCAGCATTGGCAGTTCTTACTATCCTTGAAATTCTGGAATTTCCTTGCATGTCTATCTCTCCCTATTGTTTTATGATTCTTATTAAAAACTTCCTCTTTTACAAATATTTGATCATTTGACTGATTCCTTCTTGTGTGCCTTGGTTTTCAAATTGTGCTTATTAAATGCCTAGCGATGTCTTAATATTTGAAATGAACTAAATAAATGTAAGTTGTTGCTCTTGCAGAATAGCACTCACATAATATATTCCCACAAGTATAAATTTGTCTTTCACTCTTCGAATTCCATCTCTGTTTGATTATTTTTTCCTTACATCTGTTGTGAATTCTGTCTACTCACCAGTAGCCATTGGAATGATTTTAATAGATTGTGGCAGTATTGGTCGAAACAATGGTTGTATTGCTTGTTCATGTTCATATCCCTCACAACAGCACAGCTCCCATGTCAAGGTCTAGACATTTCTTCTGCATTTCCATGATTAAAACAAAGTGCAATGCTCCAAGAACAGTTTCACTAAGCACTCTACAGCTTCTGAATGATAGCCTCCAACTTGACACTGCTAATCCAGCACCTTTTCTAAACATGTTTGCTTTGTTTACTTCTGCTCTGCAGTGACTGTAGCTTATAATTACTAATTGCATTAATTCATTAATTTTCTTCTTCTAATGCACAACATCACTGGATTGAAACGTATAATGTTACCAACTTAGTTCTTCAATGGAGTTAATGATGTCTAATTACAAATGTTGTCTCTAAGATTCAGTTACTTGGTATCACTAAGCTTTAGGTTGCGAAAGGCTCTCTGAGTGGAGAGTGTAACACTTTCATTGCACCCAGCATGCCAGCTTATGTTGGAAAAGGAGCCCACACAGATGTATACTAAAAGTTTTGCAACTGGCCAGACTGCTATCCAGAACTCGAATGAGAGATCACAGGTCTCAAACCTTAATTCAGTTTTTCTCTTACCGGATACTGTCATTCTTGATCTACTGACGAGAGCCAAGGCTACATCTGTTAAATACATGCATCAACATATCGGAGCAGATTACGGAATATTAACCATAACCCAGGAAAGAGATTTTCAGTGCAATTTTTACATTCTATGTACATTTGTATGTATATTATAGTTTAAATCACATGTTATAGGTAAAGAAACATCTCAAAGTAAAGAACTAAAAGATGAATTAGGATGAGTGACATTCTACTTGTTATTCTGTAATTTGAGAAATTCTACCTTCAGTAATTTCTTTTCTTCCCGGTGGTAGACATCATTGTAGTAGGCAGGGTCCCAGGCTGTCGATACAACTTGAATACGTATTTACCTCATGAATGGCAATGATGCTGCATTTTCCATTACTGCTCACACACCGGATCACATGAAAGCTTTTAACTCATTGTTTGTGTCTTTCTGTGTAAACATGCTGCCAAACATGAGCAGGTTATTATGAAACATACAATAGTTATAATGTAATGTTTGCACTCTATTAAACATCTCAACATTTTTATTCATGGTAATCAAATGAAATCCCAATAGTCAAACGTTTGCCTATTAACCTTTCAAGAGACAATGCTAGCAATGGTTCCAATGAAACACAATCTGAAAATATGTTGGGATTATTACCATGTTTTCAGATCAAATACTGTATTGATGGCTGTCCCACAGTGATCTAATGCAGCTTTTTAAATTAGTAGATCCATTACATTGTTTCAGAGCTCTACCTCAGGCAATTGTTTTCAATAATCAATGTATCAATCAAAATGTCATGAGCAGCAGTTGACTCAAGTGAGTTGTAAAGAGAATTTGGAATGTGGACCAACAGTTTGCAAGTGAAACTGATTAAGTAATTCATGGATGCCATTGGCTAGAATGAGCCATGTTGATTAAAATATGAGCGGCTTTCCTTCTGAAGCGACTTACTCCCAAATATTTATTACTCCCATATATCCCAAATTTGTGTTTATATTAGATGTTTAGGAAGTTTGAATTCAGTGGCAAAATTGTATTTTATTACTCCTGTGGGAAAATAACTGGTGAGGATTTAGAAGAGGCTGATAAGTGATATAGGATAAAGTAATTAAAAAACAGTAGTTAGAAGGAAATAATTCTATTCAACTCTTTAACAAAAGCAGTAAAAATGAACAATTCAGCTGTAAGGAGGTTTCAGTTTATTAAAGACCAATATTGAGAGTTTGAAAATGAAAACTTTCTGACAGATACCATAAGAAAATCTACATTTTAAAATTTAATTTCTATGCTTTTGAAGCAGGTGCTACCATAAACAGAAACTGAATTGAAAATGAAACCATAAGGAAAAGTGAAAAAATTAAGTTAGGTATGAAACTGAACTTGCCAATTTCAAAGGAAACCAAAACAGACTGAGGTTGGGAAAATGAAATTAAAAACTTTTTGAAAGATGTAAAAAGACAAATGTTGGTGCAAGCTGAGTAACAGCAGTTGTTTAGTCCACTGTTGCAGCACAAGCAAACTAAAGAAGACTGAAAGATACCATCCAGATTCAGAAGCTGAGAAGTTGTTGCTACAACTGTTCTTATCACTGGACGATAACGTGAATAAATCTACCCATTCAGATAGGATTGATTAGGGTCTACAGATGAATGTCTTCTGAGCTGAAGTATCTGCACTTGAACCTTATGTTGGGTTTTATGCTACTGTTAGCTGGACATCAGACTACAGCTCCTGGGAAGCAAGGAGGTAAAAATTCCTCATGAGGAAAACAGAATTTGAAAGACTTTTTAGCTCAAGAGTAATTTCTATAATCTGAATGAACCACTGATACAGTACAAAAGTTGTACCTGCCATTTGTGGTATATTTCTTTAGTTTATATTCAAATACAATTTGCCTGTTAATTCATGTTTAACTTATTTTAATTATGGCTGCAGAGTCTTGTTGTAGTTAGTGCTTGCTTTGTTGAATCTTGGACAGTAAAACATATTCTGTTTTAAACTGTAGAATATTGCGATTTTAATCTTTTGGAAAATAACCAAAAGTTTGTATTTCGCCCATTAGCTAACCAAAGTTATTTACCCTTAACAAGATTGTAACGCTTAATTTATCACCCAATGTAACCCCCTAAAGTATTTCCCTTATAGTTTGTGGCTGCTATATTATGTTACTCTGAGCAAAGACACTCAATCTCTGTTTCATCCATTATACAGATTGTCACTGCTTGGTATTTGAGAATACTGTTATATAAGTAGCAAAACAAAAGCCTTATTGGACTAATATGATCCCTAGTCTCAGCATCAAGTTGGCTTAGAGAAACAAATCCATTGTTAGGTTTACTTGAGGAACACCTATTTACATTAGCAAAGACTTTTCAGGGACAGAGGTACTGTGCCTTTTCAAGGCAGGTAATCTTCATACTGGTCAATGCTCAGATAGGTTTTCAAGGTTTTCTGAGCTTTTACGTTTTTGGTCAGAATTCACTCATGAGTAAGTTGAGAAAGTCCTGTCTCTTTGCATCAATTTCTTAGCAACACAAAAGTAAAAGGAAGTACTTTTTTTCTCCACTTGTATATTTCTCTCGTGTAGCATTTAGTTACTTCATATACTCTGGCTGGGAAGTAGACAGGAAATAGATGAGCCTTAACTTCTGGCTCTTCTTTGCAGTGCTGATGATTAATGACGGCTATTTTTCTCCAAGTCTCATTTTGTTACCGTCAGAGTTAACTGCGATGCAGAAAATAACAAACAAGCAACTGCCTTAGCCTGGGGCAGCCAAGCACAACCTGGGCACAAATTATATGCGACATGTACAGTCACAACACATGGAAATGGAAAAAGCAACTGCTGGGCAGAAGCTTTGGCAATGAGGATAGGCAGAAAGAACCAGGAATTTCAAAACAATTTCTTTGCATTTAAGATTGAAAAAAGTGAAATGCCCAAATTATCTGGTTCAAAATGTTAGAAATTAATTCTGAAATAGCATACTATACACTATTCAGAATATGGAAACTGTGTCAATAATATGGAATACAATAAACAGAAGAAGGGGCAGAAGAAAACTGTGTAGCATCTAATTGAGTGAGTAAAAGTTGGAATAAAGTTAAATTTAAACTACTTTCAAAATATTTGCACATTTATGTAGTGATTGTAACCAGGTCTACCAGGTGGAACCATAGCATGTGTGTTCCCTGATTAGGGTTCTTAATCTGGTCCAATCAGGGAATTCTGGCTGACAGATGTAAACAGAGATAATAAAATGTGAGGCTGGATGAACACAGCAGGACAAGCAGCATCTCAGGAGCACAAAAGCTGACGTTTCGGGCCTAGACCCTTCATCAGATGAAGGGTCTAGGCCTGAAACGTCAGCTTTTGTGCTCCTGAGTTGCTGCTTGGCCTGCTGTGTTCATCCAGCCTCACATTTTATTATCTTGGAATCTCCAGCATCTGCAGTTCCCATTATCTCAGATGTAAACAGAGGTTCTGTTCACTCTGAGACCTGGTGCTAAGGAAGTTGGATGAGTGTCAAGGATTCTTCATGTATATACCAAATGTGATGTGGTGATGAGATACCAGCCTCTGTGGAGTTAGTTCAGTCTACAGGATCCCTATATCTTTTAAGTGTTGCATAACTCAACTCAGTATATTCTTTTGTTATAATTTTCAAAATGCAAAATCTTCAGCAGTGCATGTGCCACTAATAGACCTGACTCAATTTGATAGTGACCAGAACTTAATTAGCAAAATAATTATATTGAGCACTCTAAGCTTTGCAATAATCTGCATAACTATTCTTAATAATCAGTAATACTTAAAATTAATCTGTTAAATAAATTAATCTGTTTCTACTTTAATATTGAGGTTTGATTTCAGCAGACTGGAATCTGTAGAAATAATGCTTGTCATGATAACTAAATTCCACCTCAATCCTCCAGCCCAAGTCCAATGCCAAAATTTGCATGAATCCCATTTTGCTTGATTTTGCTGAGATGGAGAATAGATTGCCATGTGCTATCAGCAAGACAAGTCCTTGCACTTTTAGGTTTTAAAATTATTTGCATAGTAAATTGCTGAAAATATGAGCTGATAACATCACAGTGAAGGAAACTGGCACTCTTTGTCCTGAATGAGTAGGGCAAGCAACTTGTTGGCACTTGGGTATTTGAGTTTTGAAGTGATGAAATGCAGAATCATAAAATGGCTTTATCGCAGAAGGGGTCCATTCTGCCTGTCATATCAAAACTAACTCTCTGCAAGAGCAACTTACTTTGTCCCAATCCCCAGTCTTTCTTTAGCTAATTGTTCAATAGGTTTCTGAATGCCTCAATTGAATCCTTGTTTACAAGATTCGCAGGTTATGCTTTACAGATCCTTACTGTCTACTGCATAAAGAAGTATCTTATCATGTCACTGTTGCCCCTCTTTTGCTAATCACTTTAAATCAATATCCTCTGGTTCTGTTTCTGCAACAGAAATATTTCTCCCTATTAACTCGGTTTAGACTTTTCATGATTGTGAATCCCTCAAATTTACTTTCAAATGTCACTATGCCAAGCTTAACTGTCATAAACTTCTTTAATCTATCCACATCACTGAAGTTGACTGTGTAACCATTTGAATAAATCCTTTTTGGAACTCCATTTAATGCCCTTACCCCTTTACAAAAGCAATGTCCGAATTGGACATGATGCTGCAATTGAATCCAAATCAATGTGCTACACATAAGATTTATGGTTCCCTTGCTTTTGTCTGTGCCCCTTTTTGTACAAGCCAGGATGCTAATTGCCTAATGATCTACTTTCTCAAGCTGCCCTACCAATTTCAATGATGCACGCACATATACATCCAAGTTCCTCTGCCGTTGCACCCCCTTTAGAATTCTACTCTTTGTATTGCCTCTGCTCTTTCTTCCACAGAAGGGGAGCCAGCAGCTACACTGAGGTCTCACCAATCTTGAGACATTGCATACTGCTTAATGGGGATCTAATTAATATTTGTAAAACAGAAGTAAACAATCAGACATTCAGTTAGCAAAGTGAGCAAAGGCTTGTATTTTCTTACAAAAAAATCATTTGAAGTTATGTCCTAGATGTTGTTAGTAATTCACAACACATCAATAATCAATGAACAAAGACCTTATAATACAGAAAAGTAAAATTATAATTTAACTGTGCCTCTTATTTGTTCAAAATCTCAAATGATAAATCTGTGATTAAATTCAAGTCCTGAGTGGTGATTATTGACAAAGCTCACTGTTTATGTGGTGATTGTAATAAGGTCAGCCAGGTACACCTCATAGAATATGAGTCTCTTGAATGGGGCTGTTAATCTGGTTCAATCAGGGAGCTCTGGCTTACAGATAAGAACAGGAGTATCAGACATCCTGACTCTGAGGGAGCTGGAAAAGTGTCAAGGAATCTCCATGTGTAAATAAAGGGAAACTTGGTGATGGGATACCAGCCTCTGTGGGGTTATTTCTGTTTACAATGACTTAACTGGTTATCATGTGAATAAAGTAGTTTTTTGTTTTCAGAAAGAGACCACAAGTGTAGAATCTGCGCACTGTTTGATAATCATTGAAAGAACAGGGTGGTGTTGCTGTGGCATCAATTGATACACTATATGCTAAATTTCACTAGTTATCTGTTTCATAAAAGGTTTCAATCATAACAGACTTACCATTTCTTGACTTACTAGGGTCTTTGCTTTTCCCACAAGTAGTGATAAAACTAGTGTAAATGCAGGAAATTGGCCATTACACCTGGAACTGTCTCATGTCCTTTTCTAGCTGGCAGCAAGAGCTCTGGTGGAATGGCACTAATATCTCTGAAAGCTATGCTATTGCTATTAGATTAGATTAGATTAGATTCCCTACAGTGTGGGAACAGGCCCTTTGGCCCAACAAGTCCACACCGCCCCTTGCATCATCCCACCCAGACCCATCCCCCTATAACCCACACACCCCTGAACACTACGGGCAATTTAGCATGGCCAATCCACCTAGCCTGCACATCTTTGGATTGTGGGAGGAAACCGGAGCACCCGGAGGAAACCCACGCAGACACGGGGAGAATGTGCAAACTCCACACAGACAGTTACCTGAGGCTGGAATCGAACCCAGGTCCCTAGTGCTGTGAGGCTGCAGTGCTAACTACTGAGCCATCATGCCGCCCCAGTGCTACTGTCATTTTTGCCATTATTTCCTATGACTTCAGTGGCAATATTGAAGGGATTCACCATTATTTTAAAATTACAATGCCACCATGACACACTGTTTCATACAGACTTTGATATATCAACAATTCTCTTGTACTTTTTGTCACATCCCCTTCCTTGCATATCCCTATTACACATACAATCCAAGTCAAAAATGGTGAGGGGGAACTGAACAGAAAGGGAAACTGACTGAGTTAGCTTGGCCAGCAAGGAAGCACCCTGTCTCTCTTTAGTAACTAACTACATTTTGACAGGTAAGATTGGAAAGATGGTATGTGTAGAAGCTTTGGTGTAAATGCTTATCGCACTATTCTGCGGTATTGTGCTCTAGCATCTCAATTGATTGTGCAATCACAAGTATCCTGCATATAAAGTTGCTCACCCTTAATAACATATAATAAAGTCAATCACATTTAAAATGATTCAAAGGGTAAAAAGAAAAGTGGAATTGAACTAAAGTACTCAAAGCCTTTGACAAAGTTCTGCATGGGAGGCTAATTTGTAAAGTTAGACCACATGGGATTCGGGGAGAGCTTGCCTATCGGATACAAAGTTGGCTTGACAGTAGGAGACAGGGGTTTATGGTGGAGAGTTGCTTTTCAGACTGGAGGCCTGCGACCAGCAATGTTCCGCAAGGATCGGTACTCGGCCCATGTTTGTTTGTCATTTATACAAATGGCTTGGATGAGAATACGGAAGGCATGATTAATAAGTTTGTGGATGACACCAAAATTGGTGGTATGGTGAACAGTGAGGAAGGTTTTCTAAGCTTACAAAGGTATCTTAATCAATTGGGCCAATGTGCTGAGGAGTGGAAGATTGAATTTAATTTGTATAAAGGTGAGGTTTTGCATTTTGGTAAAACAAACAAGAGCAGGACTTATACAATTAATGGCAAGCACCTGGATGGTGACCTAACAGTTCAGGGTGCATTGGTCTTTGAAAGTTGTGTCAAATGTAGACAGGGCGTTTCAGCAGGCATTTAGCATGCTTCCCTTTATTAGTCAGATCATTGAGTACAGGAGTTGGGAAATCATATTGAGGTTGTACAGGACATTAGTGAGGCCACTTTTGGAGTATAATGTACAGTTCTAGTCACCCTGCTGTAGGCAGAATATTATTAAATTGGAGAGGGTTCAGAAAAGATTTACCAGGATGTTGCCAGCACTGGAAGGTTTGAGTTATAAGGAGTGGCTGGGACTTTTTTTCACTTGAGCACAGGAAGTTGAGGGGTAACCTTATAGATGCTTATGAAATCATGAGGAACAATGATAATGTGAATAGCAAATGTCCTTTCCCTAAGGTGGGGGAATTCAAAAGTAGAGGTCTTATATATAAGGTGAGGGGAGAAAGATTTGAAATGGACCTAAGGGGCAACTTTTTCAGACAGAGGGTGGTTCATATGGGGAAAGAATTGCCAGCTGAAGTGGTAGATGCAAGCTCTCTCCAACATTTAAAAGACATTTGGATAGTTACCTGAATAGGAAAGGTTTAGAGGTACAAATGCAGGCAAGCGGCACTAGTTTAGTTTGGGAGGCTTGGTTGGCATGGACAAGTTGAACCGGAGGGTCTATTTTTGTGCTGGTTGACTCTGTGACTGTATTTCTGTAAGTTAAAGGGTAGTGTAGAAGGTCTGTAAATGGATATTGCATTTCTTTGCCAAAACAAACATACTGGCAGCAGACAGCTAGGGATTTGTCCCTCACGATGCTAAAACATAAATAAGCAGTAATTCTTACCTAACTCTTAACTTATAAATGGCAATTCATTGTGAACAAATGTATTGGAATTTTTTTAAAGGACATTACAAAATGGAAAGTTACATTGCATGGCTTTTCACAAAATATTTGATAAGGCAAGTTAAAAAGTCTATTTGAAAATGCAACACTCTTGGAGTAAAGGAAGAAATATCCAAACAGACACTTTCATGAAGCAGAAAGAAGAAATGCTGATCAATGATTGTCATTCCAATGGACGACTGAGATATATGGATTGTCTTGGAATTACGCAGGTTTATAAAATAAATGATGTAAATATGTCACAAAAATTTGAAGTTGAATGTTTAAGGTTGCAGACAGTGATTGTTAAAATTCTAAGAGATTACATAACACTTGGAAACAAATCAAAAATGGACTGCAGTACTGTGAAAAGATAAGGAGAAGGAATTTGGGGCAGAATAAAAATTAAAAATAATTGTCCTGGGATGTGACTTGATGTGGTCTGACTGCCTTTTCTAATTCTAATATAATCCTCTTATATAACAAGAGGTGAGATGGAGGTAAAAGTGACAAGAGAGCAAAAAGGAAGGGATTGTGTATAATGAATGCTGAAGTAATTGAGACTTCAGCCTCTTTTAATTCACAGCAATAACAAACCAGAAAAATATCCCTTCTAAATCTATGTGCCAAGTGAATCACACAAATTTACAATATCAAGGGCATGATTTTCAATGCACTGAAACAACGTGGCCTGTGGTGATGAATTTGGGAAATTTGAGTGAGATGTCAAGCTAGGCCCTTCTCAATTTTAAGATCAAAAAGTCACATTTTCTAGCCAGGTCCCACACACAGAGATAAGATTGCCATTAATGCATAGTGAAAGATCTGCTAACAGGGATTATCACTCAACATCACCCTCATTACCATCTAATCCCACTTCATTAATTTGCAGGCTACCATTCTCCCACTTGCCAGATAGAAACTAGATTTGACATTTCTCAACAAGAACGTCTGATTAGGTACCTCGTGAATGAAGCTCAGTACTTGCTCTTCCAAACCTCCCTCTGTGATATCCGGCACCAACACTTATTAGGGCCCAATCGTTGGACAACAACCTCTGAAACTCCACAGATATTGGAAACCAACATGTATCAGTGTCACTGCCTTATCCTGGTGCATCTCTGATCTACTTGCAGTGTACTTTTGCTCTTTACCTTTTGAAATGGACCAGCAGCTTTCATTGCAAAGATAATGTATATGGAGGAACAGGGACCCCCCTTCCCCAGACTGGGCCCATGTTTAGGCAGGGCTGCTCACTCTTGCTCTATCACAGCAGACGTTCACTTTGATGAATGCTCATGGCTTCCCTGCCCTGTCTATCCTTGCTCTTTTTGTGCTTTGCACCTTCAGCCAGAGTTTAAAGGCTCACCACAGTTATGGCTTGCTTCTTTGAAGTAAGATGAAGGAGGATGATGCTTACTCAATTCTAGGGATGGCTGCCATCAGTTAGGGGTCCTAGTACACTTTCCCAAAGGCTTGTTTGAATCAATCCAAGGGGGGCGCGGGCACTTTTAGAACAGTACAGCACAGAACAGGCCCTTCAGCCCACAATGTTGTGCCGACCATTGATCCTCATGTATGCACCCTCAAATTTCTGTGACCATATACATGTCCAGCAGTCTCTTAAATGACCCCAATGACCTTGCTTCCACAACTGCTGCTGGCAACGCATTCCATGCTCTCACAACTCTCTGCGTAAAGAACCTGCCTCTGACATCCCCTCTATACTTTCCACCAACCAGCTTAAAACTATGACCCCTCGTGCTAGCCATTTCTGCCCTGGGAAATAGTCTCTGGCTATCAACTCTATCTATGCCTCTCATTATCTTGTATACCTCAATTAGGTCCCCTCTCCTCCTCCTTTTCTCCAATGAAAAGAGACCGAGCTCAGTCAACCTCTCTTCATAAGATAAGCCCTCCAGTCCAGGCAGCATCCTGGTAAACCTCCTCTGAACCCTCTCCAAAGCATCCACATCTTTCCTATAATAGGGCGCCCAGAACTGGACGCAGTATTCCAAGTGCGGTCTAACCAAAGTTTTATAGAGCTGCAACAAGATCTCACGACTCTTAAACTCAATCCCCCTGTTAATGAAAGCCAAAACACCATATGCTTTCTTAACAACCCTGTCCACTTGGGTGGCCATTTTAAGGGATCTATGTATCTGCACACCAAGATCCCTCTGTTCCTCCACGCTGCCAAGAATCCTATCCTTAATCCTGTACTCAGCTTTCAAATTCAACCTTCCAAAATGCATCACCTCGCATTTATCCAGGTTGAACTCCATCTGCCACCTCTCAGCCCATCTCTGCATCCTGTCAATGTCCCACTGCAGCCTACAACAGCCCTCTACACTGTCAACGACACCTCCGACCTTTGTGTCGTCTGCAAACTTGCTGACCCATCCTTCAATTCCCTCGTCCAAGTCATTAATAAAAATTACAAACAGTAGAGGCCCAAGGACAGAGCCCTGTGGAACTCCACTCACCACTGACTTCCAGGCAGAATATTTTCCTTCTACTACCACTCGCTGTCTTCTGTTGGCCAGCCAATTCTGTATCCAAGCAGCTAAGTTCCCCTGTATCCCATTCCTCCTGACCTTCTGAATGAGCCTACCATGGGGAACCTTATCAAATGCCTTACTGAAGTCCATATACACCACATCCACAGCTCGACCCTCATCAACTTTTCTAGTCACATCCTCAAAAAACTCGATAAGGTTTGTAAGGCATGACCTACCCCTCACAAAGCCGTGTTGACTGTATTTGATCAAGCCATGCTCTTCCAGATGGTCTTAAATCTTATCCCTCAGAATCCTTTCTAACACCTTGCAGACGACAGACGTGAGACTTACCGGTCTATAATTGCTTGGGCCATTCAAGGCAGTCATGATCAATAGGGTCTCCTTATAGGGGTAAGCAGTTGAAGTGCAGGCACCCCACCATCTATCTTGGCCCGATCTAACCTGGAGTGGACTGCTTTTTCTTTGATTGAGACACAGGGAGGGATTGAGTGGAATGAAAGTGGCTTGTACATGTGTGCGAAAGATGGGCATGTGCCTTGAATGAATGTGGAGGAGGCCATGTAGGGTTATTAGTCTGAGGGGGATTGGGTGGGTGAGAACGGGTGAGGGAGGATGTTGCATGTAACAGTGAGAGTGGTATTGATTTATCAACTTATTGATTGATTAGATTATACATCCAGTTCTGGTCGCCCTATTATAGGAAAGATGTGGGTGCTTTGGAGAGGGTTCAGAGGAGGTTTACCAGGATGCTGCCTGGACTGGAGTGCTTATCTTATGAAGAGAGGTTGACTGAGTTCGGACTTTATTCATTGGAGAAAAGGAGGAGGAGAGGGGACCTAATTGAGGTATACAAGATAATGAGAGGCATAGATAGAGTTGATAGCAGGAGACTATTTCCCAGGGCAGAAAATGCTAACACGAGGGGTCATAGTTTTAAGCTGGTTGGAGGAAAGTATAGAGGGGATGTCAGAGGCGGGTTCTTTACCCAGAGAGTTGTGAGAGCTTGGAATGCGTTGCCAGCAGCAATTTTGGAAGCAAGGTCATTGGGGACATTTAAGAGACTGCTGGACATGCATATGGTCACAGAAATTTGAGGGTGCATACATGAGGATCAATGGTTGGCACAACATCGTGGGCTGAAGGGCCTGTTCTGTGCTGTACTGTTCTATGTTCTATGTTCTAAAGATTGGTAGGAGGTGGGTGCAGGCATTGCAGAGATGGTGTGAATGTCAAGTAGCAGAGAAAAAAATGATGGCACTTAGCCTGGAAGGACAGAGAAGATAACTTTCCACAGCATGGCTATGAGTTCCTCTGGATTATTGAGACTGTACTGATCTGACTAGCTGCCACTGACCAGGCTGGAAGTGTCTGTTATCATGGTCTGCTGTGCCAGTCCTTACATGCCAACTTGCCCTTATCTGAATATCCAGGGCATATGTTCCAAGCTGTGTAAAGCAGCTAGCACTCGACCAGATGCGCAACAGTTTTTTAAAGGTGGCACCAACATCAGTTATCCTACAATATCTTGGATGAGGGGGCAGCATGGGGATAAGTTTTCTGAGTTACTATAGTGGGTTTGAGATGCTAGCATGAGAACACTCAGTAGATCTTGCAGAGAGAAACTCTCTATGAAATCCAGCGCCTGGTAAGATTCAGTCCCAAATTTCAAATATTTAGTGACCAAACAGTTCTGTTCTTTCATATTACAATATGTGGCAGACTTGAAAATGGGATTTGATCTGAAAGGATGGTAACACTTTGTGTGCAACTAATTTCATATTAACTTGATATTCCGCATGCAATGAACTTTGCAATTTGATTTCAGAATTTTCTGTACTTAGTTGTTGCTTAGCAAATATTAGGCAGATAATTCTGATGAATTAAATTTGCTAATTTTAATTAGCTTGCTATAATGTACGTGACAATGACAATGTGGATAGCTGATAGTGATTTAAAAATCTATATTGCTGGCTGCTGTCACGATGCATCCCTTCTACTTCGCAAATGCCTGGCACCCTGCTAAGATAACTATCTCAAAATGTTAATGGTTCAAAACTTAAAGTAAAAGTCAAAAGGAATTAAATGCATCAAGAAGTCTGATTTACTAATGTATCCATTAACAGTCAAAAATTTATGAGGCTGGTATTCACAAAATAGCATGCTGCTTTGTTGAAAAATGGGACACTTTGTACTCTGTCTCACGACGTTGCCCATCCTTAAACAATGTACAGAATTGATTTATCATTGATTCTTCCCAGTGCTAATCGCATCTGAACGTTGTACAACTACCTTAATGTCAACCTCTTAAAGAAATGCAATGTATCTGATTAATTGTATGGAATTTGTACGGAGTGTACAACCAAACAAATTCGCCATGTCAGGTGAACAGAAGTGTCAATGCAAGTTCAGTGTATGCTACTTTACTTGTTCTAACATATGTTTCCTCAATATTATAGTTAATGGCAAGCACTTACACAGCTGTAATTTCAAACACTTACGCAGCAAATGATAAAACTCCTTATTTTGCCGTCACCAGAGGTAGTAGTTTAACATATAGAACACTGTCTCTACTCTGCATTGTAATTCTGTATTCCTTAATATCTACAATATCTATCAAAGACAAGTCATTATAGCTAACTTCTGCAGCTTTTAACCGGATACACTTGAGGACACACAGCATGAAGGGAGTGAATCTTCAAATGGTTTGTATGCTCTTTAGTTAGAAAATGAGAACATACACTGGCATTTCTCCTAAAACCTCACCTTGAAGCTATTGCTTCTTCTCTCTTTCTACTTAAATCCAAGGAGGTAATGTTTCAATGTTCTAACTCTCTAGGCTCCATTCCTCTCAATTTACCACAACCTCCAGAGAAAGCATAAAAGATAATTATGCTAGGAATGTTAAGCAGTTCTGTTTTCCTCATCAATTATGTCAATGATAAGGAAATGTGCATGGGTTTGTGATCTCCACAAATCTCATAACCTCTCCTGTTCAAACTTAAATCTCAGCCAGTTTACAATTTACAAAAAATTTCCTCCCTTCCTGGCCCCAGTACAGAGCTGCTAATAAAGGGAGAACTCAGTTCTTTGGGGTCATGAGGGTTGATTTAGAGCCTGTAGGAGTTTGAAGAGTGGGGAAGTGCATGAGGAAATTTCATAATCCTAGTGGAGATCAAGGGATTCAGAACCCAGGGCTCCTTGTAATGTAACCGAAAGAAAGACTCTGTCGTCAGTCTCCGAAAGACGTACAGTGAATGACAGATTGATTTCGAAGTCAGCTGTGCAGTATAGAGATATATTACATCATCAAGTGAACAGCATTTTTGTTTGAATTTATAACAGGTCCTCAACAAAAGGGGATTCCACACCCATAGAACATGGACGGTGAATGAAGCCTCCAATAGTATCACCTGATCATCAGTCAGGTTGCTGCATTTGCTTCAATGTAATGCTCGTTTTGCTGTGATTCAGGTTATTTTGTTTGGGGGCATTAATTATAGAAGATACTCTTGTCAAAATTCCAAAGTATTGTACTTGATTTGAAATGTTAACATGAATTCCCTCTCCACAGATATTGCCACAGCCACTGAAGTTTTCTGTTTTTAGTTTAGCATTCCAGGATCCCTAGTGTTTGCCTTTATCACCTTGGCTGGGAGGTTCCCCTGATTGTCGTCATGAGTTATTTGGACATCAACTGATTCAAATCTTCTGTTGCTTTTGGGCGAACACACAGTATGCATTGCAGGTGCCATTGATTACACTGTGAACTTTGTGGTGTTCCAATGACAAAGTTTACAAAATGGGTTGATTTGTTGTAAATAGCAATGTGACCTGAGGAAGGCAGCACTGAGATACTCTTCAGTTAATTTTGCAGAGACCCCTTACTTCTGCCTAAAATCATTACATACTGCAGAAATTGCAGCGGCAGTAGGGGCAGCACAGTGGCTCAGTGGTTAGCACTGCTGCCTTACAGCATCAGGGACCCGGGTTTGATTCCACACTTGGCTGACTGTCTGCGTGGAGTTTGCACATTCTCCCCATGTCTGCATGGGTTTTCTCAGGGTGCTGTGGTTTCCTCCCACATTTCAAAGATGTGCAGATTAGGTGGATTGGCCATGCTAAATTGGCCACAATGTCCAGGGATGTGCAGGCTGGGTGGATTAGTCATGGGAAATGCAGTGATACAGTGATAAGCTAGAGGGGTGGGATGCTCTTCAGAGGGTCAGTGTTGACTCAGTTGGCTGAATTGCTTGCTTTCGCACTGTCAGGATTGTATGAATCCTTCATCACCAAGTAGAGGGCTTGATGGGAAGTCTGGATATAATCTGGGTTTCCTGTAAATTCTCTTGGGCTGAGACGCAGTACAGGTGAAGTATAATATCTGTGGAGCTTCAGCCTCTTTGAAAAGCACCTGACTCACTTGTACTCCATTCTGTGCTGTTCCCCATTCTCCTCTTCAGTGATAATTATAATGTTTGATCTGCCCTTGGAAAAGCCATGCATTTCTCACCTTGATTTACCCTGATTGTTCAAAGTAGGAAGCGGGAAGGTGGGTAAGCAGTCTGGCCCATGAGAACCAACCAACAAGTCTAAATCAAGCAGAGGAGTCTTTGTTGAGGTAAGTACAGTGTTAAAAAAAGGTCTAAAAAGTTTTCCAAGCTCTATAATCCTAATGTGAAATTGCCAGACTCTTCAAGTTCATGAACTCTTCAATCCGTGTGAATAAATTCACTGTTACTTCAGTCTTCTCCACATTCAACTGAAGTGAATCAGGCAGTGGGAATTTCAAGAAGCAGTTCATGGGAAGAATCAAAAAGCACAATCAAATATGTGATTGGATGTGAGCATAGACAGGGTTTAAAGTTGCACAAGAAACAGAAACAACTTAAACCCAGACCTCTTCACTAACAAATATCTCGATAAAATATATATATCATCAATCCAAGAAAACAGTGAGTCTTTCCTTCTTGGAATTGCATATGAAAGACTATGACAATTGAATACACAAATATAAATGATGCAAAGTTATTTCCTTTGAATGGAAGTGTTGAAGGCACCTGACGACAGGTCTTCTCAATGACTGCTGGTGTTGTAGATTGCTCATAACCTATTAATCTGCCTAGACATGAGATCCCAGCAGCCCTTTTCAGAGTTTATAATTTACGTATTTTTTTAAAAAGGCTTCTAGCTGCACTGGTTGGTCTATTAGCTGCTAATGACTTATGGAAAGATTCAACATTTACAAGATGCAGAAAACCTTACGGGGGGTTTGTTAGAAAATATTTATTTGCCAATTTATTCTTGAATTAATTGTGTCCTTATTGATTATTACCATTCTTGCCTATGTTTTTGATCTTATATACAGCTGTCCATAATAAATATAAAGTTAATCCCTTATATTGGGGAGATGAAACACAGGTTGACTGGCTGCTTTGCAGAATACCTACATTCTGTCCATAAAAATTACCCTGAGCTTCCAGCTGCCTGCCACTTCAACACACCACAGTGGCCCCTGGGCAACATTTCTTTCTTAGGCCTGCTGCAGTTCTCCCATGAAGCTCAGTGCAAGCTGGAAAAACAGCTTCTCATTTTCTGCTGGGAACTCTGCAGCCTTCAGGACTCAACATCAAGTTCAATCAGTTCAAGGCCTGAGCACATTCCTCCATGACCTTTACACACCCTCAGCTCCCGATCCTGTCATCACATGGAGTATTTTCAGCACAGCCAACCCATTTTCATGTGGTTTTGTTTCCTGTTGTTAGTTTTTCTTCCTCCATGGCCTATGATTAACCTTTATCAGCTAGCTTTCATTCTCTCTGTCTTGCTTCATCTCCACCTATCCACTCACTTCACACACCACCCCCACAAAAACACCCATGCACAACCCTATTATCAGCACACATACCAAAGTTATTCAATTTTTGTTAACTTTTAATCCTGTTTCATTGACCTCATTAAAGTTTGGGTTTTCATTTGGATTTTCATTTCTTTCATTTGAATACATGATCTTGCCTAATAGGTTTTCCTTGTGCAAATCTACACAGGCAATGCCTATTGGTCAGTTAGTAAAAGGCAATAACTGATCTCATTTCATAGAAAGCAAAACAGGGCAGTGTGATTTGGTCTGTATTTGATCCATTCTCCAAGAAATGAATCTAATCCAACAGAACATTTTCATGTCCTAACTAGAGAATTTGAGAAGTATACTGTGTATATTGTACTTAACTGACAATGCACTTCTAGTCAGCGTGGTGTTGTCTCAGACTTCAGAGGATCTTGGACTCAACTGCCGTTCCAGCCAAACTAACAGACTCACTTGGTATCAGTTGAACTTAACAAATGTTGGGTGATTTACTTTCTCAGTGAAGATCTTTACATAGGTTTTTTAACAAATTCACAGTAAATTGAAACTGCATTGAGTTGTTTTCCTCTTCTCTGTAACTTACCCAACCATTTTGTCTCAGGATGTTAAGTAGCAGTTTACTTGCCTTTTATGGTTTTCACATTCATTTCAGTCATTGCCAAGAGAAGCATACTTCACGTGTGCATATGTCAAACGGGATAATACCCTCAAGCTCAAAATCTATTTATAACACAGTAATTCAACAATTCAGTTAATATTAACTTATAGAGCACAGGTCTTTTCCTAAGAAAAGCAATGTCAGCATTCAAATTTGTTGGAGATTTTACTAGACAGATTTTGAGTGCATAAAATATGTAAAAATGAGATTATATGCAATAACTTGGGACTACCTCAGCAATGGTAAAATGCATAAGGTTCTAAGCTGTTAAAGATGTCTGGAAGCAGGAGCTTTAGGTAAGGTAAAGTTGTAAGGTTCACTGAATTCGAAATGTCTTACAGTTCTTCAACTAAAGATAATACCATCTCACTTGGACCAGATATGTCTGATTATATTCAGTGGAATAGCAGAGTGAAAACAATGAGTAGTTAAAAGGGATACAGATTAGAAAAGGCTGTCAGTGAAGTGAGAATCAGTAAATAACTGGATCAAGGAATGGTAGATGAACACTTATATTATGCCTCTAGTGCATAATTTGTAGGGCTCCCCCACACCAGCCTCTTGCATTAGTTTGTTTTTTTTATTTCTTTAAAATAGTCATATTATGGTAGTATGTATGAATAATACATTGTTGTTGTGTAGATTCTTGTTAGGCTTTGAAATTACATTTAATTGAAACAACAGTAAACAATCCTGATCACGTTACAACACAAGTCTAAATTGTATACAATCTATTTTAACATTCAGAGCAGTCACTAATTGCTAGGCTGTCAGAGTCTATATCAGAATATAGACACCTCAGGAGTTGATTTTGCTTTCAATTAGTTGTAAACAGTGTTGGATTGGGACAGGTAATGTACGGACATTGGTATTACCTTGATGTGACACCAAACCTTTTCACTGCTGATGGATCCATGACTTCACAACAAATAAGTGTCTATGCATTGACTAATATCAGGAGATTATTTCAGCCCATTGTTCATGAGGCATTTTCTCAAAACTGATTTTAATGAGTCTATTCTTGTTCCATATTAAATTTTTTAGACATACCTGGGTACTCAGAGGTGGATTGTATGAAGTGTTATTTCTGAATATATCAAACAACCTACATCAAACAGATATTCTCAAAGATCATTTTGCTGATGTGGTCATTTCCAATCATCCCTCTCTTAACAGTAGTTTACAAATGTTTTTACTATTCACAAGCTTATTCACAGTCCATTGATAAGATATCTAAAATAATCTAATTGTCACAATGCCCACACATCTCCTGAAACAATTCTTTGCCTGATCTATTGTTTCTGGGCCAATTCTCAAATTGGTATTCAAAAGCTTTTAAAAAAATTTGTTCCTTGTAATTGCATATCAATCACAATTTCTCCTCTACGTCTTGTGATTTTTCTACTGTATATAATTTAACATTTTATTTCCAATTTCTCAGGCTCCTCACATTAGTTTCTATGTGTAGCAAGCATAAGTAAGCAACTAGCACCCAATTCATTACTTTTGTTGTATCAAACAACAAAGTGATCCTAGGTAATTCTGTTTCCCAATGATGTTGCATCTAAACATTATTGCAAACTGATATTGTGAATTTGAAAAGGACCAAAAACCTGCAACTCACATATTGCAACACAAAATTGCTTTATTTCCAGGAAAGTTACAATTGTAATTATGCAGAAAGTTACGACTTTAGTTGTACTATTTCCCTGTAATCCTGACAGTGGAAAAGATATACTGGTCTTCCTGTTTGCATAAATATTCATATTGATATACAGGGAGGGTACATGTACAACAGTACTTTACATAACCAGACATAACCAAACTGTTGACTTACGATTAACAGGTCAATATACCTTTAAGAGACAAGCTCATGCTATCATCACTGTATCATAGTATGTGACCTACCAGTGTAAAAATGTCATACTCAGTCTTATCTCAGGTCACTTGAAACATGATCTTTTGCTATAAGCTACTAATGGAGTGTTAGCTCTGTTGTTAGCTCCTCCAAAGGAATGGAATATCAGAACATAATAGTTAGTTGTCATAAATGTCTGTTGGAATTTTCAATTCCACAAAATCCATGTTCAGTTCCTTATGTCATGAGAGGTAACAGAAACAGTGCTGCATTGCATAAGACATTCTGTTGGAGTCAAACTCACAACATATTAACAGTAGTGCCCATAAAGAAAATATTTCAATGTCTTTGAGGCAGATGTTTTGAAAACTAATTGAAGCACAACTAGATAAGAGTTTTCAACAGACAATTTGAACAAAGGGAGGATTTCTCTTCCTTCAACATCATCAGTTTCCATGCGGAAAATTTTTTCAGACTGGACACTAAGTAAGGGACAGTGTGTCTTTTAGCACAAGACATTTCCAACATTCTATATTCCCTTCAAAAAGGTACCTAGAGCAATTCCTTCTGTTAATTCCTTCATGTTTCAATCAATTAGTTCTATCAGACAATTGTATAATCTGTAGACAGAGCATCAACCACCAAGAAAACAGAATTAGTTTTTTTTCTCGATTAGAATATGTTATTTCAAGACAAAAAGGAATTTCTAAGGCTGCCTGAACCGAAAGAAAAAAAAACTTTTAAAAAGTTGCACTGCACTTTACAATAGCTACACAAAGTCAAAACGCAGAGCAACACAAAAGCTGGAGAATCTGCTCTTTCTAACCATTCGTGCATGAGTGATAGTTTTCACAGCTGCTACAAATTTTATGCTGTGAAGATGGAGTTGCTTTAACTTATACTGACATAGAATAAGGCACATATGACTTAAGATGGTACCATCTGATGTTTTTCAGGTGAGATCATAGATTGACAAAACCTATTATGGATTAGGCATTTGGTGACAGACATGCTGAATTACAACTGCTTAACAATGCACTGAGTTACATTTTATAGATCAAGTGATTGATGAGCCTAAGCTAAGATGTCTAAAAATCTTGCTTGATATTGTCTTAGGGTGTTTCATAGAATTCACACTCATGGTCTTTGCTTTGATCATCAGGATCTTTTGGAAAAGCTTGGAAAATTCTCAAAATCAACTAAGGCTAAGAATTTAGTTCAGGATTAACAGACTAATTTCATACAGACAACAACACAATGTGTCTGTGGGCCAGTTTGTGGAAAGTTGGTGGTATCGTGGACAGTGAAAATGGTTATCTAAGATTGTAAAGAAATCTTGATCAATTGGATTAATGGGCAAAGGAGTGGCAGATTGAGTTTAATTTGGAGAAATGCAGGGTACCACATTTTGGTTAAACAAACAAGGGTAGGTCTTAGACAATTAATGGTAGGGTCCTGAGTCTGTAGAACGGAGAGACCTAGGGATTTAGGTACTTTTTTTAAATATTTGCAATACAGGTAAACTGGGTAGTTAAAAAGGCATTTGGCGTGTTTGCCTTCATTGCTCAGTATAAGAATTGGGATGTCATACTGATGTTGGACAGGATGTTAGAACAAAGAACAAAGAAAATTACAGCACAGAAACAGGCCCTTAGGCCCTCCAAGTCTGCACTGTTATGCTGCCCGTCCCAACTAAAACCCCCTACTCTTCCAGGAACTGTATCCCTGTATTCCCATCCTATTCATTACATTTGTCAAACCGCCCTTTAACAGCCACTATAGTATCTGCTTCCACTACCTCCCCCGGCAGCGATTTCCAGGTACCATCACCCTCTGTGTTAAAAAAACTTGCCTCGTACATCACCTGTAAACCTTATCCTTTGTTCCTTAAACCCTTGGCCTCTGGTAACCGACTCTTCCACCCTGGGAAAAAACTTCTGACTGTCCAGTCTGTCCATGACCTTCATAATCTTGTAGACTTCTATCAGGTTCCCTCTGTTGTTGAGCCCCTTTTGGAGTACTCTGTACAGTTCTGGTCATGCTGTTATAGGAAGGATATTACTAAACTGGAGAGGCTTCAGAAAAGATTGACCAGGAAGTCGCCAGGAATACAGTGTTTGAGTTATAAAGAGAGGTTGGATAGGCTGGGACATATTTTACTGGAGCATAGGGAGTTGAGGGGTGATCTCGTAGGAGCTTATAAAATCATGAGAGGCTTGCTTAAGGTGAATAGCAAAGGTCTTTTCCCGAGGGTGGGGGAGTTCAAAACTAGTGGGCATGTTTTTAAGGTGAGGGGTCAAAGATTTAAAAAGGATGTAGGGGGCAACTCTTTTTACAGAGAGTTGTTCATGTGTGGAGTGAACTGCCAGAGGAAGCGATGGATGCAATTGCCATTACAATATTTAAAAGACATTTGGATGAGTATATGAATAGGAATGTTTTGGAGAGATATGAGCCAAACAAGTGGGATTAGTTTAGTTTGGGAACATGGTGGACATGGCCAAGTTGGACCGAAGTGTCTGTTTCCATGCTGTATGAGTCCGTGACACTATGACACAGCAAAGGGCATGAACGTGACTTTTCCAAAGCAGAACCATCAGAGAGGCTCATTGAGATAGTCAACACTTCTACAGCTATTAAAGTCATTATTAAAGGATCTTTTGGAACATAGAAGTAGCCACAACATCAGCACAGGATCAACTCAGGTATATAGCTATAGTGGCAGACTAGCAACTGATACATGTTTTTGGTGTAGGTAATTCAATTGCTGTAGGCAGAAAAGCTCACCAAACCACAACGTCCATAATAGATGCAGATTGTTGCACCTACCCAAAAACTGTCCAGCTTTTCTTGGCACCTATAAAACTCATAGCACGAAGGAACATCAGACATGCACATGCAGGAAATCTGGTTCCAAAGGCCTGGTAAGACTCCAGAACAAAACACAAGATGGTACAGCACCACAACAGCAGTTCAAAAAACGTGGTAAGAAGGTACACAAATGCAAACACATCAATGGGATTCAGTATTAACTGAGTAGATGGTAATTTTTAGAAGATGGCCAAACTTTCCATATTGTTAATTGTACACACCACGTCAACAGTAAAAAGTGATTAGACGCTTTAATATGACTGGTTCTGAAAAAGCAGAGTAACACATTTAAAGCTAAAATCGACATGGAACTTAGTGCCAATGTGTTAACACTACAATCCTGAAAGATATTTACCTGACAGGAATGCTCCATAGCACAAATTAGGAGAGATTATCTCAGTGCATAATGAATCACTAATTCAACGCATTGGTAGAATCACACTGCAGTGTCAATGTACAAGCTCACCTTGGCATTCCTAAGCCTTCTATCTGGTAAATGCCAATGGTCCAGCAGTGGTAGGACTGCCAGTACGCACAGGTCATAGTGTAATCACAATTTGTAGTATTAAAACCACACCTACTACGATAGAACATATTATTTAATTAGTCAATGATCTCTACCAACATGACTGTGAAGTGAGCTGTATGCCAGGCATTAAGATGATTGTGTCTGACATGTTGAGTAGATTCCCCAACCCAAAGAGTAAGACATTCCTTTTGATCTACACATTGATCCTAAAGATCAGAAAGTTAAATATGTTCTCAAGGCTAATCTGTTACACTTTAGCCAGAGGTAAAATGTACAGTAGCAGTTGGAAGCTGTCAATGCGGGGCAACTACAAGGGTTGCAAAAGATCATTATCCAGGGATAGCTTGACAGTACGAAAGAACTACCTAAGAAAACCTGTTTGTTTTTGCAATAAAGGGATCAACTTTGGTAAATTGTGACAAATCATTTTCAAGGGCCAAGCATTCCTATTTACCAAAAACATTATGCCAAGTTGTCATGTCCATGTTACACCATGTTGAATACGCAAGGTATTTAGCACATGAACCAGTGTACTGACCAAGATATTCAATGACTCATCAGTGTATGTGAGGCACACCAGATATACCATCTCCATTATAGAGAGCCACATAATTTTCCATCCATCCCTTGGACTGAAGTAGTAACAGCCCACACAAAGGCAAGGAGCAGATTACATCCTTGTCATGGATTGCTTCTCTAAATTTCCCATTGTTCACCAACTAAGCAACACAATAAGCATTACCCTCATTGACATGAGGACCATTTTTGATTCATTCTGTATCTTGCACCGGATAATATTGAATAATGAACTGCAATACACTGCTTAGCCATTCCAGACCTGTGTACCAAGTGGGAAATATCATTTCACATTATCACCGTACTAGCCTAACTCAAATGATCTTGCAGTATATGTGTGATCAAATCAATGATCATTAAGTGTCAACCAACATATGAAACTTTCACTTTCTTTGCTGCATTTCCATGCAGCACCAATGGAGGAAGCACTACATCATCGGCACTATTTATAGATGGAAGTGTGAATAACTTTATCCAGCAAAGAACTATCTAATCATTCTAAAATATATAAATGTATAAAATAGGAACAGAAGGAGACCATTTGTTCCTTCAAGCCTACTCCACCATCACTGACCTGCTGGTGTTTTGAGTTCTGCATTCCGTCAGAAGAATCTATTCATCTCTGTCTTAAAATATTTAATTACTGCATTTCCAAGGCCTTCTGAGGCAGAGAGTCACAAAGTCATACAATAATTTGAGAGAAAGAAGAATTTCCCTATCAGTCTTGAAAGAGTGACCCCTAATATCAAAACAGAGATGCCTAGTTCTGACTGACTTGCAAGAAGAAACATCCTTTCCGTGTTCACTTTATCAAGACCATTCAGTATCTTACACAGTTCAAGTCACCCCTCATGTTTCAAAACTGCAGTTGAAACCGTCCTAACCTGTTCAATCTATCCTCATATCAGAACCTACTCATTTTAGATATCAAGCAAGTAAACTGCCTCTGAACCAATCTTATTCATTTATATCATTCCTTAAATAGGGAGAGCAGACTGGCATACAGTCTTTGAGATAGGATCACATCAATGCCTTGCACAGCTGAAGCGTAACATTCAGCTTTTCCTGTTCATATCACTTTGCAGTAAAGGATAGCACGCCTTCTTCATTATGTATGAACACAGAAATAATAACTTTTGTGCAATAAGCTTTGATGTAAACACATTATGAAATGTGGTTTTTTTCCAGACAGGACAAAAACTTCCATCAATATAGGGAATTTTGGAAAATTAACACCAACTATTGAAAACCTCATTAATAGCCTCTTTGAAACTCAAGAATTAAGACCAACTAGACTCAGAGACTTGTCAACCCACAGCTCCGTTAGTTTGTTTTGTACCATTTCCCTTGTGATTTCAATTTCTCCTCACATTCCCTTTCACCTCCTGTTTTGCAGCTTTACTAGATTTTATTGAATCCTCTATGGTGAAGTGAGAAACGAAATGTTGATTCATATAAACTGCCATTTCCTTATTTTCTTTCCTTTCTTCATTCACGGGATGAGGGCGTTGGTGGCTAGGCGATTGCCCAGAGGGCAGTTAAGAGTCAAGGGCATTGTTGTGGGTCTGGAGTCACATGTAGGCCAGACCAGGTAAGGATGGCAGTTTCTTTCCCTAAAGGACATTAGTGAACCAGACAGGTTTTCCCTGACAATTGGCAATGGATTCACAGTCACCATTAGATCCTTAATTCCAGACATTTATTGAATTCAAATTCCAATATCTGCCATGGTTGGATTTGCATGAGGGTCCCCGGAACATTATCTGGGTGTCTGGATTAACAGTCTAGCAATAATACCACTGGGCCATATCCTCCTCTCCTCTATTACTAAATTTAAATTCTCACTCTCTAGAAGATGACTATTCATTTCAGTTACTCTTTTCCATTTTTAATTGTCTGTAGAAAGTATTGTAATCTCTTTTTACATTCCTAGCTAGCTTTTCCTCATACTCTGATTTCTCCTACTAATGAATATTTTAGTCATTCTCTGTCATTATTTACATTCTGACTAATCATCTGACTTTCTGAAGAAGGGTCCCGACCCGAAACATCAAATTTCCTGGAAATTTTCCCATGATATTGCCCGGCCTGCTGTGTTCCTCCAACTCCACACTGTGTTATTTCTATTCATCAGGCTTGCCCCTCAGCTTTGTGCAATATATGCTGTTTCCTCAAGTTTGATGCTTTCTCTAACTTCCTTCCGCGGAGACAGTATAACTCCCCAGCTACAATTGACAATGTCTGCTTGATGGGTAATGATGATGGTTAATAAGTCGACAGTTTGAGGCTAGGTGATAATGTCCATGCAAGATCTCAAAGCGTCGTACTCAGATATGTTTCCCTGGATTCTCTGTCAATGTTCTGAAACATTATGTCCCTTTCCCCCAAAACATCTCTCTCCCCTAATTTTTCCAGCCCCTTTACTAATTTTGAGCAACTGTTGGCAGTTGTCAAATCTTCTGTGTTCCCAGTTTCCAGTATGTAAAATCTACGGAAATCTATGAGAAAATGTTTTATTCAAGGGTATTCAATTAATTTCAGCTTAAGGAACATTACTTTGCAGGAACTCATTCTATCTGAGATGGACAATAAAAACAGGGTGAAATGCTTAGCAACTCCACGACACCAACAATAAAAGAACTCCTACATTTTATGTCATGCATTTACCTCAATGATGCTCCAGAAATAAAAACTGTGTATATTTCTAGAATGTAAATGTGGGCTAAACAGTTTACCTTATAAAATCAACTGAAACATTTGGTTATTCAGTTGTATTTCTATTTACTTGCTTGCATATTGACACAAGAAATATATTTGAGACACACCTGCTGGCATTTTCATGGTATTTTCTGACTAAGTCATGTTTCACAATACTTGTGCTGAAGGTAAATTTATTTTAAACAATTTTTTAAATACTTTGTATAGATGATTTCCTATTTAAGGATTTTGTGTAGCTCTTTCTTCATTTCTTCATATACAATTAAAATGTGTTTGCTGTTGAACACAGTATCAATCTTTGTATAAGTCTGTTTGAAATTTTACACTGAAAAACTTTTTTTGATATTTAAACATGCATGTCATGGTGTTCTACACTCAACCTTTGGGCTACTTGCTTTTATTCATTGGAGATTCCATGGGCCAAAGTAGAATTAGGCAAAAGTGGCAGCTCAGTGTCAGGGAGTGGAAGATGAGAGCTTGCACTTTGACTTTCACATATCTCTTTGTCATATAAAAGCGAACAAGGCAGACGTATGGATCAGAGTTAGAGTGACCTCCTGATCTGGGTATTTCGTTGTTAAAAAAGCTTGACATTGAAAGTCTACATCAATTCTCTATGGTTTTCACTTCAGAGTTGGAATAGAAATCTTTGTGCTACAGTTGGCTGTCACACTACATCCTGGTTACAGAGACTGTACGAGTTACAAGCTCATGTCTCAACTTTGATGACTAAATAATCTTTAGTAGCAGCAATATATTTGGTAAGGACTTCTCTCAAGATGTAGGTACATGAAGCAATCATTAAGGATTGAATTCAACATGTTGGAATTCTTTGTCCGTCATTGTGAGCAGCACTCAGTCTTTGCTGAATGTCTCTCCCTAACACGGGGCTGGTTTGAGAAAAACAGAGATGGGAAGTGGAGTCAGAGCTTCTATGGCATGTTGAGTCAGTAGTTTATTCTGTTAATTCTAATCTTTGTGGAACAAACTTTTCCAGATCTGCTTTAAAACTTTCAGTTTCAGCGTCCCCTCCATCTTTCGTGGGTACTGCTCAGAGATTTAGACCATAAGACATGGGAGTGGAAGTAAGGCCGTTCAGCCCATCGAGTCCACTCCGCTATTTAGTCATGGCTGATGGGCATTTCAACTCCACTTACCCGCACTGTCCCCATAGCCCTAAATTCCTTGTGAGATCAAGAATTTATCAATCTCTGCCTTGAAGACATTTAACGTCCCGGCCTCCACTGCGCTCCGTGGCAATGAATTCCACAGGCCCACCACTGTCTGGCTGCAGAAATATCTCCTCATTTCCATTCTAAATTGACCCCTTCTAATTCTAAGGCTGTGCCCACGGGTCCTCGTCTCCCCGCCTGACGGAAACAACTTCCCAGCATCCACCCTTTCTAAGCCATACATTATCTTGTAAGTCTCTATTAGATCTCCCCTCAACATTCTAAACTCTAATGAATACGATCCCAGGATCCTTAGCAGTTCATCATTTGTTAGGCCTACCATTCCAGGGGTCATCCGTGTGACTCTCCTCTGGACATGCTCTAATGCCTGTATGACCTTCCTGAGGTGTGGGGGCCCAAAATCGGACACAGTATTCTAAATGGAGCCTAACTAGTGCTTTATAAAGTCTCAGAAGCACATCGCTGCTTTTATATTCCAACCCTCTTGAGATAAGTGACAACATTACATTTGCTTTCTTAATCATGGACTCAACCCGCAAGTTAACCTTTCGAGAATCCTGGACTAGCACTCCCAGATCCCTTTGTAATTTGGCTTTATGAATTTTCTCACCATTTAGAAAATAGACCATGTCTGTATTCTTCTTTCCAAAGTGCAAAACCTCATATTTGCTCACATTGAATTTCATCAGCCATTTCCTGGATCACTCTCCTAAACTGTCTAAATCTTTCTGCAGCTTCCCCACCTCCTCAGTATTACCTGCCTGTCCATCTATCTTCGTATCATTGGCAAACTTCGCCAGAATGCCCCCAGTCCCTTCATCCAGGTCATTAATATATAAAGTGAACAGCTGCAGCCCCGACACTAAAACCTGTGGGACACCACTTATCACCAGTTGCCATTCCAAAAAAGAGCCTTTTATCCCAACTCTCTGCCTTCTGTCAGACAGCCAATCCTCAATCCATGCCAGTAGCTCACCTCGAACACCATGGGCCCTCACCTTGCTCAGCAGCCTCCCGTGAGGCACCTTATCAAAGGCCTTTTGGAAGTCTAGATGGATAACATCCACTGGGTTTCCCTGGTCTAACCTTCTTGTTACCTCTTCAAAGAATTCTAACAGGTTTGTCAGGCATGACCTCCCCTTACTAAATCCATGCTGACTTGTTCTAATCTGACCCTGTACTTCCAAGAATTAAGAAATCTCATCACTAATGATGGATTCTAGAATTTTACCAACAACAGAGGTGAGGCTAATCGGCCTATAATTTTCCATCTTTTGTCTTGATCCTTTCTGAAAGGCGGGGTTACAACAATGAGTTTCCAATCATCTAGGACTTTCCCTGACTTCGGTGACTTTTAAAAGATCACAACCAACGCTTCTGGTATTTCCTCAACCACCTCCCTCAGAACTCCAGGATGTAGCCCATCGGAGCCAGGAAATTTATCAATTTTTAGACCTTTTAGCTTTTCTAGCACTTTCTCTTTTGTAATGCCTACCATACTCACTTCTGCCCTCGACTCTCCCTAATTATTGGGATAGTATTCATGTCTTCCACTGTGAAGACTGAAGCAAAGTACTTCCTAAGTTCTTCAGCTATTTCCTTATCTCCCATCACTAGCCTTCCAGCATCAATTTGGAGCGGCCCAATGTCTACTTTTACGTTTTGTTTGTTTCTTATGTATTGAAAGAAACTTTTACTATCATTTTTATTATTACTGGTTAGCCTACTTTCATATTTGATCCTCTCCTTCCTTATTTTTCTCTTTGTTGTCCTCTGTTTGTTTTTGTAGCCTTCCCAATCTACTGATTTCCCAATGTTTTTGGCCACTTTATAGGCTGACTCTTTTACTTTGATGCATTTCCTGACTTCCTTTGTCAGCCATGGCTGCCAACACCCCCAAACCACCCCCCACCAACACCCCCCCCCCCACCCCGGTCCCGGATGATCTTTCTTTTCTTTGGGATGAACCTCTGTACTGTGTCCCCAATTATATCCAGAAACTCCTGCTATTGTTGCTCTACTGTCTTCCCTGCTAGGCTCTGCTTCCAGTCGATTTTTGTCAGTTCCTCTCTCATGCCCCTGTTATACCTTTATTTATCTGTAACACCATTACATCCGATTTTGCCTTCTCTCTTTCAGACTGCAGACTGAACTCTACCATATTATGATCGCTGCCTCCTAAGTGTTCCCATACTTTAAGGTCTTTTATAAAGTCTGGCTCATTACATAGCACTAAGTCCAGAATAGCCTGCTCCCTTGTGGGCTCCATCACAAGCTGCTCCAAAAAGCCATCCTGTAAACATTCCATGAATTCCCTTTCTTTGGATCCAATGGCAACATTATTCACCCAGTCCACCTGCATATTGAAGCCCCCTTGCCTTTCTGACATGCCCTATCTATTTCCCGGTGCATCTTGCGCCCCTGGTCCTGACCACTGTTAAGAGGTCTGTACATAACTCCGATTATAGTGTTTTTTTGCCTTTGTGATTCCTCAACTCCACCCACACAAACTCCACATCATCTGACCCTATGTCATTCAATGCCATAGATTTAATTTCATTCTCAACTGACAGGGCAACCCCGCCCCCTCTGCCCACCTCCCTGTCTTTTTGAGAAGTTGTAAATCCTTGGATGTTTAACTGCTAGTCCTGAACCCCCTACAACCATGACTCTGTGACGTCTACCACACCATAATCATTCAAGATGACTTGTGCCATTAATTCATCTACTTTGTTACTAATACTACAAGCATTTAGAATAATGTAGAATATTCTATGTTACAGACTGATATTAGATTAAGGTATGTGAATTTTATATATTAAGGGAATTTGATGCATTAAATATCGATCTGCCCATGTGCATATTGTTCGATATAATTAGACAAGAGAGATCTCTATTATTGTAAGCAAGATATTATATCCCTCTGTTGTGCCTTCTTACCATTTTTATGGTGGTGACATTCGTTAAGCACATCTGTACCGTGGGTGGAGACATTTGTTCAGCTGTCTGTTTTGTGAGCCCTAATTCTGGAAATCCAAATTTGGAACTTTGCCCTGTGGTTGACTGAGCCAAATAGCTTATGCATGAGCCTACAAATCAGAACTAACTGCTAAATTTGATCAAAAGTTCCTCAGAGCCTTTGTTCAGAATCCTCTTG
The DNA here is from genome assembly GCF_030684315.1 of Stegostoma tigrinum. Taxonomy (NCBI): domain Eukaryota; kingdom Metazoa; phylum Chordata; class Chondrichthyes; order Orectolobiformes; family Stegostomatidae; genus Stegostoma; species Stegostoma tigrinum. The sequence continues at coordinate 30,390,544 of NC_081375.1, forward strand.
CTTAATTTCATTTTCTGCTGCTGCAAGAAACCTTAATTTGCTTTAATTTCGAAAAACTATTAACACTGATTCCTTTAATGATGTTGATCAGCTGCAGACTTGGTTGTATGTTAGTTTTGTTGTGGCATGAGTTTCAGAAACAATTAATTATTATCCAACAATCTAAACCAGGCTGTGTTTAAAAGAAATAGGTCTAGATCGGGAAAAAATAAAATCTTAAGTGATCTTAAAGGTAGTTTCACAAAATGCATTCATATTAAATCACAAGAGACTATCATAATTTATGGGAGGTAATGTTTAACTAGTCAGTACGTTTTCAGCACCTAATATTTCCCCCTTAGGCTCTTTTAAGTGCAAAGATGGATTTTACTGTCACATTGGATGAAAACATTCCTGTGAAAAATGTTGTATGTTGCATAAAATGGCTAGAATTTGTAACCTTTAAAGAATCTTAACTTCAAAGAAGTCAATCAAATCTGAATGATTCAAAGCATAAAAATACCACATTTGAAAGGAAATGAAATAGAATGCTGGGGTGTACAGATAAAGAACCAGGAGTCTTTCCAGTTCTACACCTCCTACTCCAGTTACAATTAGATAACCAGCAAGTCAACAAAATCATTAGAGGTGGGTGTTGGAGTTTGTGGACTGGTTAGCTCAATTGACTGGACAGCTGGTTTGCAATGTAAACTGGTACCAATAGTGTAGGTTTGATTCCAGTTCTGGCTGACGTTACCATGGAGGACCTACCCTCTCCCCTTAGGTGAGGCACAGTGACCCTCAGGTTAAACCACCATCAGACATCTCTCTCTCTCTAAAGAGAAAGAAGCCCTATGATTTAGCAGGGCCAGGGTGACTTTACTTTTACTGTCACACAGCATTATACAATCACAAAGTTCATCATTTTTATATCCATGATAGAAGTTATAGTTTTCTGAGAGCTGTACTGTCATTACAATTGGATACGAACAACACTCATTTTCTAATCTTAGTTAAACTCTCATTTATGTTCTATCATAAGCAAAAGGGGGCAAATTTTCACTCAGGCGTCAAATTGTTGCTGAGTACACAAGATAACCAAGTAAGATCATGACAGGCCTTATCTATTTTGACTGGCAGGCTTCATTATCTATCATAGTTGCCCTGGAGTTTTCCAAGAATCACAGAGAAATTACCAATGTGTGGGATGGGATATATCATGGCACTAGCATCATTTGGAAAAAGACACACTTTCTCTCAAAGGTCAGGAGTCAGGTTAGCATTAGTACAGTCATAAAGACCATTTGCAACATCCCATGTCTCAGAGGTAGCTCAGGACATTTTATGAAAGAAAGTGATAGCTTACAAAGGCTTCAGGAAAAACCCACTTTCCCAGGGCAAAAAGTGCGGTAGGCTTTGAATGATTATAGGTGGCACTGGTGGCTCAGCGATTGGCACTGCTGCATCATAGCACCAGGGATATGGATTTAATTCTGGCCTTGTCTGAATGTCTGTGTGTCGTTTGCATATTCTCCCTGTGTCTGCTTGGGCTTCTGCCAGGTGCTCTGGTTTCCTTCCACAGTCCAGAGATGTGCAGGTTAGGTGGATTGTCCCACAGTGTTCAGGGATAGGCAGGGTAGGTGGATTAGCCCCAATCAATCAAGGGATAGACTGAACGGACCAAGGCTAGGTGGGATGCTCTTCAGAGGGTTGGTGCAGACTGAATGTGCTGAATGGCCTTGTTCCACTCTGCAGAGTTTCTATATCCTAAAGCAGGTCAATGATTCTCGCCTTATGCGTCATGTAATATACGATGATACTTTATACGATGATGTAAAACATTTAATTCCCTTACAGATCTGGCAAAGACAGGAACAATTACTTCTCACATGATTTCTCTGCATCTGATTTTGCCACAGTCCAAAGATGTGCAGGTTAGGTTGATAAGCCATGGGAAGCGCAGGGTTACAGGATTGGGGAGGGGGTGAGTCTGGATGGGATGATCTTCAGAGGTTCGGTGCAGACTCGATGAGCCAAAAGGCTTGCTTCCACATTGTAGGGATTCTAGGATTCTATGATATCACTTACCCCAACAGCACTCTTAGCATTGCCACCCCCTGTAAATCTATTGATCATCAATGGAAGCTAAGCTTTAATTCTTCCTATTTCCATATTAGCAGCTGCACTTGTCCACATGACAGGTAAAAGCAGTGTATCATTATCACAAAAGTTAAATGTTGCCTTCTCATCTTTAGAATCCGTATGTTCACATCACCCTGCTGTTGGTTTACAGCTCTGTAGTACCTTCCTATTAACCTTGCTCAGCATATCTCAAGTCTTACATTGAATCCCCTTTCCACAGCAGAAACCAGCACAAAGGGTCCTCTAGATATTCACACACTGTCAGTATCAGGGTGGGAGAGCCAGCAGCGGTCAGTTGCATTTTGGTGACTTCCCTTCTCTAACATTTAGCATTAATATGTATCTATTTCAGGGAGCTGTTCTTGATACCTTAGCATTTGCACACATATGCCCACATATAGTTGCCCTTTTTCTTCATATATGCCTACTAGCTTCAGTGCCCTCATTATAACAATTAGCAACAGCCTTCCACCTGCTAAACAGAGGACACAAGGCACAATGCAAGACAACTCAAATTAGGAGAAACACACTTAAGAGAAACACTGCTGGAGAGCATCTGTGTGAGTATTAATTTCAGTGGAATTTGTTAGCCTCATTAAAGGAAATCAGACTTTTGTCACCATCAATTGGAGCAGATTGGTTCATTAAGAGCTGCAGGCCTTGATTGTGAGGTGGCAGCTGTATGTCTCATATAGTGCTATAATTTATCTGGACAGCATCTGCGAACAGGCTACATGTAAGGAAAGATAGTGCTGGTATTTTTCAGGGAGCTATGGAATTACTAATTGATTGTTTGCATGACAAGATGTTGCTCAGCTTTAAGTTGCCCTTTTTCTTCTTTATCCAGTTCCTTCTTGGAGTCATGCAAGGCTTCCCATTGGTTCTAGTCCAGAATTTGGCTATGATTTAACTCTGACATTATGCTCGATACAAGTTTCCAGCACCTGGTATAAGATCCTTGCCAGGCTGCATTGCAATTCTTGTCTTGACAGCTCCAAACATCTGAAGCACCACTTCAACATTCTAAGCGCCTGTTCAATGAATGGCTGAGGTACTCCCCATGCTTAGAGGCCAAAGTGGCATCATGACCTTTGTTGCAAAGGAAGCATCCTCTTGCTGGACTCGCTTGAATGGTTCAGGCACTGTGGGCCCTTATAGTATGATAGTTATATTACGACAAAACACATGAGGCACACACAGAAATTTCACCTTTCAGCGTGAATCAGTTGGTAGGACACTTGCCTCTCAATTAAAAGGCTCTGGTTCAAGTCACATGGCAGAGATTTGAGTACAAAATCTGGGCTAAAGTACTGAGGGAGTATTGTCAGGCATGTAATCTTTCATTTGATGTTAAATTGAACACCTATTGACTCTCTTGGGTGGGTGGCAAAGATTCCATTCCACAATAATACTAAAAATAGATAACCTGATTATGTTCACATTGCTGTTTTTGGGAACTTATGGTACTCAAATTGCTTGCTATGTTCCCTACATTACAATTACAAAAGTGATCACTGACTACAACGTGTTTGGGATGCTCTGATGCTGGATACAGCAATGCAGAACTTCAAGCCTTTCATCCCTGCATGTTCTGGAAATATTTTCATTTCCATTGAGTGGCAGCGTATCTGTCTAAGAAAGGTCACCAGTTGTTGGGGAAATGCCCTGGTTGATTCAGTCAACCACTTCCTGAATTTAGGAAAGTCTGAAACAGCTCAAAAGGCAAAAACCTGCTCAGTTTCCTTCCACGCACAATGAGGTTATTAATATTGCTAACCAAATGAGAAAGTACCTCTAACCAGAGGACCTGATGTATACTGGCTGGAATAATCAAATGGGAAACTTTTAGGACTTTGATGACAACACATAGTCCCTGATCATCCCCAAGTCTGATGATGTGTGGTACAGCCACCACTGTGATAAGTAGGATTGATTTACAACACATTTAGTAACTCAAAATTGGACATTGATGTGTGCCATCAGCAGCGGCAGAACTGCATTCAACCAAAACCTGTAATCTCAAGGCCCAACAGATCCCTCATCCTCTTCATTAGGAAGCCACAGATTGGCAATTTTGGATCAATCCCCCATTGGTTTCCAGCTAAGTGAGAGGAAAGAGGATTTGGGAGGGAATTGCCTGGAGCTAAGTGTAGCAGAGGGTCTGACTTCTATTCTAACCTCTCCTGCTCCTCATTGCCACACAAAGAAACTTCAGACTTTCTTGCCTCTGATCATCTACTGTTTTCTGACTTCCTGTTGCTAAAGTCATTCAACTTCTGTATTCATACTCGGGTGAAAATAGGATCATTTTTAAAGGATTTTGATTATCTTAATCTATAAGGCTCCTAACTTCCTCTCAGGGGGCACCTCATCTTCCTGCATGAACCTACAGGTTAAATTTCAAATTGGATAGAATTAAAATAGACAAGCAGCTTGCCTCATTTTGTGTATTCATCTGTCTTTGGCAAGAAGGACAGGGTTAAAATCAACCCCAATATTTTTTCACCATTTTCACAACAGACATTAAAATGATTTAAGATAACTTCAGAATTATGTCATCCAATATTCAATGCAATTGTTTTGGTTCTTATTAAATAGCATTTTGTGCCAAATGTTGAAACTAATCTTATTTTTGAGACTGATCTAAATAACCTGCCTAGCAAGAAGTTACATTCATTGATCTGGAAATAATGGAAAGTGTAGCTTTTGTTTGTTGTTTATTAAAAAATAGAAATTGAAAATCTTTTAAATAGGTGAGATTACAAAACGTATCTAGTCTTAATTTAATGTGTTATCCTCCAAAGATTTTCATCTATCAACAAATTTAGTTAACTTCAAAGTACAAATACAGATAAAAGTCTGAAATGTTAAAGATTAATTCTGATCAAAAAATCATGTTTTGATAGATCATCATGAAAGCACTTTGACACATACTACACTAGCGAGCTCAAATTCTTATGTTTTGCTTCTATTGCACTGTGACCGCACGTTATTGGAACATGTTGACAATGTGATATAGATGCTGAATCTGTGGGTACCAAACCAGAAATTCAATTAACATGGCTAAGGGAGTTTAAAAATATCGCCTGCAGTTTGCGCTTGGTGTTATGTGTACAGACCATAGTTCCTCATCCTATCAGTGCAACCTAATACCAAATCAAACTACCACAATCTTTGGCCTTACACTCTCAAAGCCAAAACATTTATTATTCACCATGAGGAAACCTCAAGAGCAATATCGAGCAACATTCTGGACATGCAGCCTGTCTGGCATACGAACACCATTCCTAGCACTGATTTCCAGTTTCAGAGTCACTGGCACCCGTATGGACCTCACAATTTGTGCAGAAGAAGTTAGAGGGAGTGTCGCTGTTGTAATAAAATATAGTTCTAAATATCTACCATGGCCTTTATTGTTATAAAACATTTTTCATAAACAGCCCATTTATAACCTTTAAATATCACATATATGTAATCCTGTTATAAAATCAAATATTTGTATTCATAACCTCATATCCAGACAGATAATCCCTGTTAAACTATTTGAACTGCCAATCTCACTGTCAATTTACAACCTCTGACTGAGATAATAATAGGTTGTGCAATGTAAACAAGAATTACAAATCACGTGATAGCTCTTGGGGGTAATGTCAAAAGGAGCTTTGTAATTGCAAGGACAGTTTTTTTTAAAATATTCATCAACACAGGCAGGTTTTTTTAATTAAAAGTAAAGGTTTGGAGTTTTAAATAACTTGACACCTTGAGTTTCTTTTAACTAATACAGACAGGCAGTTTTTTTAAATTTGAGAAGAGGTGGGGATTTAATAACTTACAACTGGACCCTATATGCCCTTTAAGAACCTTTACATCTGTGCTAAAAATCAATCATTCCCACACTATGAGTTAAGACACTTGCTACAGCAAATAAGGGATTAGTTTGAACTCTAGTTTGAACTCACCTTTGAGTGCAAATGATCCTCCTGTGTTCAGGTTTCCAGCCTGGTTAAATCACAATACATCCCCTTTCCCCTCCAGGTAAAATGGGATCCCTCAGAAATGGGGACAAAATTACCATATCCAGATCTGCATGACTTCATTGAAATCCAAGCCCATGTACTTCTTTAGCCTGAAGGCAACGTTTCAGAAATGATATCATAAAAGTGAAAAGATTTAAAAGAAACTTCTGTGATGTTTCCACAGAGTTCAGAATTGTTAAGGACACTTAATGCCAAAAGTTTTTCTTTACACAGAAAGTCATTAACAGTTGGAATCAGTTGCTAGGGGACAGGATTCATAAGAGTTAGATATTATGTTGGGATTATGGGAAGGCTAAGTATTTTGGAAGATGATCAAATTCGGTGGTGACTTCATCAAGATCAACCATCTGAAAAATGAGAGGCTTATGTTCTCATAGGGTTTCACCCATTATCAACGATTACTACTTAAATCTATGCAAACTGGTGAAATGTAGTTTCAACTTGAAAAGGCAATTGTAAGAGAATGATGAAACTATTCATAGAATGTTTCAATTATTTTGCTTGTAGAAATGTAATGAATGTATCCAAGAAGTTATAATTACAATGGGAGTAAATCTAATACCCTTTCATGACTAGAAGCAGTGACCACCCATATGTACTAACAATACTTAGAGCAAAGGAAGGTTTGTATTTGCAGATCATCCCCTTTTAGTTCGTGGAAGAATTACATCAAAAGGCAATGGCTCCTGAAAGCACAGAGGTCATGTCCTTACCTCTGGGCTAGAAGGTCCAGGTTGAAATCCCACCCGCTCCAGAGGTGTGTCATAACTTGTTTGAACAGGTTGATTAAAAATACCTACATCAAGAGGCTAGCTTTACTGTTAGCAGCAGCCAATCATCCAGAGGAACACAGCAATTTGAGATACTCTGCATACTCAGTCCATTAAGCTTGTGTGTTTCCTCTGGTCACAGATAAATGGCACTCACCTTCAGCTGTTCTGACAACTTTAAGCACTTTTTTTAAAATCACATTTCTGAAAGTTGCTGCTGAATTGATAGTAGCATCAGTCTGTTCAAGTAGACACAGCCGAGCTGATCTCATTTTCTTGCCAACGGCCTGTCAGCAGTTTTCCTTCTAGTAATTAGATACCAGTCAAAGTTAGATGTTGGCATACCTTGTGGTTCCTTTTGGCACATTGTGAGTTGTTCTGGAATAAACATTTAGTTGTATTACAGAATTACAACCCTGTGGGATTGAAATATGCAAGTGTGTGACTGGCTGCAGATGCAAGGACCTGGACTTCTTTGTCCCTGCTAGGGAAATACAATATAAATGACAGATATCCTGTCTCAGGGTGCTGGAGCCTCAGATTCTTAAATTGGCAGCACAGAGAAGTATCACGGAGCTAAAAAATACTGTAGTAAGACTGATAACTTTAGAATTAAGCATCATGTGATTATTTTGAGAAACTCATGTAAAACTAATACTTGCCACCAATGTCTCAACTTAAATACAGTGTATAATTTAAATGGAGCTAGGCAGGTGGGCTGTTCTGAAAACATCACATTTGGATTCCTGCGCTTTTGCCATTAAGTGCATTCCGAATGAAAAAGGAGAGAATTGAATTAGTCTAAGTGATTAACCATACAGGGATATTATGACTCAGATGGGAGCAGATTGACTACAGTGTTCTCTTCACCTAACGACTGCGCCAGCATTTTAAACACCATGGAGTCACCACTGATCGTGTTGATTAATTTAAAGCTGTCAGACAGAGGACATTCTGCAACCATCATTTACAGCTGCTGTCACTCCAGATTCCTGCCACACATCTGCCTCCAGCTCAATTAGTCATCTGTCAGCAAAGAGAAGTACATTTCTCTCCATGATCTGAAACATTCATTTTTCAACATTCTCCTGCTAAAGACAACCTTTAAGATTGCTTAATTATTTTGTGTTATAGCAGTGGCTGCTTAAATGACTGCTACTTCACACATAAAAGCAAAAGGAAAGATATCGCAGCTGTCACACACTTTCTTAAAGCAATGATGTATCCTCTTGGAGCTACAATACTATGGGCTGATGTTCTTAATAAATTCACATTTAAAAAGTGGCCAATGCAATTCAAATTGAACTCCATTTCATTCAAAATAAGCATTGGCATTTGTTAGGGAAAGTAAAAATATTAAGTCTGCATCAGTAAAATCTAACCAAAAGCTAGATATGACAAACCTGGAAGGGAAAAACACTGAAGTAACCTCCTGGAGTTGCTGCTGGATTTAGTTTTTCTCATAAAATAAAATTGTTTTTGATGATTTTGATAAAGGAAGAAGAAGTGGATGATATCAGCTCATTAAAATCTGTGAAGGGTTCATTAAATGCAATTGTTAAGAAAAAATGTATTCGTTTCTTCTCTAGGGTCTATTAAAGAATCTTGCATAATTCACGCTAATTGAGGTCAGGGGCAAGTTTTAAGAACTTTAGTACAAAAACAGAATGCTATGCGTGCTGAAAATTTGGAATAAAAATAAGAAATGCTGGAAATATTCAGCAGGTCTGGCAGGATCCATTGAAAAAGAAAATGACAGTTAACACTCCATGTCAACAACCTTTTTGTGAGAACTTCAGCCAGTTTTGACAAGCCTTCCTTACCTCTGATTCTCTCTTCACAGATGTCGACAGACCTGCTGAGTCATTCCAGCCTTTTCTGTTTTATTTAAAGAGCTCTGTTATAAGTGAACAGTGACATAGTATTTTTTTTCCATTGACTTAGTGCAACAGTCAGCTGTCTCCTTGGGCAGTAAAGGTAAAGTTGCTGTAGTTCCAGAGGACAATGGGCTATTCTGAGCAGAATCAAATACAGTTAATGACATTCTTGGATAGTAGAGCAAATGACTGGTGAATCGCTGTGTAATCTATATTCCTGGGTATGAAAATGGACTAATACTTGAAGGTCTTAGGCTAATCAGTGAGATTGTGTGCATGAGATTATTCATCTAACCCACAGGAACATACAGGTATGTGCAATAATTTTCACTATATTATCATCATAGAATCCCTATGGTGTGGAAACAGGCCATTCAGCCCAACAAGTCCATTCTGACTCTCTGAAGAGCAACCCACACCACCCCTACACCATCCTTGTAACCCTGAATTTTCCATGGCTAATCTACCTAACATATAAATCCCTGGACACTGTGGGCAATTTAGCATGCCAATTCACCTAACCTGCACATCTTTGGACTGTGAGGAAACCAGAATACCTAAAGGAAACTCATGCAGACACAGGAAGAATGTCCAAACTCCACACAGATAGTTGCCCGAGGCTAGAATCAAACCCACGTCCCTAGCATTGTGAGGCAGCTGTGCTAACTACAGAGCTACTGCGCTGCCCTTCATTATTATTATTAGTAATGCCCTCAACTATATGGTACAGTTTATCAAGATCATTGTCACAACAAGTCTTCAAACTGATCATTACAAGCAGTTAATAGGAGCACTATTTAACTTTACATTCACTCATGTATGCATTACGAGAGACCAGTGGGAATGCAAGAAGAATCAGCTGGGCTTTGTATTATTGGTAGTGATCTCTTCAAAGTACAGGACACAATTAGTTTCGTATATTTAGAAACCTACAACCCAAAACATATGAGCATACATATGAGGCCTCAAGATGAAAGAAGCAATTTTTCATTAAGTGTTATTGCTGCTCCTCCCAGAAAGTAATGCATTTTGCTGCATTAAATGCTTCATATTTCCAGACGAGAGAAAGAAAAGATGGCTAGCATCTTAAGGATGCTGGCTACATGGTGAGTGCAGTGTAAATGCAAACAGCCACACGGTGTAACTATTTGAAGTACTGAAGTTACATCACAAATATTTGGATCACTTCTGTGTCAAGTGCTGAGAAATGGAATTACAACAATTAGGTGCTTGCTTTTGATCAGCATAGACTCGATGGGCCAAAGGGCCTTTTCTCTGTGCTGTAGACTCAGTGATTCTATGCCCTGGCAGACTACTGAATTGGAAACCTTGTGACTCTATGCTGCATAATGTTAGAATGAACAAAGATCTAATCAAGAAGCTCAGTGATAGAAAATCTGGAAAGGTAAGAGAACATAGTGAACAGCATCAAGCAACAGAAGATTGATAGACAGATTGATGTTCCATTGCCCATTAGCCTCACTTCTACCCAGCTCTGTGATTTGACAGTTGTGATCTACTGTGTAGATGTTTTGTCTTTCTTATTCTCCTTTATAAGAGCAAATCTATGGGTGGAGTCATCCTGCAGTCTGAGCAACGTGGGCTATGGCAAGATTTGTGAAAGAATCTGATGAGAAGTCCAGCGAGGTGCATCTTCACATTGAGGTCACCTCGCTCAATTTTTAATGCTTTCCAAAAGTGATTTGAGTTATCAGTTGACAACTATTGACAACAATTAATGTCTGTTAAGATCCTCATTGATAGCCCAACACAGCTCATCAAAATTTCAGTTGTGACCTTACCAAACTTACCCAATAAACTAGACATCATGGAAACCTGAGATGGAAACCAGTGTAGGTATTTGGTGAGTTGAGCTTGCTACTTGCTCCAAATGATCTCCATGTTGGAATTCAGGCACCAACATCTCAAAGCATGTTTCATGGGCACCAGACACACGTGCTCCATGTCATGTTATTCTCTAAGAACCATCGTAACACATCTCCGATCCACTTACAGGACACTTCTCCACTTCAACCTAGCCCTAACCCTGTTGCTGCACTTTGGCTCCACCAACAACTGCCATGCATCGCTTTGCTTTGCCTTTAAGTACTTTTCTCCCCTGCACCAGAAATTTCTGACTCATTTCTCTACTGACTGGCCATGCTAAATAGTGCAGATTCAAAGCCAGGAAGTTTGCCTTATTATTCAATGGCTGCCAGTCTGGTCAAGAGGGATAGCCTTCACACATGGGTTCTTGGCACAATAACATAAGGACAGCCTCGGATACCTGTCCAGGGCCTACTCAGAGTGGCAAGAGTCAGGATCCTCTCCTTACAAGGGATGAGAAGCAAAATGACATGCAACAGTCTACCTGACCTGGCTCTTTTTGCCCATCTGGGGGCTGTTTCTCTCTCAGATGAGAGAGATGCATGTATTCCAGAAGATCAAAGTGGGTGGCACAGCTATTACTGTCAGTGCAGGTGGGGATCTGTCCATGGTGAGTGAATAGGCAGCGTGGAGAGTATGCACAGTTAGTTGTGTCACAGGTTGGCATGGGTGAACGTGATTGGATAAGATGTTGCAGACCATAGTGATAGTTGTAAAACATGAGCCTTAATGGGAGGTGGGCCCACTGGCTGAGATAGAGTGAGTGTGAGTTAGGAAGAAAGATGGTGGTAAGTGCTGACAGAGGGAAGTAGGTCATTGACTTTAATTCCTACACTGTTGGGCATTTCTCCAAAAGGCTGAGACTTCCTTTGCTCAAGTGGCAACTGGACTGATATAGTCTGATGTTGTGGTCTTGCTGTTCTTTGGAGAGAAGGTAGTCTCATGTTGGCACCACACTGTCCAGCAGGGCCTCCAGGATCACGCGAATAAAGCACCAATTTCTCACTGTCTGCCATGTCCAGACCAAATGCCAGGAACAATGCAGGGCAGCTCTGGACCGATGATGGTTGCCTCAGTGTACAATCACCTGTTAAAGACTGTGCCTGAGCCCAGGATATTAGTGACTCCTGAATGTCTGGTGAGTGCCGAGCTGTTCTTGGAATGGTTCACAGTAAGATGGGTCAGAAATTGGACGTAATATATGCCATAGTGAACTAACTTGTTTCAACTTGACTGAACGTGACTTACACTTAGCCAAAACACCATAGGTTTCAGCCCCATGACTTAAAAGTTGAACTGACTTAGCCTTCTGCAGACAAACATATATTCATTTTTTTGTTTTCCCCTGCATGTGCTACTTAATCAATAATGATATCTGTGTCATGTTGTCTAAGTAGTGCATTTTCCAGTTCTGGTACATCAGACTGCACTACACATGATCTCACTCACAGTGCTCCCTTAGTTGGAGGAATGAAAGTGGCAAATGATGATTTAGACAACTAATCAGTTTTATGAACTTTCAGACTATAGCTTCCTCTAAATACAGCCACATCAGTTACATGGGGATTTCACTGTAGAAACTCCACAAACAATCTTATTGATTCACTTGTACACAAAACTGTTGTTCCTCTACTTCTGTACACACATCATTGATTGCAGGCATAACACCAAGTGACTTGGTAACCTGATGGCATAGCAGGACAGATATGAATTCTTGAAACCCTTTAACCAAGGATTTCTGTCTACATTCTTCAAGAAACTTGAATCTGGACAAATGCAAACTGTCCACACTATCCTCTAATCCTGAATACCAACTGCATAGAGGTATCCCAGGGAAAACATGGATTGCCATAAAAAAAACAGCAAAAACATGCTCTACAAGGTCAGCAACCCGAAAGAATGGATGTCAAATAGAACGTATGACCTAGAGATATTCATTCTTGTCATTGCCCACCATTCCCATCTTGTTGGCACTAATGCCTTTTGTTTCATGTCGTATTTTCTCAATGTCAGGAGGTGGTTATATTGGACCTACTGTTCAATGCAGTATGAGTGCTGTCTGTTGGTGCTATGGTAAGCAGACCTCAGCTGCTGAATGGATATCACTCATCCATCTGGGTGCTGTATTCTGAACTATGAACTATTAGCTTCAATGAATAATCAGTCTGCATTGACACAGCAATGCATCATGTTAGACTTCACAGAATACATGATAAATATGACACATCCAACCTACATTTCACCACCTTCTCCAATCGCATTAACCTAATCACCTTCCGTCGCTTTCTCTCATACAAATCTGAACTGATTAAAAAAAGGTTTTTCTCCTAAGCTTCTATTTTACTGTCACAGTTCTGTTTTGCCTGTTATTTGGCACGTTCATTCCCTACACAACAAGGGGAATTATTTGAATTCATTCATATTTTTGAGCTGATACATAATTTTTACATTAGAGTTTAGAAGAAGGAAAGATGATCTTACTAAAATATACACACATCTAAGGGGACATGGCAAGATGGATGTAAAGAGGTGGTTTTCCATAGTGGGAGAGTCTAGGACCAGAGGGTATGACCTCATAATATCAGGTCGCCTGTCTAAGACGGAGATGAGGAGGAATTCAAGATAACAAAGTGTGAAGCTGGATGAACACAGCAGGTCAAGCAGCATCTCAGGAGCACAACCTTCACTCAGAGGGAAGTTGATATGTGGAATTCTTTACTGCAGAGGGCTATTGAGGTTGCGTTGTTAAGTATATTCAAGGTTCAGATAGGCAAATTTTTAATCAGTAAGGGAATCAAGGGTCATGGGGGAGAGGAAGAAAGTAGAGTTCAGGATTATCAAATCAGCCATAATCTTATTGAATAAAGGAGCAGACTCAATGGGTTGAATGGCCTACTTCAGCTTCTTCAACTTGTGGTCTCATTCGACCATGTTGACAATGTTAATATTTGTCAATGGCAGACTTCGTTCATTTCCTAATTCATGACTTGTGACCACTAGTCAATGTTATATCCATACCTGTACTTAATGTTGCTTAGTAACCTTAATTTAGAGGTTAATCCTGCCTGTCAGACATTCAGCATTTGCAACCCACTCTCCAATAGCTGTACTTCACAATTTACTTGTTGTCAGATGAATTTCCAGGTTTATAGCCTCTGTATTACCATAACTGTCAAGACAGTCGTACTAAACACATTGTTCCTTCTTTGTTTTACTGTATGAACAAAAGTACCAGTAAAACAATGAGCTTTCACAATAACAGAACTGTAAAATATGTCAATTGCAGTGCGAGAAATTCAACAACACAAAGGTTTACCTGTCTCTGGAAGATCCCACAAATGATTAAAATGAAAATTGAAGCATTGATAGAGATTAGCTCACAACTGGGCATTTACTGTGAAGTGTTAAAGAAGACTTATTTGAGATGAGACGTAATTGATCAGTTTTCTTTCTTTCATACCCTATTTGATGGCAGGAAACAGGTTCCATTTTGATCAAAAAAAGCTGTGAATGCCTAACAAGCAGGAAGGATATTACATATTGTATCACCTTGACAGTTCTGGGAAATATTCCTGAAGCATTTATCAACGTTATTTTATGAGAAGCTGTTGTTGCGTTATAGTAAAAGATAACTGAAAAACAGCAGGCACTGCAAAGTATGGCAATCAGTTGAAAAATCTTCTAGCTTTGTAAATAAAAGAGATGTCATTGTGTAATCAGCTAAGTATATGAATAATTCAGATTTATTATAAATATTAATTAAATCAAATTATATATTTATTGCACATCAGAGACCATAATTCTCAGAAAGTAAACCAAAGCTTTTTTTAAAAATCTTGCTAACACCTCAAAACTATTGGTGTATTTTTATTTAACCACTAGATTTTCCTCAATATATTTGCACAAATGCAATTAAAATGAAACAATATTATTAATTTAAGATTAATTCAAAAACAGAAAGTTACATAGATGTTGACATAACCTGCTGCATATTTTTAGAATTTTCTGATTTTATTGTTAAGTTGGACAATCATTTTTTTCAGATGCACTTTACATCCTGGTTATGGAGTACTTTGGTTCTAAGCATTGTGATTTCCAATAGCAGCATTTAGTTTCTGAAACAGGTGTCACCACATTGTGTCTAGAACTAGTGGGAGCTCCATATCGCTTTTGTCCAGGAGGCTGATTCTATTTATGAGCAATCAGGCCCCTTTCTGACATACATTGTTAGACCATAAGATATAGGAGTGGAATTAGGCCATTTGGCTCAGGGACTCTGCTCTGACATTCTGTCATGGCTGATAATTTCCTCATATGTTTTCCCATTCTCCTGTCTTCTACCCATAACCATTAATCCCCTTCCTAATCAAGAAACTACCTATCTCTGTTTTAAATAACTCAATCACTGGTACTCCACAGCCTTCTGCAGCAATAACTTCCATAGGTATCCAACTATTGGCTGAAGAAATTTCTCCCCACCTCAGTTCTAAAGGGTTATCCCTTCACTCTCAAGCTGTGCCCTTAGTTCCTAGTATCTCCTCTATTGGAAATATCTTCTCTACGTCCACTCTATCCAGGCCTCTCAGTATTATTTATGTTTTAATGAAAACCCTCCCAGGCTTCTAAACTCCATCAAGTACAGATCGAAAGTCCTCAACCCTGCTCATACGATTAGCCCTTCATCTCCAGGATCATTTTTGTAAACCTCCTCTGGATCCCTCCAATGCCAGTGCATCCTTCCTTAGATATTGGGCCCAAAAATGCTCACAATATTTCAAATGCGGAAGACCATAGCCTTATACAGCCTCAACAGTTCATCTTTGGTCTTGTATTCTAGCCCTTTTGAAATGAATGGTAGCATTGCATATTTATCTACCAACTGAACCAAGTGGGCATAGTTTTAGGGTAAGGAACAGTTCCCTGTTACTACTGCTCCAGCCTTATTTTCAATCAGTATAATGTCTATCCTTGCCCTGTCTTACCTTTTATACATCTAAAAAATTCTCTTACAGTTTTCTTTTATATTACTAGCCAGCTTATCTCCATATTTCATCTTGTCACCCATAATTGCTTATACAATTATTCTCTGCTGGTTTTTAAAGGCTTCTCAGTCTTCTAGCTTCCCACTAATCTTTACCATTTTGATGTTTTTTCTTCCTTTTATGCTGTCCCTGACTTCCATTTTCAGCCATGATTACCTTGTCCTCCCTTAGTATGTTTCTTCTTCCTATGATGAATGTCTGTTGTGCCTACCGAATTACCCCTAGAAACTCCTGCCATTGCTGCTCCACCATCTTCCCTGATAGGCTCATCTTCCAAACAACTCTGGCCAGTCCCTCCCTCATATCTTTGTGGTTACCTTTACTCATCTGTAATTCCATTACATCTGATTCCAGCATCTGCCTCTTTAACTGCAGAGTGAATTCTATCATATTTTGATACCACGCCCACAGGAGTCCTTCACCTTAAGCACCCCAATCAAGTCTGCCTCATGACACATCACAGAATTGCCTGTATTCTAGTGGGCACTACCACAAGCTGCTCCAAAAAAACCCACCTCAGACATTCCATAAATCCCTTTACTTTTCTTGAGATCATCCACAAATCAGATTTTCCCAGTTCACTTACAGTTTGAAGTCCCCCTTGATTATTGTAATTGTGCTTTCTTCCATGTTTTTCTCTGTATCCTGATTTATCTTCCCCACTTTCTGATTCATGCTAGTAGGCCTGGACACAACTCTCATCAGCTTCTTTTTCCTGTGGTTCCTCAACTCCACCCACACAGATTCTATGTCTTCCAACTCAATATCTCTCTCTTGCTATCAATCTCATTTCATTTCTTGGTAACAAGGCAATATCTGCCTGTCCTTTTGATACATTAGATGTCCTTGGATGTTTAGATCCCAGCCCTTTCTCTTATCTCACTTGTATCTGCCAATTTCAATGTGCGCTATAAACTCCTTCCCTTGTTTTGTTATACTGTGTGCATTTAAGCACAACACCCTCAGACTTGCATCAACTACTCCCCTTCTCATAGCTAGTCCTCCCATACAATCAAATCAACACAAAATCTTCTCTGAAGGACTTCTGTACCAGCCATATCAGAGACTAGCAGCTCTTTGTTGCTAGCCATGCCTCCAGGGAAGGGTAGCTGGTGTCAATCATGCTCTGAGGCCTCTGAGACCATCACTGGATCCCTGGAGACAGATGATTAGGAAAGGATGGGGTTTTCCAGATGAGGGTATTGGCAGTGGTTCCTCATGCAGGGTCCCTTGATTGGGCACTTAATCAACAATGGACCCTTCAACCCCGTAGGTCACTCACAAATCATAATGGGTGGCCTTCAGGAGGCACATGAGGAGGTGGGACTTAGTAAATTGCTGACCCATCACTAAATTCTGGTGGGCTTAGGCATAATTTAATTTGCTTTAACTGGTTCCTTGATGAGCCTAATTGACATCCCTCAACCAACAGTCAGGAATCCCACATCAGGCCCTCCTGCCTCACACTAAATTAGGAACATTTCTTGTATAGGCATTCTTCTGTCCAATTTCACCAGCCAAAAAAATGGCAGGGTCATTGAATACGTTTAAGGCAGAAGCAGATAGATTCTTCATTGATAAAGGAGTCAAACATTATCAGGGTTGACAGGAATGTGGAGTTGAGGCTATTATTACATCAACCATGATCCTTTTGAATGGTGGAACAGGCTCAAGAGTCAAAATGGCCGAATTCTTCTGCCTAATTTTCTAACACCGTACTTGCTCCAATAGGGTCTGTTAAATTCCGTTTAATTAGGAGCTGAAATGGGAGGCGCAGAGTTAAATGTGTCCCCTTAAAGAAATATTCATAATTTTACTTGAAATAGCATCGGGTAAATTCTGTTCAATATCTGGACCAAAGCCTTTGCTGCCCCAAAAGACGTTCTGCTTGTTGCAGTGTGGTAATGTGTGATATTGGGTCTCACTATGTAATGAATCATTGTGTTAACTTTCACTCTTTCTGTTGAGATTGTGGCAGAAATGTATTGGTATACTCTAGGTTTTTTGAAAGAAAGCCACAAAAGCAGAATTCTATCCCTCAGCGATAGCATGGATAATGCAGTGTGGAGGAACGCAGCAGGCCAAGCAGCATCAGAGCTGCTGAGCCTGCTGTGTTCCCCCAACTCCACACTGTGTTATTAGAGTTCTGTTCTATTTACATTGTAAAATTTTGGTAAAACACACTTCTCTTTATGCATATAGTTGCATGTAGAGCCATGCATTTGCTTTTCTAACAAACTTGCATTGATGTAGAAGCAGTTTTGCCTTAATACCTATAAAATCGAAGGCCTCAAGAATCACGAGTGGGAAAGGGGATGGGGAGGGAGACACTAAATTAGAAGCAGAGTATTTGGTGTGTAGATAAAATATGTTCTGGAAATCTTGCCTCAGAAGTGTTTAATTGCTTCTTCAAATTGCATTGATTTTTTACTGAAAGGATGGGACATTATAAGTGGCAATTCTTCATGTTGTTGAAGTAAACTTTGACTTGGAATTTGCTGGTCCTAAGCACCATCTGCAATACAATAGAATGATTCCCATAAATACTAGAACTAAAGCTCATGGCACTATTACAGCAACAACATCATTTGCTGCAATGTTAGCACCAGCCTGGCTGCAACATCATTGAAATCATGGAATTTAAACTCTGCAACATGTATTCTGCAATACTCTCCATTCAATACAGTAGTGAGGGCAATTTACTCAATTTAGCCAGTTCTATCATCACTTGTGGAGCTTTGGTGGAAAAGATTCCTGAGAGTATTATTCAATACTATGGTGCTGTTGGGGCCATTATGATTTATACAACTGAACAAATACAATACTAATAATGCCAAAGCAAATCTCTGTGGTTCTTTTCCTGATAAGAGTACAAAAATTATACATTCTCAGTGCATCGATTTTGAAAATGATAATTTACTTTATTCACTTGATGACTGACCAAGTCATTGTAAGCAATGCACTTTTCTGGTAATCATTATTCAGCTTGTGAAATTAATCTCAGGATTACCATTAAAGATTTTGAAGCAGCAACAGAAAGATACAGTTAAATTCTAAAAGCACTTGTGAGTTGGCCATGATCATTGAAGATTTGAAAAATATCAACAACACCCTAGAGATAACTTTGAAAGGTACTTTCCAAAGGCTTGCAGGCAATTTGACATGTGTTTGTTTCAAAGGTTGGTTTCATTATATAAATACAACTGGGTTTCCATAGATTATCAATAGTACTTGTCATAAATAAACCCACATTGGAAAAGCAGTAGACCATTCAACGTCTTGAACCTGCGTCATATTCTAATTGACCCGGGCTAATAAGTACCTCACCTGCATTTACCTGCTTTGTTCTACATCCCTTGCAAATCCTTTTTAATGGAAATCTGGCCTGTAAATGCAGTCAGGCTCTTTTGATCACCACAATCATCACTGCCATTTGTTTGTCAGCAAGTTTTGGCTTTGGATCAGCCCTGGAGAATAGGGAGGTACAACAATTTTACTTATGGTGATTGTCACTTATAATGCCATTGAAGCAAATTCTGGGCTAATGTATCTCAGCTTTGAATTAATTGAGGAGTCTTTATCCAGAGGTCGAATGGTGAATAAATGCATAAACCACTTATTCTTGTAATCTGAAGGGCAATTTTGTTTGTGTGAAAAGTGGAAGGCAGCTTCTGTTCAGATTCAGAGCAACTCAAGGGCACCAGTTCTGATCTGCTCATGGAAATCGAAATTTGCTAAAAACTGCTTTAGAGAACTTGGAGAGAACCTGAATTTTAATGTTCCTTTTTCACTTAATAAAAGTCTTCAGTTAAAGTGTACAAACCAGAGGGACAATGCTTTAACATTTATTTATATTCATACCATTTCTATTTCAACTAATTGTTATTTAAGGATTATGAAATAATTTTTGTAAACATATCTCGTTTATAGATGATACTTGAATAGTTTCATTTATGCAACATGTTCTCATGTTTTCTGAGAATGTCTAACAATTAAAATAAAGATGCTGACCCATGCCTATTTAGATAAGACCCAGCAAAAACATATACATGTGTGAAGATCCCAATTCATTTCATGCCCCATTTTCTGAAATACTAACTATGGATTGAGGCACATAAAATGAGTATTTTACAATAACAGAGATTTGTTTTTATGATGGCAATCAATCTAGCAGATGTGGTGAAGTTGTGGTTAAGATACTGGACTAATAATCCAGAAAACCATACGACTTCAGGAAATGTGCCTTTAATCACAGCATGAGAATGTGAAAGCCGTTTCAAAAATAACCTGCAAATAAAAAAAACCTGGTATCTTTACAAAAAAAACACAAAGGCATGAAGCTCTTATTAGCAACAAACTCCTAAGTAGTTCATTAATTTCTACCTTGTATCACTGGTGCCTGGTTACCCTTAGTAAGTGGCCTAGTGAGCCACTTCAGATGTCAATTAAGAGTTGAACACATATGAGACTGAAGTCACAAAAAGGTCAGACTGGTTAAATCTGGCAGGTTTACACAGACCATCTATTTCAGATGGAAGATGGGCATTTTCCAAAGAATATTATATATGGAGAACACAGTCATTGGGTTAACTGAGGCCTGGCTTTAAAGGGAAATTTAAAGACATTCAGCATGAATATAGTAAATTGCAAAGACGTGACAAGCAACAGGACACATCCAAGATAACACAGTGTGGAGCTGGAGGAACACAGCAGGCCAGGCAGCATCAGAGTAGAAGGAAAGTTGACGTTTCAGGTCGGGACCCTTCTTCAGTTATTGAAGGATTCTGACCCAAGACGTCAACTTTCCTGTTGCTCTGATGCTGCCTGGCCTACTGTGTTTCTCCAGCTCCACATTATGTTATCTCTGACTCCAGCATCTGCAGTTCTTCCCATCTCACAGTGAGTTATAAGGGCACATCCAAGGACTGCCTTGCAGCAGGGAGCAGAAGAGGCTGTAGAAAGGGGACCAAAACAGAGGGTGGGAAGAGAAAGTAGCAAAGGGGAAAGTGCATCAAAGCTCAAGAGTTAATAATGTACTGGCTTGACAGCCTGGCCCCGTGTCTTATGTCAGCACCATCTGTGGCAAGGACTATCACTCAGGAATTGGACTGCTGCCACTCACAACGTTGCAGTGTGGCAAAAAAACTGAAATGCTTTGGCACATACACCATCTTTTGAGATGGGTGGTTGCCTAATAGAAAGAGATTTTATTTTAAAACTTTTTTTTTGTTGTGATTCTAGCTGCAGACAACAGCTGGTGCTAATGGTAAGGCAAAATAAAAAGAAATGGTGCTGTGCATATGTGTACATGGAAATGTGAATTTCACAATTTTTACAACACAGCACACATGTCTGAACCTGAAGTGATTAGAATCAAGCTCTACAATAAATCCAGGATAACTCAATTGGGGAAAGTTCAGGTTATGAATTTCTTTCTGCATTATCTCCACAGTGCCTATACTTTACAATAATTTTCTTGTCAGATCTTAGAATTTGAAGCTGCTTCTAAATGGGCAATGCAATCATAATCATATGAAAATTGTAGCAGCAATGACTGGAAAAATTGACTGACTCACCTTTATAGTGATTTTATTACAAAATACCTTTATCTTGAATGTTGAGGATAATGACATCATATTGAACTGCTATCCTATTACTAGCTTTTTTTGTCCAATGCATTGGCAAAGTCAACAACATAAATCTACTGTATTCACCAAGGTTCTTTGGTGATGAGTATTCACACATAAATTGGAACTGAGATGAATTCTGAACCAGAGTAGAGAAACAAACTGAAGCCAAGCCATTATCTAAGTGTTTGCAGTTTCACTTCAGGGCTACATTTAAAATGTAATACCCAAAAATAAAAATTACGTGGGTATATACAATTTTTGCTTGTTTCTTTTAAATGGAGATTGTTTATGCACAGATAAGAGGTGTTTTGATTCTCTGATAAATGAATTTG
The DNA here is from genome assembly GCF_030684315.1 of Stegostoma tigrinum. Taxonomy (NCBI): domain Eukaryota; kingdom Metazoa; phylum Chordata; class Chondrichthyes; order Orectolobiformes; family Stegostomatidae; genus Stegostoma; species Stegostoma tigrinum. Next base: position 30,412,240 of record NC_081375.1, read on the forward strand.
AAGGTGCAGCAACCCTGAATTAGAAATACCATAGAATCATAGAATGTTGCAGCAAGTGTAAGTTTAAAGACCAGATAAAAGGTCATGATTATCATTAATGATTTCCCCCTTTGTTACACAAAATTATATATCAGAATAATAGGACAGTTTACACTTCAAATCTATTTCTTCTGTCTACAATGAGCAATCTCCAAAAATAAAAGGGGTTTTGCCTCTGGCTCCCCATTTTTAGCAGCTGAATAAAGCTCTAGATCATTTTTACATCTCAACTGTTCAAACTTCGCAAACCACTCTCTTTAAGGGCCACTCACTTAGCCTCTTGGCATACCCAAAATGCCAGTACATATCTGCTACATAACTTACCCCATAAATCTTCAAACTCATCCTTAAATGTTAAAGAGAGGTGAGAGTAACAGGCCTTGAATTCAAGGCTGCACTCTACCAAGTTGACATCAAGGAGCCCCGAGCAAATCTGGATTCAATGGATATCGAGGGCAAACTCTCCACTGGTCAGAGTCGTATCTGGCACAGAGGAAAATGGTTGTGGTTATGGGAGTTCAGTCACCTCAGCTCCAGGGCATCTCTGTAGGAGTTCCTCAGTGCAGTATCCCAGGTTCAACCATCTTCAGCTGCTTCATCAATGACCTTCCCTCCATCATAAGGTCAGAAGTGGGGACGTTTGCCAATCATTAGACAATGTTCAGCACCATTCGTGACTCCTCAGATACTGAAGCAGACCATGTTCAAATGCAACAAGATCTGAACAATATCCAGGCTTGGGCTGACAAGTAGCAAGGAATATTCATGCCACACATGCCAGGCAATGACCATCTCCAATAAGGGACAATCTAATCACTGCCCCTTGATATTCAATGCTATCCCACTGTCAACATTATGGGGGTTACCGTTGACCAGAAATTCAACTGGACTCATTACGTAATCACTGTGGCTATATGAGCAGGTCAGAGGCTAGAAATATGGTATCAGAGATAATGGGAACTGCCGATGCTGGAGAATCTGAGAGAAGAAAGTGTGGAGCTGGATGAACATAGCAGGCCAAGCAGCATCTTAGGAACACAACAGCTGATGTTTCAGGCCTATACCTTTCTGAGTAACTCACATCCTGACTCCCCAGAGTCTGCCCACCATCTACAATGCACCAGTCTGGAGAGTGATGGAATATTCTCCAATTGCCTGGATGGGTGCAGCTGCAACAGCACTCAAAAAGCTTAACACCAGCCAAGAGAAAGCAGCCCATTTGATTGGCTCGACATCCACAAACATCAACCTCCTTCACCACCGGTGTGTTGTGTACTATCTACAAGATGCACTGCAGAAATGCATCAAAGATCCTTAGACAGCACCTTCCAAACCCACAACCACTTCCATCTCAAAGGGCAAGAACCGCAGATACATGGGAAAACCACCACCTGCAAGTTCCCCTCTGAGCTGCTTACCATCCTGACTTGGAAATATATCTTAGTTCCTTCACTGTTGTTTGGTCAAAATCTTGGAATTTCCTTCCTAAGGGCACCATGGGGCCTAAGCATGTGGTCTGCAGTGGTTCAAGAAGGCAGCTTGCCACCATCTTCTCAGGGGCACCTAAGGATGGGCAATAAATGGTGGCCTGCCGGTGATGTCCATGTGCCATGAATGAATAAATAAATTATTTAGCCATCATTTAGCTCTGGTTTATTCACTCCTTTCAGAATTTCAGGAGAAAACTGATATTCACTTCAGTTGTAATTTCAATCAAACCAGAATATAAAAAAGGTTTCCAATCTCAGTAGTTTCCCTTTAGGTAAATTGGGTTAAAATTATACTTTTATTTTAATCCCGAGCGCTCACAACTACCACGATATCTGAATGTAGTCTCACCCATGATCTGCAGAAATCTAGATTGACTTTGTTGATTTCTAGTTAGACTCCCTTGGGATATGTTTGATTAGTTCTGTTTTGATTAACAGCTCCTCATTAATTGGGCCGATTTTGTGAATGATCTTTCATGACAATGAAATATTTTCCCCAGAGTTTTCCTGATACTCATGCTGTCACCATGTAAATGTTTGTCACTTCCTGTTCAAATATGCATGCCTGTCCATGCATCTACATTTTTTTTAGTTCTTACTCCTTTGCTAAATTGGTCACTGGTTTAGTGAATGTTATTTCTTTCCTTTATAATTGTCATCTGGCTTGGCAGCTTTCTACAGTGGTACTGTCTTTTCCTGAACCCAGGAGCTGTATATTGAGAGAGAGAGATAATGGGAACTGCGGATGCTGGAGAATTCCAAGATAATAAAATGTGAGGCTGGATGAACACAGCAGGCCAAGCAGCATCTCAGGAGCACAAAAGCTGACGTTTCGGGCCTAGACCCTTCATCCCTGTATATTGTACAGCTGTATATTGACCTCAGATGGACTTTGTCTAAAATTTATTATTTTTCCTTTGTCTATGCCTTCTGTTACTAACACAGACACTGTGTTATGGTGACTCAAACATTCTTCATTGTACTTTTTTTCAAAAAATACAAGTGACAATAAATTACTGTTCCATTCTATGTTATCACAACACAAAACCAACACACAACAATTGAGAAGAGACAAAGGCTATGTAAGTTGGAACAGGCATAACAAAGGAGTGAAACTTGTCCTTCATCTCAAGTGCACCATTTCTTTTCAGTGGACATCCACATCAGAATGTAAGATGGGCTGAACAGATTTTTTTTCCAATAGATCTGAATTAATGTAATTTAGACCAGTTCAAACTTGGCACTGATCCATTATCTTTGCAGCTAATGTATTGGGATCAGCAGGGATTTTCTTTAAACCTTTCAATTCAACTTGCATTACTTGTAATGAATGCAGCAATTTGTTCCAGAAAAAAAACAGACAGAAGTCAAACCACATCAGTTGTGAACTGGCTGAATCTGAATGAAAACCATTCTTCCAGCCTATAAATTTTATGACATTTTTCATGAGGCATGTGTAGAACAGACCTATAAATTATGATGTTACTATTTCAGGCAAATTCTCGTAGTAGTGCACAAAACATCTTATCATATTTTAATACGGTTTTTAATTCCTACCTGTCTATGACGCGATGTAGATTATTTCTAAGATTTTTCTGTTTCCATTATGAGTTCTGCTCAAGCACAGAAATACACCTTCTAATGTAAATGTTATCCCTAAGCAAGATGTCAGCGAGCACACATTGTTTGCATTCTTCCCTTCATACAGGAACCATCCTAGCTGGCTTTGCCAGCACAAACCTTATTAACAAACACATATGTAACAGTCATGGACAGAAATTGCTGGTGAAACTCAGAAGGTCTGGCAGCATCTGTGGGAAGAAAGCAGAGTCAACATTTCGAGTATGGCCACTCTTCATCATAAAAGATAAACAACATTATCGTTATGTTTTCAATTTTTGTTTAATAAAAATGTTATTTTAAAATTGAGGCTTTTCAAACACAGCAGCCTAGTTAACTGGAAAAATTAACTGTTTCTGTGAGCACATTATACGCTATACAATCTGAAATTTCCATCTCTTTCTTTTTGTTCAGCAAAGAAAAATTAGTGTAGATTTAATAATTTACCATGATTACAATAAATTACAAACTGGAATTTAAACTGAATTCCCAGTAAGTCTGTATCTAAAGTGTTAAAATATCACTCGCGATAACAAGTAATCAAGTTTGTTTGCAGTAACTAGCAAAATAGAAGGAAAATGTAGGCCACATGCAATACAGTATGCAGCAACATTAAATTAAGCAGCCAGATGTGTTCTTAGTCCCTTGTATACTTTTGGAATAGAACACAGGGGAGAGACTCCATTGGGTTTTCACATTAATTGGTAATAATGTAAGAGGAACAGCCAATGGTACACAGACAGAAAACATTGACACAGGCCTGTTAGTAAGGTTTTGAAACACTTCAAGTTGAAACACTTCCCAGTCTCCCACATTGTCCCCAGGAGGGGTACATGTTCACAGTCTTTTTTAGCCTGAAATCAATGACAAGAAAGCAAAACCCTAAAGAAGCAAAATGCCATAGGTACTAATCCTGAGTAATGTTAATGTAGGTAAAGTGCTTGCTCAATATCAGTTAGGGCAATAGCCTCATCTCATTGCTCTCCCAGATCCTGACCTGTGTGTCTTATCTTTGCTGCTCACTCTTATTCACCAGCTCTAAAAACAACCAAAATGAGATGACGTATGATTGAAACCAAATTAACTTTGGGTTTTCAGCAATGGTAATGCGAATGGACATCAAAAGCCAATGGTTAAACTCTCTCTCATTACAGATGGCCATTACTTGCCACGTATCAGCCCAAACATGGATGTTGTCCAGGTCTTACTGTATACAGACATGGACGGCTTCAGTCACTGAGCAGTTGTGAATGGTGCTGAAAATAGCGCAATCAGAGAAAATCACCAATTCTGGCCCTATAATGGAGGAAAGGTCACTGATGAAGCAACTGAAATAGTGCGGCCCGAGCCACTACCTTGAGGAACTCTGCCTTGGACTGAGGTGATTGACATCCAACAATGTTCCCACTGATTCTTTATCTATCACAACAGGAATCGAACCCATGTTCCCAGCGCATGTGGCTGAAGGTTTGGATTACTAATCTAGTTACATTATAATGATACCATTGCTTTCTCCAAAAGTTAGTATGCTTCTAAACATTTCATTGGCTTTATCCACTTTGGGAAATCTTGAGGTTATGAGGTGCTATGTGAGTGCGACTATCTTTTAAACCTATTCTTAAATCAGAGGCACAGAGATCAATTTTCACTACCACCATTAAAAAACTGCCTAGTCTGTGATCAGTTAACTTGGTAATGAACATGATTGATCAAAAGAATTGCAGATGCTGTAAATCAGGAACAAAAAAACAGAAGTTGCTGGTAAAACACAGGAGGTCTGGCAGCATCTGTGAAGAAAAATCAAAGTTAAAGTTTTGGGTCCGGTGACCCTTCTGCAGCTGTTTTTCCAGTAACTTCTGTTTTTGATCATGATTGACCATCTGGTCTGAATGGCTAAAGTACTCACTGGATCAACCCAACTATTCATTTGGGACATTTCTGAGGCCAACGTTAAACAATGACAAATTCACAAAGATAAAGCATTTTCTAGCAGCTGACTTTTAATTAAAGGACTCAGTAGCTTTTAATACACCTCCCATTTGTAGTTATATATGTGTAAAGTATAAAAATAATTACAGGTTACCTGCAGGATTTCAATAAATGCATGTTAACCTTACTGGTTCAAAGAGTCACTCCTAAAAGACAATCAGTTATTATTACTCTTAGTCTCAGTTTACCAAATAGTGTGTATCATCAGGATCAATAGATCTATTAGCTTTAACAGTAATCATTGACAGATTTGGATTAGGGAGTACTTTAATCTGACTGTCATGATCATACACTTTATCAGTATAAATCCTGTCTGGAATATGAATGTTGAATAACTGATAGTGTGTTGAATGCTACAATGTTTACAGTTTAATATTCACCATCCATTAATTATCCTACAAAAAATTACTTCATTTCTTTTTCTCGTTTGAATTATATTCAGAGTAAAATAAATATTTTTAAAAGAAATGCAGACGACTGCAGTCCTTTATTCATAACTTCTAACTAAAACAATTGAATGTTTACATAATACGTTGTATTAATATAGTATCTTTCTTTTATTCATTAAAAGGATGATGGCATCAGTGGCTAAGCAGAATTTATTGCCCATCCCTGATTGCCCAGAATCAACCAGTTTGCTGTGGATCTGGAGTCACAAATAGGCCAGACCAAGTAAGGATAGCAATTTCCTTCCCTAAAAGACTTTAGTGAACCAGATGGGATTTTCTGACAATTAATTCATTGGCATCATTAGATTTTAATTCCGGATATTCTTTATTGAATAGGGATTCCACAATCTGCTGTGGCAGGATTCAAACTTGGGACATTTTCTGGGTCTCTGGATTAACAGTCCAGCAATAATACTGCTAAGCCATCACCTCTCCTTTTTAACATGGTTAAACATTTTAAGGCAGTACACAGGAGCATTATCTGCATATATTAAGCAGATGACCAAAGCTTAGTCCAAGGACTTAGTTTTAATGAGCACCTTAAATGAAGCAACTGAGATGAGAGGATGAAAGGTTTGGAGATTTTCTAGCACTTACAGCCATTGGCAGCTGAAAGCATGGTCACCAGTGGTTGAGAAGTTAATATCAAGGATGCGTAAGAGGCCAAAGCAAGAGGAACACTGATATCTCGGAGTGAAGTAGTGCTGGGGGCAGTCACAAGGCTTCAGACCATGGAATGATTTGAAAACAATAAAATTCAGGCATTGCTTAAGCAGATGACAATGTAGTTCAGTCAGCACACAGTTGAGGGGTGTATGGAACGATTTATTAAGTGACTGCAATGTTCACAACCACATGACCTTGATTTCGTACTTTCCTACCTTGCTTGATATCAAACACTGCAGATTAATTTTGCACAGGTAACGGTAAATAGAAGTTACATAACCCTTACATAACCCTTAATAGGTTTAACAATCTGCGAATGTGATACACAGATCCATCTTAATTTATTTTAAAAAGCCTTTCAAGTATTCAACACATTTCTCCTTGAGCCTCCATATGGCTGCTAATATATTATTCAAGGGCTTCCATTGTGACTAGTATTCTTCAAGCATTAGACATTTCCCCAAAAATATATGCTATACTCAGTTGAGTTATAAAACAGTGTTTGTACTAATTAAAGACAATTACTTTGCTTTTATCTTATATGTCCCTTTGTATAAAATATAAAATTCTGTTTCAGTCCTTATGACATTTTGTTCTGTACTTCCACTTTGCAGATCTGCAGCCCTTGAATTCCTAGTCCTTTTTCAAAGTTATAGAATCATTAAGTTTTGCAGCATTGAAAGAAGACTTTCAACCCATTGTGTCTGCAATGATTATCAGGCACCTGTCTATTCTAGTCCCATTTTCTACCACTTGGTCCATTTCTTGTATGCTACGGCTCTTCAAGTGATCATCAAAATGTTTCCTAAATGTAATGATGGTCCCCACCTCTACCACCCTTTCAGGCAGTGAGCTCCCGAATTCTGGATTTCCACCCTGTCTGGACGGACAAAAATCTTCCATAAATCCCCTCTAAATGTTTTACTTTTAGTCTAAATCCACCTGGCTTTTGGAACTTTTGCAAAGGGGAAAGTTTTCTTTCTATCTTCTCTGAGAATGCCCCTCATCATTCCATGTACCTTAATCAGGTCTGACCTCAGCCTTCTCTGTCCCAAGGAAAACAACCTCAGCCTATACAGTCTTGCTTCATAGCTGAAATGCATAAATCCAGGCAACATTCTGGTACATCTCCTCTACACTCTGTCTAGTGCAACCACGTCTTTCTCATACATGGCAACTAGAACTGCACACAATACTCCAGCTGTGACCTAACTAATGTCGTATACAGGTACATCATAAATTGCCTGCTCTTGTATTCAATGGCTCAACTAATAAAGGTGGGTATCCCATATACTTTGTTCCAAATTTAATTGCTTAATATATATTTTGTCCTTTTTCTATTTACAACAAAACGCAATCCTTGACATCCCTATTCTGCCCAGTTCATTATCACTTGCACTCCTTTTCAGAACGCCCTAACGTGATATCTTTGGCAAAATTAAATAGCATTCATTTTATAACAATGGCCCTGTAATTTTGAGGTTTTAACATTGATCTCTGGGCATATAGCACTCCAAAACAAAACATTTCTGTTTGTCTGTGCTGTGTTGTCGCTGTTTCATGTATGTCATTTTGTAGCCATGTGGCCACATTTCTATTAACACTGCATGCCTTAGACTTTGTAATTAGCATTGTGCATCTATGAAATACTTGAGAAAATTTGCACGACAGCATCCAACACATTCTGTTTGCTGACTCTGCAATTTCCTGTCAAGAATTTCAGTTAAGCATAATCTGCTCATTACTAAACTGGGCTGAATATTGTCCATGGTTTGTGTTTCTCTCAGTCTTCACAAATGTTATTTTGGATTATGGACTCCAGAGGATTGATTTTCCTTGGTTGCACCACTGGAGAACAGTCTCCCTTGTCTGCCGAGTTAGGCATACGAGACAACTCCAGGCATTTGATAAAGCAGGCTACTGGGCTGCCTCTTACATTTTAAAGCAGTGGATAGATCCAATGGGAAGTGGTAAAACTATTAATTTAAAAGGCTGGCTCCAAATGGATTTGTACCAGGATATCTGAACTCAAAAGAATTTTGAGTATTAAATTTTGAGTCATTATGTTACAAGGGAAATGTAATTCTCATGTCCCAACTTTGTAACCCACCCACTCTCCACTCTCCACCTAATTGAATATAAAAGTTACATTATCCCAATGACGATCATCTCATGCTTTAAAGCATTCTATTGATTTTCCACAGCATGGTTTGATGCACATCGATCCGTATATTACAGCTAGGAAAAGGAATTTAGATGCTCCCAATAATTAGAAGTGGATAACAATATTCACTGTAATTAAATACTTTCTTTGGAGACAGCTTGTCTATAGCTACAAACAAATCATCCTCAAGAGGATATGTCTGAAATATTGGAATGATTAACCTAAAATTAATTCTAATTCATTCATATTCAATCAAAAGCAGTCCTTGTCTATAAAATTAAAGTGCAATTATCATTTAAAACATACCTTATCGTCAGATTCTTTCTAATTGTACTATAATATGATCATAGATCTTGCCTACAGAAACCATCAATTTGTACATTTCAAGAATATCCTCAATTATGTGGATTATTGGACTCTGGAAATTGTTGTTTCACTCACATGTGGGCTAACATATGGTCCGATACACCTTGTTTTGTAAATTATAGTGCAAGGCACATGAATAAAAAGTGATGGAGTTTTGAAAGGAAAAATCCATAGGTGGTTTGTCTGTGATCAGTGCTGTCATGAGCATTTACACCCTTCCAAAAGGAGTAGTAAACCTTCTTTCAATGGCAATGAGGTCACTGCTATCCAGATTATCAATGCCTCAAGGATCTTCCAGGCAGCAATTGTATGAACCAGTTAAGGGGACAAGAATCAGTCAACTTTACTTGTTCACTATCAAAAACGAATGCTTTACTTTCTGAATGTGGAGGTGCTGGTGTTGGACTGGGGTGGACAAGGTCAGAAATGGACCACACCATGTTATAGCCCAACAGGTTTATTTGAAATCACAAGTTTTTGGAGATTTGTCCTTTTTCAGGTAAAGTGACGAGGGGCAGCACTCTGAAAGCTTGCAATTTCACATAAACCTGTTGGACTATAACTTGGTTTTGTCTGACTTCTGACCTTACTTTCTGAACAATGAAGAAATGTCAGGCTGTGAGATATTTCAAGTATTATACATTTGTGGTGTGCTACTGGCACATCTTCCCCTTGGATCTTCTCCATACTAATTTTGAATGTGTCCTATTAACAAATGCTACTCTAGTTTGCAAAGTAGCACTGATGGTGTTTGTGTGGCCAATTGGCAAGCTGTATGCCATGCAGAATCTGTGACTGACCATGCTCAGTAATTCCAAGGGCTTCTTTACTGTAATTACTGCAACCTCATTACTTTCAGAGTAGTATTTATCTTTGCTTTGTGATATCAAGCTGTTAGTGTCCTTGTCGGAAGACATCTCATAACAATAGCTACTGATCTGTTCGAAGTCCAAAAGTTGGGCAGGTTTTAGAATGCCTCTGTATGTCTGCCTCACGAAAGTTCTTCATGGAAATTGAAGCCATCCTTAACAGCTTCTATGAGCTGGAGTACAAACGTCTAGATAATGATGTAGTGAAAGTACCTGATAGATATACCTATTGTGTATTTGACTTAGATAAATCAGATTTTGGCTTCAGAAGATACATTGGAAGATACATGCTCACTGTAAGACAATCAAGTCAATGTCCTGTGATAGCATAAATGTTGGAGATGGCAGGACATAACTGTTCGTTAGAGTGTCCAGCACTGTGCAAAATATCTTGCCATGTACACTTCTTTGTAATCATTGATCCAGCAAAAAGTACAGCCCTGTTATTTGAGAGGTGTCTCACAGTTTGTTCAGAGTTTGATCCAAGTAATGCAGGTCTTGTCAAATGGCTGGACAGGCAGCTGGATCCTGACACCACTTCCATTCTGGAAGGGCTACTCAGGGATGTAAGTGACCAGAGGCAGGTGTTCCCTGGAATTAAGGATTCTGGAGCAGGAAATCCCAATCCTTGAGGAATGTAGACCAACGAGAGATCAGCAGCTGTCCATTATTGGGGAAACATCTGCTGCTGCTGTTAACACATCTACTATAAAGGGCAGGGTGAGAGCGACAGTGAGCGAGGGCAGGGTGAGAGCGACAGTGAGCGAGGGCAGGGTGAGAGCGACAGTGAGCGAGGGCAGGGTGAGAGCGACAGTGAGCGAGGGCAGGGTGAGAGCGACAGTGAGCGAGGGCAGGGTGAGAGCGACAGTGAGCGAGGGCAGGGTGAGAGCGACAGTGAGCGAGGGCAGGGTGAGAGCGACAGTGAGCGAGGGCAGGGTGAGAGCGACAGTGAGCGAGGGCAGGGTGAGAGCGACAGTGGGCAGGGTGAGAGCGACAGTGGGCAGGGTGAGAGCGACAGTGGGCAGGGTGAGAGCGACTGAGGGCAGGGTGAGAGCGACTGAGGGCAGGGTGAGAGCGACTGAGGGCAGGGTGAGAGCGACTGAGGACAGGGTGAGAGCGACTGAGGACAGGGTGAGAGCGACTGAGGACAGGGTGAGAGCCTGGGGAAGAAGGTGAGGATTGGGGATGGTTTTGGTGGAATGGGCAGAGGACTAGGTCTTTGAGCCCCTTGTTCCCAACATTGGCTTCAGACTCTGAGTGCCTTCAACTCACCTCATAAAGTATGAGTTCCCTGATTGAGGCTGGCATTCAGGGCACCCCTGGCTAACAGATAAAAACAGGAATGTCAGATATCGTGACACTCTGAGAGCTGGGTCTGAGGGTGCTGGAACAGTGTCAAGGATTTTCCACGTGTCGGTAAAGGTGACTTGGTGACATGATGCCAACCTCTCTGGAGTTATTTCAGCATCCAGTGCTGGAACTGATAAAAGAATGCACCTATATACTGATGGAGTTTTGTGACATCAGAGCCGGCCAGGCAGACACCTGTAAAGAAGGGTCCTGGTTGGGCAGGAATGGTCATGTTCCTGTTGGGAGGATCCTCTTTACTGGCTATAGAGTAGTCATTTATTGGGGACATCCCTCAAATTCCATGAGGCTACACCTCTGAGGTGATCAGGGTTTACTCAGCAATCTCCTCATGCAGCAGGGGATCCACCAGCAACTGCTAAAATGTCAGTTGTGCCAGGAAACAGCCTTTGCCAAGAGTATTTCTCCCAACCTGACTTCACCACCCCTACAGAAGGGAGAATTCCATGGCAGTAGGAAAAGCAACAAGCACCCCTCTCCTCACCCTCATACCCACCTCTCACAAATTGTCACCATTTCATTTCTACACCATCCCACTTTCAAGCTAGGCCAGTGGCATCTGGATCCAAGCCATTCACCACAAAAATAAAAGTGTATCCTCACTTTGCAATTGCTTAATTTGCCAACTACCTCAACACTTTTGCCAAAATTGGGAAACTTCTTTTTGAATTCTATTTCTACTCTGTCTGGATCCCTCCTTGTTTTGAACAGTTCTATCAAATCTCCTCTCAACTTCTCCTCCAAAGAAAAATCTTCCAGTTTTTCCAGTCTTTTCCCAGAAATATCTCATCCCTGGAACCATTCTCACAAATCTTTTCTGTATCCTCTCTGCAGGCTTCATAACATTCCAAAAAGTGTGATGCCCAGAATTAGATATTATACTCCAAAAAGAGGCCAAATCTGAGATTTATGAAGCTTTATGTTGCTTTAGTAACCTATGTGTACACTCTATTGCCATCTACCTGAATCCTGTTGGTTCCTGCCTCAAACAGAAGTAAATTGCGGGGTGGGAATGCCAAAGGTTGGACATGCCACCCCATGCCCAACTGAGAGCCCTAAACAGCTAATTAATGAAAAATTAAAGACATCATACCCCTGCTGCTGTTATTAGCTCAGCTACAGGAAAGTCTATGGGCCAAATACTGGCAAGTGGGTCTAGATTAATTTAGGATATCTGGTCAGCATGGATGAGTTGGACTGAAGGGTCTGTTTCCATGCTGTAAAACTCCATAACTTGAAATCATCATGACAGGTAAAACTGCATCCAGCTTATAAACTCCTGGGATGGAGAATCAGATCTCTCAAACAAAGGCAACCAGTATCTGATTGTGGGTGGTGGGTAGCAGAGTGAAGCCTGTTGAGAGGCACCCACCACCCTTGCTGCCCAGTCTTTGCTGACCCAATATTCCTCTCCCTAGGACCCCATCCCACAAACCCCTGTGGATATCTCCTACCTGTACCATGGGTCACTCCTTAATCCTGGGACTCCAGTGCCTTTCATTCTGACAGCAACCATGGCTCCTCACTGGTAGCTGATGGCCTCTGATTGACCGTCCATCATCCAATTCTCCCTACTGGTTCACAAAATCGGCAGACATTCTCTAAAAGAGGCAATTGAGTTTCTCACCAGCTCTCCACCAGCAAATAAAGCCCTTGCTGCATCAACAATTTCTGACTCTGTCTCCAGGTATAAAATTGAGGATGCCTATTCGCAACCTCTCTGGTTACCTTCAACAAACATACCCCAGGCCTCTCTGTTTCAACACAACCTGTAAAATTATGCCCTTTATTTTCTCTCCTCATTCTTCCTGTTCAAACACATCACTTCATATTCCTTGTTACATTTCATCTGCCTCTGCTGATTCACCAGCTTTTCTTTGGGACTCTAGCAGTCTATTGTTGATTCCTCACTGTTCCCCATACTTTCAAAATTTACAGATGACAGAAAACATGGAATTGTGTCTTGCACACCCATGTTAAGTCATTAATACTGGGAACATCTTCAGGCCAAAAAATGACTACATGCACTTCTTGTGCAGGGTTTGAGAGTTTAGAAGAACTGAGAAACTGACGGAACTTTGATAGTATTTTCATTTGATTTTCAGAGACACTCTTGATGGGATTGATTACCTTTGAGCAACTTTATAATGCAACAGATACAGCTCTTGAAAGGTTTGCTGCATGCTATGGACTGTATTAATAATATCAACTTTTTATTCTGGAACACAGGAGTGGTACACTATTGATAAAGAATAAACAGCAAAACAGTTTATCCAGTGAAAACAGGAATAAAAAACAAAGTTGCTGGAAAAGCTCAGCAGGTCTGGCAGCACCTGTGAAGAAAAAACAAGAGTTAACATTTCGGGTCCGGTGACCCTTCCTCAGAACAGTTCTGAGGAAGGGTCACCAGACCCGAAACGCTAACTCTTGTTTTTTCTTCACAGGTGCTTCGCCAGACCTGCTGTGCTTTTCCAGCAACTTTGTTTTTTATTCCTGATTTACAGCATCTGCAGTTCTTTCAGTTTTTATCCAATGTAAAGATTATTTCGCTCAATCCATATTATTTTCCAGCAACAGTAAAATATTATCAAATGTAAATTGAAATGCAAGAGGGTTACAGCATCAATATCCAGTAACAAGGGGAAATCAATCATTTTAATAACAAAACTTATATTTCCTTACCTTTCTCATTTATGGAGGAATATTTCATTGCTATATTACCAACTGAGGAATGATGCACCATCAAACAGCATTTCCAGACATATTTGACACTATCATGAATAAACAGATAATGATACTCTCTCACTTTATTGGAACCTGTGACTTCTGGATGTTCACTGGGTGCTGAGCTCAGGAATAGTCCCACACAGATACAACAAATTCAAAAGAGAAGCAATCAGCTTTTGGTCTGTATAGTCTTTCTAGAGTTGCTTCTTTTGTTTTTTTTTCTTCCTAATTCATTATTTGAATAACCTCCAACAAAGTGACACAGAATCACTGAAGGTATTAGAATTTTCCCCCATTAAATCTGAATTGGCTTTAATGGATTATTCAGGATAAATTTGGATTTAATGGAGAACTAAATAGATGATTTGCTTTAGGTCCCTTGTGTCTTCTTAGACATTAGTCTTATTAGGAAAGAGAATTTCTCACCAATAATATATAAAGGTACCTAAAGTGTCTGCAATTACAGCTTGTCACATTGTCTTTTTATAGAAAAAAAGGAGAATGCCCTTTTCAAAGGAGAAAAAAGTTATCACCTTTTTTTCTTCCATCTTTTGTCATCCATTTACCTTGAAACCTGCAGGAGAACTCACATGGTAAATAATATTCTGCAGTAGGCTACAAAAGGCACAAGAGTCCCTACAGGTATCACTGTCCTTTCCAACTTCCCTCCTCCGGTCTATATTGTAGCTCCGTTCAGAAAATGAGTGAACCACAACACAAATATATGTGGAATTATATGCTTGAGGGAGGAGGGGAAATCTAGTCTGAATGTGTGATAAATTGCTAAGTCGGTATACTTCAGCACAGAGGGTAAAGCAATTTCACATGATCTTGCAGCCTCATGGTAAGTTGAAGCCACAGTCAGAACTTCTCATATAAAGTTGATGTGCTCCTTAACTCAACAGACTTTGTAAACATTTTTTTTTAATCAGCACAAAAGACTATAAGTATTAATTGATGCATTCTTTTTAATCACTCCAGTCTGGCCCTCAGTGTTAGACCAATGAAACTCAGCTATGCCATAATACCTGAAAATTTCTTTTTAATACGTGTTGATTTCGCTCATGCCATCTTAGAGACTGACATCATAATATCATATGGCCAATAGGATACAGGGGCTGATGTTGGCCATTCACACCATTGGGTCTGCCCCTCCATTCAGCAATATCATGACTGAGCTGATAATCATCAGTTGCACTTACCTGCCTTTTTCATGTTACCCTTGATTCCCTTCCTGGTTAAAGTCTGTCTCAGTCTTGAATATACCCAATAAATGAGCATTGACAGCCTATTACAGTAAAGGATTCCACAGATTCATTACCCTTGTGAGAAGAAATTATCCTCTTCTTTGTTTAAATGAGTGACCTTTTACTCTGAGATTACGCCCTGTAATCTAGACACTACTCCAAAGCAAACAAAAATCTCTGGGCACTGACCCTGTCACCGCCCCTAATAATCCTATATGTTCCAAGAAGGTTGCAGCTCATTCTTCTAAATTCCAATGAGTATAAGCCGAACCTGCTCATCCTCTCCTCATAAGAAAATCCTGCCATAGCTGGAATCAACTTTATGAACCATCTCTGCTCTGCCTCCAATGCCAGTATACCTTGCCGAAACTGTCCACAGTATTCCAGCTTTGGTCTGATTAGTGCCTTGTACAGCAAGTCCTCCCTGCTTTTTACTCCATTCCCTTTGAAATAAAGGCCAACAGTCCATTCACATCCCCCATATCCTGCTGTACTTGGAGGCTAGCTTTTTGTGACACATGTACAAGAATTCCCAAAATCCAGACGTGCTGGAGATTTCTGCACTTTTGCTATTTAAGCATTTTCACCTCTTCTATTCTTCCTGCCAAAGTACATAACCTCACATTTTCTCATATACATTCCATCTGCAAAGATTTTGCCCACTCATATAACCTGTCTATATTCCATTGCAGATTCTGTGTCATTCTCACATTAGCCTCTGCACTCATTTTTTGTGTGATCAGCAAATTCGGCTAGAACATATTCACTTCCTTTATGACTAATCTATCTTGTAGATAATTATGACCCACCACTGATTCTTGGAGCATTCTATTGGCCACGGGTTGCAATCCCAAGAATGCTGTTTATTCCAACCCTCTGTCTTCTGTTAGCCAGTCCTCTGTCCCTGCTAACATACAACACCCAACACCATTGGCTCTTACCTCATTAAATAGCCTTATGTGCATAACTTTATTGAACAGCTTTTGGAAATCCAAATATATCACATCCATTGGCTCCCCTTTACCTATGATGCTTGTTACCTCCTCAGATAAGTTTTTGCTATTTTTATTTCACCCATATGAATTCTACATCATCTGATCTGAGATCACTTTTTGCTATCATATGTGTTCTGTATCATAATGACAAAGTGATCCCACCATTCTTTCCTACCCACCTATTGTCCGAAAACTCTCATAACCCGAAATATTTCATTTCCATCTTCATTCTCCATGTAACCAAGTCTCCGAAAATACAATACGATCATACCCATTAACCTCTATTTGTGCCAGTAACTCATTCATTTTTGTTTTAAAAACTACACACATTTAAGGAAATGGCCTTCGCTTTTGCTTTTCTACCATTTTCTCCCCGTTGGGCCCTATCTGTTATTATTTTTATATGCTTATAAACTCTGCCCCTTTTTGTCCCATTCTGAGTGTCATTAATTATATGCCTGTCTCGACTTTGCTTTATAAACCTACGTTTATCCTCTCTCAAACCCTGCCCCTCACTACCCACACCACTTCCCCCTCCCACGTCTATTTACTTGCAAGGCCTTTCTTCAGTCCTAGGTATTCAATTTGCTGGGATACTGGTCACAGCACAACTCAAGTGAAATCCGTCTCACTGAAATAGTTCCTCTCTACCCAGCACTTGTGCTAGTCCCTCATGAACTAAAACCCATTCCACCGACATCAGTTGTCAAACCATGCATTTAACCCTTTGACTTTAATTACCCGATGCCAATTTGTCCACAGCACAGATAGTAATCCCAAGATTATTGCCTTGGAGGATTGGCATTTTAGTTTAGCTCCAAACTGTTCAAAATCTTTCAGCAGAATATCTTTTTCTATTTTATCAAATGTCAACAGTACTCATGCAGACAACAATAAGTGGATCTCTTCCCTTCTACTCCGAGTTCCTCATCAGCTCTGAGGCAATATCGATAACCTTGACATTGGGCAAGTAACACAGCTTCGGATTCACTCTCACAGCTGTAGACAACAGCTCCTATCCTCATGATTTTACTTCCCCTTACCACTACTACATTCCTTTTCCTCCCCCGCCTGAATGGCTCCTTTGTTCACTGTGTTATGTCTTGAGATGTTGAAGGGTAATTAAATCCATTTTTTCTGTGTCAATGAGTAAATAACACTGAGGGCTATTTTCCATAAATTCTCAAAATTCTTTGCTTCGTTCATTTGTAAGATGTGGACGTAGCTTAATGGCCAGCATTAATTGCCCATCCCGGTTGCCCTGAGAAGCAGGTGGTGAGCTGACTTCCTGAACTGATGCAGTCCACCTGCTGTGGGTTGACCTACATTAGCATTAGGGAGGGAATTCCAGGATTCTGACCCAGCAATAGTGAAGGAACAATGATATATTTCCATATCAGTATGGTGAATAGTTTGGAGGGGAAGTTGCAAGTGGCGGTGTTCCAATGTATCTGCCACCCCTGTCCTTATAGATAAAAGGTGCAGCGTGTTTGGAAGATGCTGTTTCATAATCTTGTGTGAATTCTGCAGTGCACCTTGTAGATAGTACATACTGCTGCTAATGAGTGTCAGTGTTGGAAGGAATGGATGTTTGTGGATGTAGTGCCAATCAAGTGGGTTGCTTTGCCCTGGATGGTGTCAAGCTTGTTGTTGGAGCTGCACCCATCCAGGCAAGTGGGGAGTGTTCCATCACACTTCTGACTTGTGCCTTGTAGGTGGTAGACAGGTTCTGGAAAGTCACTATGTCAATTATTAACCACAATATTCCCATCCCCTGACCTGCCCTGATAGCCAAGATGTTTATGTGGTGAGACCAGTTGAGTTTCTAATCAATGATAACCCCTAGGATGTTGATAGTGAGGTATTCATGGATGGTAACACCATTGAATGTCAAGGGGCAGTGGTTAGTTTGTCTCTTATTGGTGATGTTCATAACATGGCATATATGGGGCATGAATATTATTTGCCACTTGCCAAGCCTGGACATTGTGTTGCATTTGAGCATGGGCTGATTCAGAGGAGTCTCAAATGGTGCTGAACATTGCGCAATCATTGGCAAACATTCCCCACTTCTGACCTTATGATGGAGGGAAGGTCATTGAAGCACCTGACGATGGTTAGGCTGAGGACATTACCCTGAGGAACTCCTGCAGAGATGTCCTGGAGCTGAGATAACTCACTTTCAACAACCATGACCATCTTCCTATGTTCCCGGTATTACTCCAATCAGTAAAGACATTGACCTTGATGTCCATTGATTCCAGTTTTGCTATGGCTCCTTGATGCCACACTTGGTTCAATGCAGCCTTGATGTCAAAGGCTGCCACTTTCACCTCAACTCTGCGATTCAGGTCTTTTGTCCATGTTTGAACAAAGACTCTGATGAGATCAGGAGCGGAGTGGCCCTGGAGGAACACAAACTGGGCGTCACTGAGCAAGTTATTGCTGAGCAGGTGCAGCTTGATAGCATTATTGATGACACCTTCCATCACTTTACTGATTTAACATCCTCAACTGCAGTCTGGTGTAGAGAGATATCTAGATTGACTATTTTAAATGCATTACAAAACACCTTTTGCTAAAGCTAAAATTCTGTGTTTGGCTTCTCTTGCATGTGACAGTTTAAATTTAAAGTGTTAATGGTAAAAGTCATTCAGGTGACTATAATAGGTGTACCTAACAATAGTGCTATAATTTAAAAATTTACAAGGAACTTCACAGAATCCCCAACATATGTATCTATGATAGCCCTCACCCTCAAAAGGATCTTGACCTGCACAAAACTATTGCTGTCAGGCAGCTTCTTTCCATTTTGTCTGCACTATTGCTTCGACATCTAAATTCTAGCTTTATTTGTTCCTGGAGTCAAAGCTTCAAACAGATATATTGTTGAATACTTAGCACATGCTTGAAAGCATTTGCCGCAGTAGATACTACATTTAATATCCAATTATGTCATTTCAAATACCAGGCAGCACTAATCTTGTTGTTATTTTTATTGTTTTACACAAATCAGATTCAATATGACGCCCAATAGCTCTCTTAATAAATGCTATGCATCAATTTACTGCAGCACTTAATTCTCCAGTGCTGAAGAATGAAGACAGACAAGTATATTATGTTGATTAGTTTTCATTTTGACCATGACAAGCATTTGCACATACAGTTTAACCTTCCAGAGTTAGGGATGATCATGTGAGCTTTTCTAACTATGTTTCAATAAAGCCACTAAAACAATCCTATTGGAAATGCAATGCATGAGGCAACAATCACAGGAATAACTGTCATAGCTAGAGGTCAGGGAAAAGAGATGTAAATTCAATTATAAAAACAATAACAGAAAGTTTAATTCATTAGTCATCATCAACAACCAAGTCATGAAGGATGTGCAGTGCTGATTAAATTTTGTTGAAACTGAAGAATAACAAACCTTCTGAGAATGAAAGTACCATGTCCAAAGTTCAACAGTATATTTCTGGATGACGAGAACTCCTCTCAGATTTTACTCAAGTTATTTAAGCAACACCTCACCAATAAGACAAGATCTTAGACTGCATTAATCATTAAACAAGGACACCTTGAAAATGAAGTACTGAGAACCTATCTACTATCGAATTTTAAAAAAGCAGAAAATATTGGCCTCAATCTTTGCTAACAGATTGAAAATTAAATTTACCAAAATTATAAACAAATCACAATCTGGCTTCATGAAAGACAGACACATTGGTAATAAGATAATGTTAGCTTTATACAGTACAGATTATGTAAACTTAATTATCGAATGGAGCCATTTCTTGTTCATAAGCCATCTATTAGACCTTCACACACAAATTCTAAAATCCTTGAAATACAGTTCAAATACTTTACAAAATCTGTACTTTCCAAAATAGTCCATTGGAAAGATCAGATTTTAGATGATGCAAACTTCTAAAAGCCTGAAATAGCACCCAATAGTAGCTATAACACATGCTTATCTCTTGACTTTTATTGGCTCACTGATTTACATTTCCAATGCAATTTCAGGAACACCATAAATTCCTTTCTACTAGCACCAAGCCATCTTCACTGAAGTGCTTGTAGACTTATTATTTTACATAAAACCTACCAGTTGGGAGATTACATGTCAAGATTAACTTATTTCAAGCAACCTGAAACAAGAATATATTAAAATCATTGGCAGTGATTTAGATCAATACAACAGTTAACAGTAAAAAGGGGCATGTTTCTTAATGCAGATTATATTTCATTGTGGCTGCAGTTTTTACATCCAGTTTGTTATGAGCAACTTCACAGGAGTTCCATATGTACTATTCAAATATTTTGTCCTCATACACAAACGCTACAGTGCAAACATTGTTACTTTCACAGCTGAAGGAAGAAGCTAAAATACTATATATCTCTTCAGCAGAAGCTAGAGAAGAGCATTTCACATTGCTCAGTTCCTTGCCCAAACAATTTTTTTTAGCCTTAGAAAGACACGTACCCAATCTATCTTTCTGCAATCCGGGTATTTTCACCAGTAAAACAACATTTCATCTAACTTACCCTGAACAATGCCCAGGGAGATCCATTCATTTCTACAGTAAAAATCGTGCTTCCAGTGTGCATTGGTCACACTCCAGACTTATTATTTTAGAGCAGATGCAAAATGATCTCAAAAGCAGACAGAAAGGCAAACTTTCACCTGGGTTCTTACAACCTGGAGCCAGTACTTAGAAGAACTTTACGGACCTGCAAACTATCCATCACCTGGATTCCCCCAGCACTAGGTTAGCAGTTGAACATCCAAAACATGTTCAAGTAACTCTAAGTGACGTTAGTTTGTATGTTTGATTGATTGATATAAGTTTTGAGAGATCCCATTGCAGGTCACACATTACAATTTATACAAATATCACCCAGCAACAACTGAAAGTTTTTAAATGACTTCATGAGAAAAAAACCATTGTGTTCGCTGATCTGTGAGGAAAGGGTTAGGCAACCAGAATTGGAAGGGACAGGTGGTGTGGAAAGTGTTAGCAACCATAATGAATGTGCTTCAGGACCTAACTCTCATCACTTATGCACAATGGGGCTCTGAGGAATAATCCTAAGGGGAGTGGATGATTTAGTGACAAAGCATTGTATTCATACTCCAGAGCTCAGACAATATTGCGATAGAACAACCATCATAGTCATACAATCAACTTCTGCTTCTAAATGAAACAGTAATGAAACTCATCAAAATTGATCTTCTTAAAACATCTATAAGAGCAATCAATAAATTCAGGGTTTTTTATTTTTTATTGTAAAAATATTGTAAAGGATTATGAGGAAAACTGATTGTTCGAGCTTGGTGCTCATCAACTGGATGCTAACCACCTGAAGCCAAAAAAAATCTCCCTTTTTGACAATTATTCAAAATGACCAAATTAATTTTGACCAAACCAATTTTAAGTGGCAATGAAAGGTCAGATTTTTAAATTTGTGTTCATAAATACAGCTGTAAAAAATTTCGTTCCGTACTGTTACAAGTGCATAGTTTACAGGATTGTTTTTGGACTGTCTCTTCAATTTCAGGTAAATAGAGGAATGAAAGGAGGATTCATGTGATCTATTTTGAATGCTGTTGATGATGAACCTGGGAAGATTCATTGACAAAGATGAAACAGGAGACCAGTCTGGGTCTGATGCGTCAGCTTTCCTGCTCCTGTAATGCTGCTTGGCCTGCTGTGTTCATTCAGCTCTACACCTTGTTGTCTCTAGTAGGATTGCAGATGCTGCAGAATCTGAGATAACAAGGCATAGAGCTGGATGAACACAGCAGGCCAAGCAGCAACAGAGGAGCAGGAAGGCTGATGTTTCAGGCCTAGACCCTTCTTCAGAAAATTTTCTTCAGCTTTTCTGCTCCTCTGCTGCTGCTTGGCCTGCTGTGTTCATCCAGGTCTACAACTTGTTATCTCTGAAAGAGGAGACCAAGTTGTTTTCATGTGAAGAAGGTGAGGTATTCACACTTGAACACAATAGCAGAAACATTTGAGCTGACAGTGAGTAGACTGTGGTCACCTCCTGACATTTACGTGGTGTGAATGTTACTTGCCACATATCATCCCAAATCCAGATATTGTCCAGGTCTTCCTGTATTTGGATGTGCACTGCTTCAGTATATCCGAGTTGTCTGTGCTGCTGAACCTTGCACAATCATCAGTGAACATTCCCACCTTCAACCCTATGATGGTCATCGATTAAGCAACTGAAGATGGTTGGGCCTAAGTCTCTACCCTGAATATGTTGAAGGATAAGCAGAGAATGGAATTTTCAATTTTGGCAAAAGTAAATTCTGTAGTTTAAAGTAAAAGTTATCTTTAAAATAAAAATTTGGTCAATTAAGCCTTTAGTTTGTTTGTTTCAGCAAAGAACATTTGTAATCTTATTGCACCATCCTTTTAGCTATCAACTAGAATCTCAAATTTCTTTTTAAAAATTCACAATCTCTAAGGGAATGCCCAATTAATAAATTATTACTTACAGATCCAATGGTGACATGTGGGAAGATCAGACATGATCTCATTAAATGGAAGAGCAAGCTCAAAGAGCCAAATATCCTACTCCTGCTCATAAGTTCCATGCTCTTATGAAAGTGGATAATAAAATGTGAGGCTGGATGAACACAGCAGGCCAAGCAGCATCTCAGGAGCACAAAAGCTGACGTTTCGGGCCTAGACCCTTCATCAGAGAGGCCTGAAACGTCAGCTTTTGTGCTCCTGAGATGCTACTTGGCCTGCTGTGTTCATCCAGCCTCACATTTTATTATCTTAGAATTCTCCAGCATCTGCAGTTCCCATTATCTCTTATGAAAGTGGGTTGTGAACAGGGATTTGCAGGGTTTCAAAAGTGATGGGGAAAGAAAAGTACTATCTCTCTCCACTCTCCCACCTGATATTCTGGGAGGAAATTGCTAGCTGGGTCAAATGTTTGTGCTTTCACTTCACAAGCAGAAACAACATGCATAATAACTGAAAAAACTGGGGATGTTGTAAATCAGGAACAAAAACAGAAGTTGCTGGAAAAGCTCAGCACATCTGGCAGCATCTGTGAAGAATCAGAGTTGGTGTTTTGGATTCAGTGCCCCTTCCTCAGTCACTGAACCCCAAATGATAGCTCTGAATGTTTTCTTCTCAGATGCTGCCAGACCTGCTGAATTTTCCAGCAACTACTGTTTTTTTTGTGGAACCAACATGCAAACAGTTTGAATATCAAATAGCTCAGCTAAATGCTAGTTCGCCAAAATTGCGATATCTGATATGGCATTCAAGCAGTCGAATTCCAGCTAGGTGATCAATCAGACTAAATTTTCTCAAGTTTGTACTTTGACTTATCATTTAAGAGTGAAGCAACTGTTTAAATCTTCCCTTTTGTACTTGAGAGTCCAAAAAGAAGGGGTAAGTATATTATACTTCAACCCTTTAAAGAGCCCTTTGTTCCAGACAGATTGTCTTAAATTATTATTGCACTTTGAGTTGTTTAACTATATATTGTGTAGTATCTGAAATGCCAACCACCCACTCAAAATCCATGGAATTAATTTGATGCAAATTGGGTTAGAAGTAGATTTAATTGGTTTGGGAACAGCAATTACATAACAACCTGGCATTTTTATATTGATAATCAGTCATGTCAATATCATCACAGCAAATGGATATATTACACAAAATAGCCTGTCCCTATTCTTCCTTCTTCCCTGTTCCCTTAGATCCCACTCCCTTTACTTGGCTTTTCCATTTCAGCTGAGCACAAACACTTATTGGTTTGGGTTCTACGTTTTCTGAAACGGTGAAGGAGACTGAAAGGAGACTGAATAGCTGGGCTCCCTCCCAACCCTTAGGTGTCTGTGCTCATCTAGTCAAGCATTGGATGGCCTGTTAGTAACCATGCAGAGAAAAGGAGGCCGGTTAGAGGTACAAAGGTGGACTCTGCAAGGATCTGGGATGGTAGGTCTGGACTTCATGTGGTAGAATAATTAATGCCATAATAGGGGATCAATCACAACCAGTCGTCTAAAAGGTCCCTGCTCCCTCAATGTCCTTTTCTGTTCATTGAAGACTAAGAAAGAGCTCAGAAAGGAATTTTGAAATGTGCAGAGCCTCCCACCTATACCTGAAGAACCTACTGCTCCATTCAGCAACGGGCTTGTTGCAGATATTTATTTCCACTTATTTGCTGCCACATTGTCGCTGCTGTAAAATATTCTGAAAAATTTTCACAGCTGACACTCAAACAATGCAGAAAGAAAGATTTCTTGTCACGCAGTATCTGTAGTTTTGGAGACTGGAGTGATGGTGACAGATTGTCACCTTAATGCTAACATATCCTATTTTATGCTCATAAGGATGGGATATGGGAAGACCTGAATTGCCCATATAAAATCCATGGAGTAATAGAGCCATGCAGCAAAGAAACAGACCCTTCAGCCCACCAACAAACACCAAACTATCCTAATCTATTTACCTGCACTTGATACATAGCCTACTATTCTCCTGTGTTTTAAGTGTTCATCCAGGTACTTCCTAAATGTTATGGGAATACCTGCCTCCATTATCCTTTCAGGCAGAGAGTTTCATATTTCTGCCATCCTCTGGGTGATAAAGTATTTCTTTGTATCTCCTTTAAACTATTTATTCCTTACCTTAAACATATGACCTCTGATTTTAGACACATCCACCAATTGAAGAGATTCTCACAAGCTATCCTGTTCATGCGTCGCATAATTTTATATACTTCAATCCAATACACCCTTCAATCTCCTCTGCTCCAAGAAAATCAAATCCAGCCTATCAAAGCTCTCTTCATGACTAATACTTTTCATCCCAAGCAACATACAGGTGCATCCTCTTTGCACCCTCTCCAGTGCAATCATCTTTCTGATAGTGTGGAGACCAGAACTGCAGACACTACTCAATCTGTGGCCTCGCCAATGTTTGATAAAGTTGTAATACCACCTACTTGCTCCTACATTCTATGCCTTGGCTACTGAAGGCAAGCATCCCCTCTGCTTTCCTCTGTAAAAACTGCAAAGGACACAGAATAGCTCGACCTGTCTCTTATGCTTCAAAATGGAATCCCAGTACAGCAGTGTGTTCAGTTCCAAGCATTTCCTTTTCTTACAGTGTGACTTTCTATTTTCTCCCTCATGCAAGCAGGAAAAAGAAATAAATGGTAGAGTGAGTGGCCTGATAAGGTCTTTGAACAAAATAATGTACTCAACAGTCATCCCTCTACATTACGCCTGACCTGACCTGCACCATACAGAGAAGCCCCCAGGTCAGGACCACCACACAGCAGGGACTTGTTCATAGAACTATGACAATAAATCAGTACTGCAGCAGCCCTGAAGCATCAGCAGAAGCAGTGTGGAAGCCAGCTACATGTACTTCTATCCACTGTGACCAAAACTGTTCAAAGTCTCAAGACTACTTGATGCAAAGAGACATAAAAAGACTGCCCACTTTGTCTTTTCCGTTCCTTGTTTCCTAAACCTTATACAAGCCTCCTTCTTCCTCTTAACCAGTCATTCGACCTCTCTTGAGAACCAAGGGCTCCGCATCTTCCCTGCCTGCTAGAGACAAACATATTGAGCACATGCAGAATGCATCCCTTCAACAATCTCCACATTTCAATAATGCTCTTCTCTGACAGTATCTGTTCCCATTTTATGTTACCCAGTTCTTGGCGAACAGAATTGTAATTACCCTTCCCCCAATTATAAACCTTACCCTGCTGAATGTACCTATCCTTTTCCATGACTATTGTAAAAGTAACAGAGTTATGACCTCTACTGACAAAATGCTCTCCTACCAACAGGTCTAACACTTGGCCCAGTTCGTTGCCAAGCACCAAATCCAAAGTGGCCTTGTGTTGGTCTATCTACATACTGTGTCAGGAATCCTTTCTGAATGCACTGGACAAAATCTGCTCCATCTAAACTATTACAACTAAAATGTTTCCTCATGAAATGTTTCCTTAGCATTGTGCTGAGAAATGTTTGAGGCCAAATAAGAACAACAAATTGGGAAGAAAGGAAGAAATATTTTAAAAAGATCAACAGAAAGATCAAGATGACAGGGCATGATATAAACATTGTGGAAGACATCATGCCAAATAAAAGGTACGGGGAAGTCAATGGAGAAAACTCCAAGATGCTGAATCACTTTGCACACAAGTGTTTAAATAAAAAGAAGAAAATCAAAGCTATACCATGGCTCTGGAGTCATATAAACCAATAAAGTCGGATGAATCATTCCACACCATACAATACATTGGCATCATCAGTCTAAAGGTGACAAACAATTTGTGACTGTCAGAATGATGAATACAGAAGGAGAGTATAAAATGGAAATGTGGAGTCATAGAGGCAATGATGTTTTGTGCAACATCATGAGCTTCACAAAGCTGTGAAAAATGTCTCAAGGTGGTGACCTGAAAATTAGGCCCTTAAGCTATATGATGAAATGATACTCATCCCAAAAGGTCCAATGAAGCTTATAGTCCAGTATAATGGAAAGGAGAAAGAACTGGAGTTCCAGATAGTAAATGTTGAGCAAAATCCATTCATTTCAACTGAAACAAGTCCAAAGCTGGAACTAGTCACCATAAACATGCCTGAACAGACTTATGGTGTTTTAAGTAGACACCATGGTAAGCATAGGCCAGTTTGGGCAGAAGGGCCTGTTTCCATGCTGCATGACTCTATGACTCTAAATGTCACTAAGCCACTGACTGCTGAATAGATCCTTTAGGATTACAAAGATGTCTATATTATTTTGGTGTCTTTCTGAGGAATATTCCCTTAAAGTAGTTGCATGTTTGAAACTAAATCAGCATCTGTTGGTAGGGTTCCAGCTGCCCTCAAAACCAACATCAAAAATAAGGAACTGGAAAAGAGGGTGTAATCAAGAAAGTGACAATTTCTACAGTCTGTATTAGCAGTGAGAAAAACTGGAAAACTGACAGAATGCTTAGATCTAAAGACCTCAATAGAGATATAAAGAGATCTTGTGAACCCATGCCAACCACTGAAGAAATGTTACCATGACCTGCCAAGGCAAAGGTCTCAATGACCCTTGATTTGATAAATTGTAACTGGCATGTGAAGCTGGATGAAAGTAATAGTTTCCTAACCACATTCTGACACTATTTAG
Organism: Stegostoma tigrinum; assembly: GCF_030684315.1. NCBI lineage: Eukaryota > Metazoa > Chordata > Chondrichthyes > Orectolobiformes > Stegostomatidae > Stegostoma > Stegostoma tigrinum. The sequence continues at coordinate 30,439,406 of NC_081375.1, forward strand.
TAATACAGATGGCTTTGCACACCATTTAACATTTCCACTGTTCCAGATGAGTATCAGCACAGAAACACCACACCACAGTCAGTAGTCATCCCAGAGTGAAGCTATTATGAAGAACCTGTTATTCTATGGAGGAGGAAACCCAATAGAAGATGCCTTAGCAGAACACAGATGCCTGATATCAAGTGCATATGTCATGTGAAAGGACTTTAGCACATGCTGACAGGGTGAGAGCTATAGCAGAGATGCAGTAACCTACAGCTGAGAATGTAGTGCAATGATTTGTTGGATTCATGAACCATTTCACAAAGTTCTTGCCTAATTTGTCATCTAAGTGTGAACCTCTCTGCAAACTCACTGCTGGGAACGTGCTTCGTTGTCACGGCACAAAACAGAAAGCAGCTTTCACTCGAACCATTGCTAGGTATTATGCTGTCGATTATGAAATCACTATGTTATGTGAAACTAATGAGACAGTCTTTGCAGCAAGGAGAACCAGTTGCAATTGAATCCAGGGCATTAGCGTAAAGCTAATTTAATAACTCTGTGGCCAGATTGAGAAGGCATGCCTGATTATAATCTTTCTTTTAAGATTTAAGGACCGTATGATCCAATACAGTCTTGTAATAGATACAAAGCTAAACAAGAGCTGCCTATATCACACGATGGTTCAGACTGACGATGGGTGAATCTTGGTGTAGTCCTTTTGACTCTCACTGGAACTGATTATCGTGTCACCATTGACTACTATTCTGAAAACAGCTGGTATTAACAGCTACCAGTGAGATTATAGAAAGGCTGAAAGTATACATCAATAGTTACAGCATTTTGAACATTGTGATGAGTGACAATGGCTCTCAGTTCTCAGGTGGAGAATTCAACTACTTCATAAAAGGGTGGGAAATTGAACACCATATATCAAGACCATGTGATCCTCAATTTAATGGAAAGTCTGAGACAGCAGTGAAAAATACCAAAGGTCTCAGAAAGCAGTTGAGCAAAGCCAGCACAGACTTGCAAAAAGCAACCTTGAGGGGAGAAATACACCTACTGAAGGCATGGAAAGTCATCCACATCGAAGCCTGTTCCATCCAAACTACTCTTCCAATTGTGAAAAAGCTGCTTCATCCACAAGTTGTGATTGAAGTGACTTACAAAATGAAGGTGAAATGACAGAAATCCAAATTCCACTTCAACAAAACCACTAAGTCATTGGCAGTCTGAGCATTGGAGAGTCAGACAGAGTGAAAATCTCACTGCTCTTAGCAAAGTTTATTCCACAATAACAGCTTTGAATCCATGTAGAGCAGTTGTCACCTCAGTTATGCAGGACTGACATATTGTCATAGCTGTAGACATAACCATAGAACTAGAGATGTTGCTCCTTCTCTGCAGGCTACAGATTAAAGTGATCTCACCACCTGCTCAGTGTGCAGGATTACAGAACACCCATCAATCCAAGAGGTCCATTTCGTATCAGCAACAATAATTACGTGACAACACCACCCTCCATGGAAAGGCACATCCTGGAAAAGGAGCATCACCTGAGAAACATCAGGGGCTCACTCAACAACAGTGAACATGCGTACCATTCGGACATAAGCACAACTTAAAGATTGTGTATGTGCAGGAAGTGAAAGAAATGAGAATGATTAGAGTCAACACACTTTTCTGAAAGAGTAATAAATTTGTTTGTGACCTTACATATTAGGTAACTTGTGTACCACCATCAACTGATAAAGTGTGCATTTTTTTGCCATTTCATGAAAAGTGGCATGTTTGGAAAAACTCAATTGTTCTGAGCATACTGGCTCACGTGCCATTGTCATGTGACTTCTATGTTGGCTGTAAATGACTTTGTATTGTGCCTATGGCAGCCACGAAACACATCACTTGAAACAAGCATGCCACACTCCTCCCATCCTTTCACTTATCTGTTTGACCTTGTAGACAAAGATACACTACACCTGTTGATTCTCATCACATCCCAAGGCCACTCCAGTGGAGTTTTGGAAATCCTAGACAGCACAAAAGGACATTAGGGAAACTGTGTCACCGATGTGACACTGTCACTTTTTCCCTCTTACAGAGACTGGAGACCATGGCAGAATATCATTTTGTCTTTTGCATTATTTAATCTTTTTCATTGCTTTTATTTCCTAGCAGAAGTAAAACAAGTACAATAATATCCTGGATAATTCTGAGTGATTTATTGTTTACTTTTTAAAATGGCATCCTAATATAACACTCATATTAAACTCGGGTATGTCGATAGAATTTCAATGAATACCTATCTTTGCTGATCTCTGTTTGCTCTACTGATCCATTTTTATCCCAACACGAAAACTTCATCTTCTCTATAATCTGATAATTTGTCATTATAACTTCTTCTGAGACCAAGGGCGATCTTGAAAAAATGTTAAATATTATTTTGCAGCACTGTTCTGTCTCCGTGGAAGAACCAAGTTCAGATACACAACGTGAAAATTCACAAATGGTTCTCATTCTGTCCCAGTGTTCCACATTCAAAATGGGTGTGATCCTAAAGCCCCAAATTAGCCTGCACGGAGTTGGGCACGCCATACTAAATAGAATTGGAGACTGTTGCTTTCAATGTTTTGCAGTCCAGAAAATATTCAAACATATGCAGGATGTTATTAGAGGAAAGCAACTTGATTTTCGTGACTGGGCCTTTGAAGTCTTGCCCGCCAACCTCATTTCCTGTGACAACCTTTCCACAAGCATTTGCTGTTGGTCATTTATGCGAGGTGTTTCACCACGTGGGTATTCGTCTGCCTCACAACTTAACCAGAGTCTACATTGCTGCTTTGAAGGGGTGTGGAACCTGTCCTATGTATTTTTAACAAGACTAGTCTCCTCTAGAGTATTGTCCACCTTCCAGGCATCATCTTTGCAGGACTTTATGCACAACTAAAGCATGTTCAGGTGCTCTTCCCAAGATCTAGCTCCTCTCATTTCTTTCATATCCTGCAGACTGAGCAGGTGAGAATTTATGGGTGACCGATGAAAAAGACCGATGAAAAGTGTTGGACAGACACATGAATGGATAAGCTTCAAACTGGAGAAGAAGCAAAATCAGGAACAGATTTGTACATATGAAGAGAAGAAATACCGTTGATGAGAGATAGTAGGAACTGCAGATGCTGGAGAATCTGAGATAACAAGGTGTAGAGCTGGATGAACACAGCAGGCCAAACAGCATCAGAGGTGCAGGAAAGCTGACGTTTCAGGCCTGTACCCTTCTTCAGCAAGACAGTTGGTGGTTGGTTGCACAAGTGCGAATAGGTGCATGAGATGCTATAAAATATACTATGTAAAAAGAGCAAAGGAAAGGAAATATTGTGATCTGTCCTTGAGGTTGCATATTGAAGAATGTGATGGAGCATAGGAAATTGATGCAGGAGTGTTCTCAGCAGGTGTTGTTGTCAACACTCCATTGTTATTCCAGTGAGTTCATTGAATCTCTTTCTGCACTGAATGTTGCTGACACTGGCCTTTTCTGCACAGACCAACAGGATAGTAATGCAGGATATCATCTGGAGGCTTCTGAGCCTTTGACGTCCTCCATCAATGTCTCCAGTGAATCACTTGCAAATCAGGGCCAATCTTTTGACATTTCATAAATTTCCCTCCTCAATTCAGCACAACTGTGAAGTATAAAGGCATTTCTAACCTGTGCACTTCATAAGTCACACAGAACAAAGCTAAGGCATTAAAATTGCCCAGTGCTTATGCTAACTACATCATGGAGGCATTTGGATTACTCAATCTTTCTTTTCTAAATGCGCAATTTTGGATTTCATTCAAGTCTGGTCTTTTGCAACATCACCCCTTTATTGATTATGTTAACTAAAACAATATGTAAATGTAATTATGCAACAGTAAAATATACAATCCTTTGGTGTTTTTGATTTATTAGAAATTTATTTTGGGCAATAGACATTTCAGTTACCAAGGAACAATACGTCCAAAGATTTGTTGAATTCACTACCTTTCTTTCACTGATTGGACCTTGTGATTATTGACAGTTACTTCCCTTTGTATACCATTAGAAGAAAGATGTGGAAGCAATGGAAAGGGTGCAGAGGAGATTTACTAGGATGTTGCCTGGAATGGAGGGAAGGTCTTATGAAGAAACGCTGAGGGACTTGAGGCTGTTTTCGTTAGAGAGAAGAAGGTTGAGAGGTGACTTAATTGAGACATATATAATAATCAGAGGGTTAGATAGGGTGGATAGGGAGATCCTTTTTCCTAGGATGGTGACAGCGAGCACGAGGGGGCATAGCTTTAAATTGAGGTAGCTTCTTTACTCAGAGTGTAGTAAGGGAATGGAATGCTTTGCCTGCAACAGTAGTAGATTCACCAACTTTAAGTACATTTAAGTCATCATTGGACAAGCGTATGGACGTACATGGAATAGTGCAGGTTAGATGGGCTTCAGATCGGTATGACAGGTCGGCACAACATCGAGGGCCGAAGGGCCTGTGCTGTGCTGTAATGTTCTATGTTCTATGTATCTCTATAGTCTGATGCATTTGATTCTAACTCTTTAGTTCTCAGCTCCTCTTTATTCACCTTATACCAATTGACTAAGTAAATTATGAAAGTGTTACAGGAAATTAGTGCAGAATACTTACAGGAATGTGAAAGACTTTCCATGCAATAAAAATAGTTTACACTAGTGACACCTGAAGGACGAGGTTAAAGGTGGATAGCAGTTTGTATAAGATTCAATAGTGGCATTATGACGTGTAAGTAAATCACAAGTATCCAATAAAAAACTTCAAGAAAATGAAGATCAGAAATGCAATTCAGCAAACACCTCAAACAAAAAAGTATTTCAAGGTTTCACTTTTCCTGTGTTTCTTCTCTTTTGACTATAATGCAACTTCTAACTGAAGCAAAACCAAAATATTAAGGTAAGAGAATTACAGTAATGAAATTTCACCATAAATAATGTACAAAATTGTGTCAATGGTACCTTTCTTTATCTGAGTTGACCTGTGTTGAATATTTGTATCCCGTCTCTTCGATACTTCGTCTGATTTTCATCAGAGACACCCATAACTCCGTGATAAAAGTTTGAAAGATCTGACTATTCTCTTGGAGGAGTCTCACTTTTCAAACAGCCACTCTAAACATTTCACAGTTTAGCTGGTGGAGGGAGCATAGCCGCAAAGAGTTGGTATTCTAATCATTGTAGGATCAAAACATCTCCACACCATTAGCTCTAAAACATTACAAGATAAATAAAAATGTTGCAGTGACATTGTTATCAGGTAACACATCTCATGCTGCAACCTCATTTGACACTGTGCTATTGTGGAAGATGTGACTGACACACAGGGAAAGGATTTTTGATTCATTGAGAGGTGTTCTTTAAGGATGACTTTGCAAGTGCTCAAACATGCCACAGAACCGAGGAAGACAAAAACACCAATCCAACATAATTTCTTCCTAAAAAAAATGTGCAAATGCTTTAGTTACGCTAAGCACCAAGCCAATATATAATGCTTACTATTCTTACTACATACAATGTTTAGCAAAGAAATGTTACACACTGTTACCCAAGTATGAGTATAAAATGAAAATAACCAATTTCTGACTAAAGCATGCCTGTAAGGGAAATCCCGATGTTACTTGCACATCAGTTTGGGCGGAAGGGGGAGGCGATGGCCTCGTGGTATTATCTCTGAACTATTAATCCAGAGACCCAGATAACATTTTGGGGGCCCAGGTTCCAATTCCACCGTAGCAGATGATGGAATTTGAACTTAATAAATATCTGGAATTAAGAATGTAATGATGGCCATGAATCCATTGTCAATTGTTGGAAAAACCCATTTGGTTCACTAATATCCTTAGGGAAGGAAACTGCCTTCCTTACCTGGTCTGGCCTACATGTGACTCCAGGCCCACAGCAACATAGTTGACTCTTAACTGCCATGTGGCAAATTAAGGTTGGATAATAAATACTGCCTCACCAGCAACACCCTCATCCCATGAATGAATAAAGAACAATGCAACACAGAAATGATGTCAAATTAAAAGCATTTCTAAAATATCATTTGGTTAAATGCTTTTATCTGTCCCGTATCAGGCATAGTTGTCAGCTACCAGGGCTGCTGGTTGTTTCTCGATTGGTTTATGTAACTCAATCTTTCAAGCAATCATAAAAAAGTGATTGAGCGAATGGCAACACAATTAAACATTATTATTTCAGATCATAACTGAAGGCAACACAGAACAAAAAGTGAACTTGCGCCTGCTTCAATGACAAAATATCATGCAGTTAAATTCAATATTGATGACTGGAAGAATTTAACAATTAGCAATTGTCAATGGATGTGTTCGAGAGTCCCCCTTCTGGAAAACCACGTACATCAAAATGCATTGAAGGCTCCTTGTGCTTTATACAGATCACTTCTTTGGAAAGAGAACAACCCATTACCATCAAAAAAACAATACCACAAAGTTGCACATGTTAGATCATATAATCGTGAAACTCATCCTGAGAATGTCAAACCAACAAAACTGGACATTTGGAAGCATATCAATCGGAAATTACTCACCTGCTGCAAAGAAGTTCCATCCAGTTCTGGCATCAACACACAGACAAATGTTTTATAAACAAAATTCCAGGCAGGGAATTTGCTGGATGGTACAGAGCAAAGAAACTTTGCTATCTTTCAAAGCGCATTCATTCCATTGTCTGACAATAGCAACTAACATCAAAGCAAAATCTGAGCAAACGTCTGTCCCTATATTTACATCAGTTTGCACACATAATTTAAAGTTTTGTCTTGTTCACAACATTCATTAACAGTGTTTAGACCACTAGCAATTTGATAAAGAATTTGTCGTTGAGAATGTAGATTTTGTTTTAATGAAGTGCATTTGCTCCATGAAATATTCAAAAACTTTACCTATGGACTTATAAAAATATGGGATTATTTAAAACATCATTAGTTACTCTAATAGGAATATCAATGTGCTAGAGGGATGACCTTTGATGAATTTTTGCAAACCACAACATTTCTTAAATGCTACTATAACCTGAAAGAGACTAATGAAGTAATCTGACCTCTGTTTAAAGTTAGTGGTTTAAAAATAGCTCTAAAGTTCATTTGTTAACATAGGTTAATTATGCAGTCTAGGAAACACTTCAACAAAAGTCCTCAGTTATGATAGTTGGTATTACTTCCTAATAAAACAGTAAAGATTATTCAGATTTCAAAAGAGGAGAAAGCTTTAGCTAGCAGTCCACCACAATTTGAATGTCACAACACTACACTGAGGAAATGCTCACAGAATCTCCATCTCTTCAATCACCAGTCTCTCAAAGAAAATGGATATAAGCAAATATATATCAGTGAATAACAGAGAAGCCCTTTCTCTCAAAAGACACACTACTTCAAGTTAACAAAATATGTATCTTATCAAACTTTTAGTATTAACAATGTATTGTGATTTTTACACTTCTGCCTTTTTCATTCAAATCTGTTTTGTTCTAAGGCAACTGTTACTAAAATCTTGTTGTAGTGTCTAGTATTTGTCAAAGCTAATTTTGCCTGACATGTTGAGATTTGAGAGAAAAATAAATTGCACTGCACTATTTGCATTACTGGAGAATTTTTTTTTAAAAGAGGAGAAATGAAATCTGTACTCACCTCTGTGTTTGAGGCTCCAGCCATGGACACTAACTATTTTCATGCCTCTCCCATGAAAACAGGAAGCCTATCGGGGGTGCAAAAAAATTTCAAGTACACATGGACAGTTTTACCACTGATTGGTTTTGACGGTCATTTGTCAACTGAGGTGAATCAGAATTTTAAAGTGTTCACCAAACATACAATACCCAAAGTTATGCAACTTGAATCACTGCATATCTGCATCACTTAGTTTTGATTTCTGTAATAAGGAAACAAAAATGAACTCCATTAACTGGATCTTAATTTAGTAACACATTCAGAAGTGCTTTATTTAACTATAAGGGTGTTACATTCAGTGTCTTTGCTGGACTGATGACTTCCACATTATGAAGTGCTGCCATTTCACATTGAATCTGGAAGATTTTTTAGTCTGATGTAGAATCATTCATATTTTTCATTGCAGAAATGTTGTCAAGAGCAGTGCTCTCAATGTGCATCTGCTTCACTTGATTGTATGTCATATCCATATTGTACCTCTGTAACTGGAGCAGCATTTTTTTGTCGATCCTTTGGAGTAGATAGGTGCATATGCAGGATAATTGTTTGAAATCGGCTGTGGTCAGACTCAACTATCACTAAAAGTAGGTTCTGATTAAAACGTTTACAAGCAAAGGCAAATGCCAAGAACTCTTTCTCAATATGGGCACAATATCTGTCTGTTTGTTCTCACTTGGATGCAAATCCAATCTGTTACACTTGCTGCGTGAGGTTTGCTCTGAGTATTGCAGGCTAACTTCAGCTTTAGCATCATAGCATTTCGGAACTGTCATTGCTGTTACTAGTTGCTTGCTTTTGGTGAACACCGCTTCCTGTTCTTTTCCCCAAAACGAGCAGAAATCTTTGAACATGAGTTGACATTAAATTTCATACACTGCGAACAAACCATTATCCTGCTTTTATACTATTGGACTTTGCATCATTGCTATAGTTCTTACCTTTTCAGCATCTGGGTAAAGGTCTTTTGCTGTCAGTTCATGACCTACGTACTTGGCTTTGGGCATCTTTTATTGCAATATTTTCATTGAGCTTCAGGTTCACCTGGTGAGCTCTGTCCAGTCATCACACTAGATTTTGATCATGGTCAGCAATGGCTTTCCCCATTGTGACTGCACATCCATAAACTAAGAGACTACTGCTATAGTTTGGGGTCCAGAAAGATCACTATCTATCTCATGTTGTCTGCACAGCTACTCTTGTCAAGCAGTGGAAATGCCAAATGATTTGAAACAACCTGTACCTCCCAGAGGGTGTCCAGAATGCAGTTAAAAAGTTGCTGGTTTTTTCTTCCATGGTGGTGAAGATTTTTGTTTTTGTAGGTTGTGGCAAAAATACTTCAATGGTTGGCAATGGGGTAGTAAAATCTCTTCAGGGCTTTATTTAAATTCTTTGGATTGATATATATTCTCAGTTTTTCAGATTGTGTCAACGCTACCATGCTGTTAATCTGTTCTGTAGGAGTTGCCACTTTCTTCATTTATTTCTTTGCCAGCACTTATATCTCACCTTTCAGGGCAGCTGGAACTTACCCCAGCACATGCTTAATAGGTCTTGCATTCTCATCTCCTGCAAGATGACATCCTAATCCTATAAATACATTGTTAGATCTGTTCTACTGTAAATGGTTTAGTCTGCTGCAACATCCTGAAGATTTCTTTTGACATGTTGAGGATTATCTGTCCAAGACCGCGACATTTTCTGGCAGAGATGAGTATCGTTTGTTTTACATATTTCACCAGATAATCATTCATGCAGCTGAAATGGGCTTGCAGAGTAATCTGTCCTTTCAGCATGAGTATGGTGTCACCATACAGCCATAACGTTGCTTTTCAGGGTTTCGTTTTTAGATTATCATATTGTATCACTACACAGGGTCTCCAGAGGTGTTGTTGTTCAAGATGCACCGATGTCTAAATATTGACCTGGTGTTCTTGTTCTGCAGACTTCATTCCAACAGTTACTAACCTGGGCTAACCTATCCACTTGACAACCTTTTACATGGTGTTGGGTGATCGATTAGAATCTTTAGCTGGTATCTCTTCAGTGGCCGTCTATATTAGCCTTCTGTGCTTTCTCCCAGTCAAATGTATGTGTGAGATGATTCAGTTTCTTGTAGCCAGAACACTGCTTTCCCAATGCCTCGTCCTCCTTTGCATTGTGTCCTCTGCAGTACTTGTATCCTGCCCTTTGTCTATGATCGTTCTGCTCTTTGTGCCTGGGGGATCTGCCAACACACTGCAAGAGGTAGTCTGTTCTACCATGAATATGCTCCAGCTGCTAATTTATGCCTTCTGCACATCACAATTGCTCTCCTGGGTATATATTTCTCCTCACGAAATAGATGTGGTCTCAATGCAGGATCTCTTATGCCTTATATAATGCTGCCTTTAGTTTAACCACTCTTTAATTGTGCAAACATAGACATTTCTGCAAGCTGAGTTAATGACATTATATATTGATCAATGAGACACTTTGACACTATGTTCCTCATATTGAATATGGAATTTTCATGCATAAATTGACTTGGAGTTCGAAGCATGTCTTCAAAGCTTTTAAAATTTCAGCCTTTGTTTTTACTTTTCAGAAAGATTTACGATGGAATATATTTCGAAACAATTTCTTCCCAACAATGTTAAAGTGTAGTGATTTGTAACTGTTCTGGTTTGTTTGACAAATATTTACCATTTTATGCATGGAAACAATTCCAGTTTTGTTTCCTATCTCTCCTGTAATTTGAACAGGAGCTGGGGGAAAAAAACTGCAGCCATTTTCTCTGACCCAGCAATTGAAATGTGGTTTGCTTATTTATTCTTCACTTTTAGTTTATTACAGTGGCAACTCACAGTTTTGTACATACCTCCATCTTTCACTCTGTAGCTGTGCTTACAGCTCTAACACTCACCTCAGTGTCATTTCTGACATCATGTTTTAGATGTACAATGCAACAATACGATGAACACAAGTTCTTTACTGATGTGGCCTTGAGAAGACTGCTTACGTGTGCCTCATGGTCTAGGTTACTTAACTATGGATTATCGTGCATGGTTGCATTTCAATCCACACACGATCCTTCCCTTGTTAGTACCTAAAATTAAATTTTGCTTGAGCTGGTGAGCTGAAGGCATCTTCACCCTGTGTATATTAAAATATATATTCCAGCAAAAAAATCACATCTCAATGAATTTTGTAAGCTTTCAACACATTTTACAACGTTCCAGAATTTCTTTGAAATATATGTGCCAAAATTAGCATAGCACTTAGACCTTTCAGAAAATTATGCCATTAAATTACAACATGTTTTATTACATTTTATTCACATTACCTTCTAACTTGTTGGCACATCAACATTTCTTCAGGAGTTTGTGGTATGATGTGATTAATCCAAGTCATGATGTGTAACTGATCAAATAAATCTGACATCAGTAAGAGAGAAAACATTAGTCTAGAATAAATATGTGAAGGGGATTTAGACACTATACTAAAGAGCTGTACTCAATAACCTATCATGTATAGGTGTAAACGAATGAGTGTTACTGCCTGACTTGGACATAGGGAGCAAATAGCCTCAGGGTCAGGGAATGTGCAGACACCCATAGCCTGAGGAACTCAGAGATAATGGGAACTGCAGATGCTGGAGAATTCCAAGATAATAAAATGTGAGGCTGGATGAACACAGCAGGCCAAGCAGCATCTCAGGAGCACAAAAGCTGACGTTTCGGGCCTAGACCCTTCATCAGAGAGGGGGATGGGGAGAGGGAACTGGAATAAATAGGGAGAGAGGGGGAGGCGGACCGAAGATGGAGAGAAAAGAAGATAGGTGGGGAGAGTATAGGTGGGGAGGTAGGGAGGGGATAGGTCAGTCCAGGGAAGACGGACTGGTCAAGGACGTGGGATGAGGTTAGTAGGTAGATGGGAGTGCGGCTTGGGGTGGGAGGAAGGGATGGGTGAGAGGAAGAACCGGTTAGGGAGGCAGAGACAGGTTGGACTGGTTTTGGGATGCAGTGGGTGGGGGGGAAGAGCTGGGCTGGTTGTGTGGTGCAGTGGGGGGAGGGGACGAACTGGGCTGGTTTAGGGATGCAGTAGGGGAAGGGGAGATTTTGAAACTGGTGAAGTCCACATTGATACCATTAGGCTGCAGGGTTCTCAGGCGGAATATGAGTTGCTGTTCCTGCAACCTTCGGGTGGCATCATTGTGGCACTGCAGGAGGCCCATGACGGACATGTCACCTAGAGAATGGGAGGGGGAGTGGAAATGGTTTGCGACTGGGAGGTGCAGTTGTTTGTTGCGAACTGAGCGGAGGTGTTCTGCAAAGCGGTCTCCAAGCCTCCGCTTGGTTTCCCCAATGTAGAGGTAGCCACACCGAGTACAGTGGATGCAGTATACCACATTGGCAGATGTGCAGGTGAACCTCTGCTTAATGTGGAATGTCATCTTGGGGCCTGGGATAGGGGTGAGGGAGGAGGTGTGGGGGCAAGTGTAGCATTTCCTGCGGTTGCAGGGGAAGGTGCCGGGTGTGGTGGGGTTGGAGGGCAGTGTGGAGCGAACAAGGGAGTCACGGAGAGAGTGGTCTCTCAAAAAGCAGACAGGGGTGGGGATGGAAAAATGTCTTGGGTGGTGGGGTCGGATTGTAAATGGCGGAAGTGTCGGAGGATGATGCGTTGTATCCGGAGGTTGGTAGGGTGGTGTGTGAGAACGAGGGGGATCCTCTTTGGGCGGTTGTGGGGGGGGGGGGGGGCTGGAAAACCAAGCGGAGGCTTGGAGACCGCTTTGCAGAACACCTCCGCTCAGTTCGCAACAAACAACTGCACCTCCCAGTCGCAAACCATTTCCACTCCCCCTCCCATTCTCTAGATGACATGTCCGTCATGGGCCTCCTGCAGTGCCACAATGATGCCACCCAAAGGTTGCAGGAACAGCAACTCATATTCCGCCTGGGAACCCTGCAGCCTAATGGTATCAATGTGGACTTCACCAGTTTCAAAATCTCCCCTTCCCCTACTGCATCCCTAAACCAGCCCAGTTCGTCCCCTCTCCCCACTGCACCACGCAACCAGCCCAGCTCTTACCCCCACCCACTGCATCCCAAAACCAGTCCAACCTGTCTCTGCCTCCCTAACCGGTTCTTCCTCTCACCCATCCCTTCCTCCCACCCCAAGCCGCACCCCCATCTACCTACTAACCTCATCCCACGTCCTTGACCTGTCCGTCTTCCCTGGACTGACCTATCCCCTCCCTACCTCCCCACCTATCTTCTTTTCTCTCCATCTTCGGTCCGCCTCCCCCTCTCTCCCTATTTGTTCCAGTTCCCTCTCCCCATCCCCCTCTCTGATGAAGGGTCTAGGCCCGAAACGTCAGATTTTGTGCTCCTGAGATGCTACTTGGCCTGCTGTGTTCATCCAGCCTCACATTTTATTAGCCTGAGGAACTCAACTTGGTTATCTCATTGTCCTGGTAGCACAAGCAAGCCCTGACTTAAACCATACAATCTGATAATCAGAGTTTATGGCGAGATTTTAGGTGAGGGAGCTGAGAAAAGAAGGGTGAGCCATATCAAGTCACATCTGCTCATAATAGGATCAAGTTCTGACCAAGAACCTGATACACCTTTGCAAAAGATGCAAGGGGTGATGTGAGAAAAAAATACTTTCACTCAGCGATTAGTTCAGGTATGAAGTGTTTTGTCTAGAAGAGTGGTGGAGGCCAGTTCAAGTGAGGCAGGCAAGAGGGCAATGGATGAGTATTTGGACAGGAATAACAAGCAAAGCAATGGGAAAAAGCAGTAAAAAGCAGAAGATTGGCACAAGATAATGAAACTTGTTTGAGGAGCTGGTGGAGGAGTGATGGGTTTCACAGAGTTACAGAGTCATACTGCATGGAAACAAACCTCACGGTCCAACTCTTCCAAACCGACCATGTTCCCAAACCCAACCAGTCCCACCCACCTGCATTTGGTCCTTACCCCTTCACACCCTTGCTATTCCCGTACTTATCAAAATGTCTTTTAAATGTTGTAACTGAACCTGCATCCATCACTTTCTCTGGCAGTTCATTCCACTCATGGGCACTCTGTACAAAAATGTTGCTTCTCATGTATTTTTTAAATCTTTCTCCTCTTAAAAATCTGTCCCTTAGTTTTGAAGTCCCCCACATTTCATGATTTTAAAAAAACTCTATAAGGTCACCCCTCAACCTCCTATGTGCCAGTGGAAAAAGTCCCAACCTATCCAGCCTATTTTTATAACTCAAACCTTCCATTCTCAGCAGTATCCTGGTAAATTTTTTCTGAACCCTCTTCAATTTAATAATATTCTTATCTGTAACAGGGCAACCACAACTGCGCATAGTGCCCCAGAAGAAGCCCCACCAACATCCTGTACATCCTCAAAATGATGCCCTAATTCTTATTCTCAAAAGGTCTGAGTAATGAAGGCAAGCATGCAAACACCTTTTTAACCACCTGTGATTCAAATTTTAAAGAATTATGTACCTGAACCTCTGTGTCTCACTGTTCTACAACACTACCCACGGCTCTGCTATTAATTATATAAATCCTGACTTTGTTTTACCAACATGCAATACCTCGCATTTATCCAAATTAAACTCCATCTGGCATTCTCCTGCCCATTGACCCAAATGATCAAGATCTTTGTAATCTTGGATAACATTCTTCACTGCCCACTATGGCACAATTTTGATGCCATTCGCAAACTTACAAACTGTGTCTCCTATATTCTCATCCAAATCATTTATATAAATGAGAAACAAATGGACCCACACTGTAACAATACTGGCATTTGGGGTAGAATGCTTCCCAATGTATTCACACCACTACAAACTTTTCCAGAGCAGACTAGAAATCGGATCAGATGTCCACTACTGGGAGGTAGGCACCCAATTAAGCTTGTCATTGCTACTCAGAGACAATATTGAGGCCTTGCTAATATCTTGCCACCAGCAGAACAGCAGCTGCAATATACAGAGGCTGTCATCTTATAAGAACATATTCCTCTGTGGCAGGCGGAGAGAACCAACAGTGCCAGAGGCTTCAATGTCCGCTGGGTGGATCATAAACAGAAACTGTGGCTACACCAGGTTTGGTGGGAGCATGTTCCCTCACTCCCTTCGGGTGACCTACTGCTGTCAGGTTTATTTACTCTGCCCTGATGTGCTAGTTAGTGAGGGCATATTCTGCAAGTCACAGTCATCATCCTGCCACAGCAGCAATGCCTTCCCAATGGGTCTGCCCAGCTTCCAGAGCTGCTAACCCGCTGATTGGATCTGTGGCATCAAGAGCCTAACAGATGACAATCACAAAGACAATTGAGAAGTTTTCTGAGCTGGTCTCGCTGCTGACAAGTGCAGACTTGGGACCCCTAATTACTCTCAAAACTGTGGTCCTGAAGCACACAGGTAAATCTAGCTGTCTGTGCATACATTGGATTACTCTTCTAATAACATATCCACAATGCCTCCACTCCAGGTTTGAAGTTAGAGTTACTGCATTGATCTTAGCAGCTCATATTTCCTCTTTCAAACACAAAGCCTCTCAATTTTTGCTCCTGTTGTTGGTTGAATTTGCATCTTTTTCTGAAACAGACCAACAATTTACAAATGTTCAGTATTTTGCTAGCTCCATTATCTTTCTGCTAACATCATGCAGAATCAATAAATGAAATTAATATTTGCTTTATTATTATGCCATATGCAAAAACCTAAATTGTTCTCAGCTGTATGTTGTAGTCCCTTTGTTGGCTCTCCTTTTTGTGGTGTTCAACATCATCTGATGACTCTTCCTTTTTAGAGAACATTTTAAACATTTATTTCTATTCTGCAGACTGCCATGAATCCTCACAATTCTTGTCCACTTTAAAACCTGTTTTAGTCAATAGCATCATTACATATAACTTACAACGCATTGTGTATCATATAAAGGCTGAGGATTCACTTTAAAATGACAATATCAACTTAGGTACTGTCACCATGAAGAAACCTGAATGTTTCAGTTTCACATTTGAATGTAATTTTCATTTCTCAAGCAACAATCAGAAGAGTAACATTGAAAAGCTCTCCTGTTGGCATCACATATCAGATTATATTAATGGTATAGCAAGAGACATTTATTGCCTTGGCTATTATACAGGAATTTCCCATTGCTCAGTACAGCCAATGCCACATTCTATTATAGTTATTGGATTTCTCCCTGTGAAAACAGTCTTCAACTGCAGTCACAAATGGCAAAGAGCAGGAGGTTAAAAGTTGCTGTCAATCAGTGTGAAAGAGGCTGCAATGCAGCAAACTCCCAGAGAGGTGCACCAGCAGTACAACTCCCTAGGCAGCACAGGTCTTCAAGAGATAGTGAAGATCTGACATGGTAGCACAGCATGATTGGTTGAGGTGACATGGATTGACCCTTCATTTATAGGTTATTATCAGAAAGCAGTTTAAGTGCTAAATTAGCTTCCCATATTATCTGCTTATAATAAAAATAGGAATCCCTATCGACTCCACTGATAGGATTTTTGTTTCGTGTCCTTTATATCAAGGTGAAATTCATAACTATTCATTTATTAACACTCTTTTTCTGACATGAATACATGCCTTAAAATTCTGCCCATTCAAGGTCCAGCCTTACATTAATAACAAAAGAAAGCACATTATTACTTTTTAACTTCACTGTTTCTCAGTCAACTGATCAAACCATCGGCAATCAGACGTTTTTCAGTTCATTTTGTTTTAAATTAGATATTAACTACCAATTATATAATTTTAAATCAAATAGTACATACAAATAAACTGAAGATGAGAGACCATATTAAATGGCTATACGCCTTACTCCCATTTCAACAACTCAATTCACACAAGATACTATAGTGGGTGAAAGGAGATCCCTCACTTTTGAAGGAACTACTCACTCAAGCTGTCTGAGATTCCTGATGCACCAAGTTTGTATACTAAACATGCCAGTCGGCTGGAAGAATGCAAAAAAAATCACATATGCTGTAAATAACGCAATAAATTTCCCCAAAATTAATGCAAGTTCACGAAATGAACAAAATCTCATAACACTGTTCATTTCTAACATATATCCATTTTATTAGATTTAAAAAGCATTGACATTGCAAAGTAAGTTTTTGGCATTTCAGAAACAAATATAAAACAACAATGAATCAAGACAGCCGTATTGTTGTATCACCAGTATATAGCATCTTTGCAAGTCATGAATTTTCTCCCTTCAAAAATGTTCGCTGTATTTTAACACAAAGTTAATGTCTCTTCAATAAGAACATTGCAATATGGGAGATTACAGAGTGACATTTAAGCTGGTTATGTCCTGAATCACATAACTGCAATCTATTGATTAAACAAGAACGTTTTTTGCATGTTACTAGTCACTGTGTGACAGTTATAGTCTGTGCAACAGATATATTGAAGGCTTAAGAGTTGTTTCATCAACTCCAAATTTAAAACCCATAAATTCTTATATATAGGAGGCTAAGGGGTGACCTTCTTGAGGTTTATAAAATCATGAGGGGCTTGGATAAGGTGAATAACCAAAGTCCTTTCTTCTGGGTAGGGGAATCAAAAACTAAAAAGCATAGGTTTAAGGGGAGAGGACAAAGATTGCCTGAGGGGCAACTTTTTCACACAAAGGACAGTGTTTATATGAGACAAGTTGTGAGAGGAAGTGGTAGAGGCATGTACAATTACAACTTTTAAAGGACATTTAGAAAGGCACACTGATAGGAAAGGTTTTGTGGGATATGGACCAAATGCAGGAAAATGGGAGTAGTTCAGTTTAGAAAACTTGGTCAGCATGGATGGGTTGGGCTGAAGGGCCTGTTTCTGTACTGTTTGACTCTATGGCATGTAATACTGTAAGGTTCTGCCCATTGTAAGATCAAGACCTCACTGTATTCCCAGCTAAACCAGCAATCTGAAACAGTTCTTCAATTGACGGCATGTGAAAAATCAAACCATTTCTACTTACAGCTGCCTAATTACCAGATCCTACAGTTCTGGATGTGAGTTTGCTCGCTGAGCTGGAAGGTTCATTTTCAGACGTTTCATCACCATTCTAGGTAACATCATCAGTGAGCCCCCGACAAAGAACTGATGTTATGTCCCGCTTTCTATTTATCTGGTTAGGTTTCCTTGGGTTGGTGATGTCATTTCCTGTGCTGGTGATGTCATTTCCTGTTCTTTTTCTCAGGGGATGGTAGATTGGCTCCAAATCAATGTGTTTGTTGATGGAGTTCCGGTTGGAATGCCATGCCTCTAGGAATTCTCGTGCGTGTCTCTGTTTGGCTTGTCCTAGGATGGATGCGTTGTCCCAATCAAAGTGGTGTCCTTCCTTATCTGTATGTAAGGATACGAGTGATAGTGGGTCATGTCGTTTTGTGGCTACTTGATGTTCATGTATCCTGGTGGCTAGCTTTCTGCCTGTTTGTCCAATGTAGTGTTTGTCACAGTTCTTGCAAGGTATTTTGTAGATGACGTTTGTTTTATTTGTTGTCTGTATAGGGTCTTTTAAGTTCATTAGCTGCTGTTTTAGTGTGTTAGTGGGTTTGTGGGCTACCCTGATGCCAAGAGGTCCGAGTAGTCTGGCAGTCATTTCGGAAATGTCTTTGATGTAGGGGAGAGTGGTTATGGTTTCTGAGCCCATTTTGTCTGTTTGTTTGGGTTTATTGCTGAGGAATCGGTGGACTGCGTTCATAGGGTACCCATTCTTTTTGAATACGCTGTATAGGTGATTTTCCTCTGCTCTGCGTAGTTCCTCTGTGCTGCAGTGTGTGGTGGCTCGTTGGAATAATGTTCTAATGCAGCTTTGTCGGAGGCTCACTGATGATGTTACCTAGAATGGTGACGAAACGTTTGAAAACTAACCTTCCAGCTCCGCGAGCAAACTCACATCCAGAACCTCAACCTGAGCTACAAATCTTCTCAAAACTCGCTAGATCCTGGAGTATAAAAAAGGTCAACATGCCAATTAGCTACAGGTTTGAATATTATCATGGGATAAAAACAGAAAATGTCGAAAATACTCAGCAGCTCAGGCAAAATCTGGACAGAGATTCAGGCCAATGTCCTCTGATAATAACCTTCCTTTCGTACTATCAACATCCAAATTCTCTTATCGTTACAGATCTGAAAATGTTGATACTGGGCAGTATTTTCCCATTTGTAGAAGTGGTGGGTATGTTGGCAAGAAGAGCAAATAATCTGGTAAGTTAGCACTGCCGAGATACCCAGGAATTAAGTTCTCAATGGAAAGGTCCATGGGCAAACCTCCTAATCCACCAATAACTAACCTTCTAAAATGGTCAGTGAACCGCCACTTAAACGCCTCTCTCCACAACAAGCCAGATTACCTGTCTTCCTGGCAGGTGGGAAAGGTGGCTGGTGGAGCAACTAGGTTGGCCAGCCTGCCAAATTGGAGGGAGCAGGTAGTGAGCAAGCTGGTGACCCACCTCCTGCAACTTCTTACCTTCAAATCCCCTGAAACCCCTTTCAGTTTGACCACTAACCTGTGACCCCCTGAATAAAGACTGACCTATTTGCTTTGGCAGACCTTCATGGCTTCACAATCGGGGCTTCCAGCAGTAATTGTCAGCTCCCAGCAGTGAAACCACATTGTGGAAGGTAGCAGCCATTGACTGCCTCATAGCTCCTGTCACAGTGAGATGGGGCTTCAGGATAGGGGCTCATGATATGCCGCAAAGTCTGCCAATCTGCTCTTAAGTGACTAATTGGAGCATGGTCTGGTGAGCTTCCTGGCTCACAATGGGCAGGTATTTAGTC
Organism: Stegostoma tigrinum; assembly: GCF_030684315.1. Taxonomy (NCBI): domain Eukaryota; kingdom Metazoa; phylum Chordata; class Chondrichthyes; order Orectolobiformes; family Stegostomatidae; genus Stegostoma; species Stegostoma tigrinum. The sequence continues at coordinate 30,458,933 of NC_081375.1, forward strand.
CCCTTGAATACCGTCAATACCAAATAGTGCAGGATAGCATTAAATCTGGTCCTCTATCTATCAGATGCTGCTTGGCATTTTGAAATCTTGTTAAATCTCAGATTTCCAGCCCTCACAAGCTTGGGACAAAGGTTTGGGCCACCAAATGTTGGTGCAAATGGGCAAAGCATCCTGAGTGCACACATTCCATTTCTACTTCAAAGTTATCCTACATGTATCTTGGATTCCAGGTTTATACATGGAAAGTAACCTGTACCAGGTTTATGTCTGTCTTCTGAAGGGGGCAGTCATGGGAGCTCATGCAAAATAATAAATCTGCTGAACAGAAGCATTGAAATTTTCCATCAAGATTTAAATGACAGTGAAACGAATTGTCTTCTGGTAATTTACATGGTTATTTTAAATACCAATTGGAAATTAATGTTGGTTGAATATTCTTGATCTTTTCACTCCTTTTGCACATCTGCCGTCATATCAGCCGTCTATGAAAGTTTACATGATATTTTAAAGGAGCTCAATGTTTTTATGAAGATAGTACAGACTGAATACAGTTTATTGATAATCAAAGACTGAATTATTAATGACTCACTTTTCGCTGGGTTCTCGACATACACACCTTTAGTTTCTTTACCACCTCCAAAGCACATAGCATTATAATTAATAAATTTAAAAACGTTTATTCTCAAAAATATTGCACACATTTATAATAAGTGGAATGAACAGTTACAACACAATTGAACAGGACTTATTTTTCCATTAAGAGCTGTCACACCACACACACCATCATAATGAACCTATAATGCGTTGCTTGTGAGGCATATCCTTTTGTGTCAAGACTTATTATCTTTAATTATCTTAATTAAGTCAAGTTCTTTTTCCCTTTTGTACAGAATTCAACTTTATCAAGCCATTAGAATTTTACCGAAACAGACGCTTCAAATTGAGCTTACACTTTATAATATCATAACTGAAATCTCATAAAATTTCTAGGCCGTGACAGATCTCTGAGGGATAACTGCAACAACACATAGTTTCAGGAAAATTTTAAGATAGGATGAACAGCACACTTCGTCTGCTTTTATTCTCTTGAAGCTGAATGAGAGTAATACTGGGAGGAACATAAGACAAGTGTGACATGATCCTATGACTTTGCTAGCAAGTGGATAAAGCTAAAATGGTCCCTATGAGGGCAGGATTTTCAGGATTTGCTTTGGCTAAGGATGCAAAAGTTCCCCAGTATAGATTCTCAGTCTAACAGAGATCTTGTGCGAACTTAAGGGTTGAAGTCCAAAGCGACTTTTGTTAAAGGCTGGTTCTGCGATCGCTGAAGTGGTTACACTAGTATTACCCTCCATGAGAACTGGGTGACCATTTAACCATTTTGACTGGTTATTAATTTAGATGTTGCTAAGCAGTTTAACTATTCTAAAACAGATGTAGATAGATTTTCCAGGTTGTGCATTCTCCTGGATTTGAGTCCTCTTACTAATTTACGTCCAGTGGGACTCTTTTGCTGTCTCAAAACCATGTACAAGCAGCAACTGCAAAGGCTTGCCAGCCCAAATCGGAAGAAAATTTTGACCATTTGCCTGAGGCTTGGCTTTGTTTTGGGGTTTTGCTGTGGGCCGACCTATACTCCCTTTGTTCAAAATATGTCCTGAGTGGGGCTATGCAATTGTCTTCATTCGAGTGGTGTTGCTCAAGGTCAGTCGGACTGGACAGGTTGTCTATTCGCATCCAAATATTCTGTGACTCATATGCTCCACTTGCTGTAGTCTCCAGTGATAAAGCCAGCTGCAGAGCCTGTTTGAAGTCCAGTCAGTCTTCAGCTAGAGGGTGCTTTTGCATGTTTACATCGTTAACCCGACATACCAGTCTCTCAGCATCTCATTAACAGTTAAACCAAAGTCACATACCTCTGCCAGTCACCTTAACCTTATCAAAAATCCCAATACGGATTTCCCTGGTTCTCAAATTGCCAAGTAAAACCGATGGTGTCTCAAAATTAGGGGAGGCTTGAGGTCATAATATTCCTTACCTAAATCCGGTGGTGCCTTTGGGAAAGTTAGGCTTCTAATGACTAAAAAAGCTACAGGTTGACAAGCTGTCAGGACAATTACTCTTTGCTTTTCATCTGCTCCAATGTCTTTTGCCTGGAAAAGATAACATATTGGGCCAAGTCTTTGACAGTAGGATTAAATGAGTCAACCTTCCCAAATAACGGGATGATGTTGGAAATGCTTACCCCAAGTCAAAGACAACTGTTCCAAGTGAATTTCTTCAGGAGCATGTGCTTTTCTCTCTGAAAAGCCACTGAAGTAACTGGTATCCTTTCACCAAATCACCCTTTATTTCCACATGGAGTGTCCTTGACACTGATCCAGCTCCCTCAGAGCCAGGTCTCAGAGTGAACAGTGTGTCTGTACTGTTTGTAGCAGTCAGCCAAGGATCAATGCTTGGATCAGATTAACAGCCCCAGTCAGGAAACTCATCTTCTATAAGGTTCACGTGGCTGACTTTGTTACAATCACTGCGGAGGCAATGAAGGCCGATTGGGACTTTCCAGTCAGCTTCCAAATTCCTGAGTGAGACCAGGCAGTTTAACTGCCTAGAGGCAGGCAACTTGCAAAAGACCAAATTGCTCTGCACCAACAATGAAAAGATTTCATGTGGTCCATCCTGAACAGCTAAATTGACACTTAAGTTAGATAATGCCAATGCATGGTATTCAGACACATTGTGAGTCAATAGTTTGCGTGGGCTAAAACACACTGTGCCAATTTCCTGAGTATATCTCGTGTATGATCTGTAAAGGGGTGATTTTACACTGGCACATGTGTCAATCTTGGCATTTAGTGCAGGTCAAACATTCATTTTGGAGCATATTGGTAAAGGTTTTAGCTTTTCATGTATAAGGCCATGAGTGCGCTATATTTACCAAATGTCCTGCCTGACTGAAATCCATGACCTGTAATGCTACAGTTCGCTCTCAGAGTTTATCACATGCGTGTGTGCCATGGATGTAATTTTGGAAGCTTCTTTGACATTGTAGTTTGGTTAACTCTTTTCCACATGCTGTTGTGGAGTGTTGTGTTCTACTTCAGGTTTCTCTTGGTCATTGGTGTTCCAGCACATCATACTAAAATGCCGTCTCGCTGAGCACAGCTTGCATGTGCTAGAAAATGCTGGACAATGCCTTGGTGGGTAAGACAAGCCACACCTCATGCAAGATTTGGATGTTCTGTTGAACCTATTGAAGTCTGCATTAATTGTTCCAACATCAAACACTGTCAGATGTTACTGGCCTGCTACAATTGCTTTGAACTTCTATCATTCTTCTAGCAGAAGAACAATGGTGTTCTGTTGGGATTTATCCCGAAGTAGTTTTCTGAAGTATTAAATGGGCATGAAGACAATATCCAGTTCTACAGGTCTTTCAGATATGCTATCTTTGGTGAAATCATATCCCAAATCTTTGTGCCAACATATGCCTATTTATTGGTTAATTGCTTCGCCTGGCTGTTTTTGGCATGACATGAACTCAAGTCTATGCATCATGAAATTTACTCAGTCCTTAAGTTAATCGTCTAAAGTCTGAAAACTTTTGTCAGGACTTTCACAGCCATTGTCAGAAATACTGCTGAATTTTTTTCTACTGAACATTTCAGTGTCCAAAATGAGACAAAGTTTAACTCAGTAATCAGTGTCAATAATGCATAAAATAGAAATGTATTCTTTCTTTAAGCAACTGAAGTTCTGAGAAAATGTGAATGAGCTGCCAGTCCATGCTAATACGTTTTATTTTGTATAGCTCTGTTGTCTCTAAGACATGCAAGCAAAAATCTGCATAACTGTAGTGTGAAGTGTTGTTATTTATCATCTGTTTCTTTTTTGCTGCGAGCTTCTGTTTAATTTTCCCTATTAGTGCAGCCCTTTTAGTAGTACAGGTTTGTGCATGTAGGTGGCATTCACATTGAAAAAAAAAGGAGTGATGAAGTTCTTCATGTCTTCTTCAGTTTTGCACAATTTTGGAAAAAAGAAAATTGTGCAATTGATTGATGTCTGCACACAGGTAACACATCTTTAGGATAGAAAATATTTTATTTTGTTCCAGGAGTATTTTCTCAGATTGAGTCTGTCCTTTATCACTTTTAAGCAGTTTTCTACACCTGAAGGTATCCTGGACCTCTTGTAAACTAACTTTTTTGTTTGAAAGTAAGAGTGAGAGACATGGTTTATCTATTAAGCCTCACTATAGATAGTTAGCTTGTCATTTGATTATTGTGCAGTGATTATGCATGTATTTGTGACTTCAGCTGTAAATAGAATCATGGAGTCATAAAGCTGTACAGCAAGGAAACAGACCCTTAGTCCCACTTTTACATGCTGACCAGATATCTTAAATTAATCCAGTCCCATTTGTTAGCATTTAGCCCATATCCTTCAAAACCCTTCCCATTCATATATCAATCCAGATGCCTTTTAAATGTTGTAATTGTATCAGCCTCTACCTGGCAACTCATTCCACACATGCACCACCTTCTGCATGACAATGTTAACCCTCAGGTCCCTTTTAAATCTTTACCCTCTCACGTTAAACATATGCCATCTAGTTTTGTATTCCCCCCACCCCATGGAAACACCTTGTCTATTCACCTTATCATGTAGATGGTTTGGTGGATGACCCTTAAGAAAAAGACTGTCAGTTTTACATCACTTTTTCATCATTTAGTAAGCACATGTTGAAATGAACTATCTGCCACAATTAGCTTTTAGAAACTAGGTACCATGATGGGCTTTGCGGATTTGTATATGTGAGTCAATACAACATATACCACAGAGAGTCAGGTTCTTACTGAGACAGGTGTCTTGAATCTATTTACAGCACTAGCTATTCACATGGCAAATATATCATAGATTTAGAATCTATATCTGGGTTCTAAGCTTACAGATGTTATATAAGCTGTGTGCATATAACTGACTGAACACTGGCACCACTTTTTATTCATTCATGGAAAATAAGCATCTCTGGCTAGGCCAGCAGTTATGTCCACAACAGAAATTAAGAGCCTACCACACAGTGCTGTGGGTCTGCAATCATATCACGACCAGACCAGGATGTGTGGTGGATTTTCTTCTCCAAACAGCATTAATGAACCAGATTTTTTTTTACAACAATCAACAGTCATTGTTTGTCTTGATGCTTATTCCAGATTGTTATTAAATTCAAATTTCACCATCTGCCATGGTGGGATTCAAACTTGTGTCTCCAGGTCATTAAGAGATAGCGAGAACTGCAGATGCTGGAATCAGAGTCAACACAGTGTGGAGTAGGATGACCTAGAGCAGGACAGGAAGTATCAGAGGAGCAGGAAAGTTGACATTTTGGATCAGAACCCTTCTTCAGAACTGGGGAGTGGGAACGGAAAAAGAAAATAAATAGAGGGAGGAGGGGAGGGATTGGAGAAAGGTAGGTGGGATGGTGATAGGTGGATGCAGGTAGGCAGTGGTGGGGTGGATTGGTGGGAGTGAAGATGGACTGGTTGTGTCAGGTCAAGGAGGTGAGAGGGAGGATGGGGAAAGGTAGGTGGGAAGAATCATACAATCTCTACAGTGTGGGGACAGGCCCAACAAGGCCACACTGCCCCTCCAAAGAGCATCCCAACCAAACCCATTCCCCATGTCCAACCCACCTAATCTACACATCCCCGAACACTATGGGCAATTTAGCATGGCCAATCCATCTACCCTGCACATCTTTGGACTATGGGAGGAAACCCACGCAGACATGGGGAAAATGTGCAAACTCCACACAGACAGTCACCCGAGGGTGGAATCAAACCCAGGACCTGGTGCTGTGAGGCAGCAGTGCTCACCACTGAGTCACTGTGCCACCCAAATCTCAGGGAACCTGCAGCTACATAGATTTCAGATTCTCTCTGGAGAAAGGGGAGACAGAAATCAGGTTGTCTTCATCAACATCACCACAACATGGCTTTTGAGAGACATTGAAATCTTCAATGTGAGGCACAGGTGGCACTGGTATTTGAACCCACAATCTCCTGTTCACAAGGCAGAGTGGTTATAGGTGGGTGCAGGTAGGGGGTATTGGCAATTGGTCAGTGGGAAGGGTGGGGACAGAGAAGTGGGGTAGAAGATTGACAGCTTGTGTCAGGTCAAGGAGGCAGGGATGAGAGGGAGGGTTGGATGTGGAATGATGCCCGGGATGGGGAGATTTTAAAATGAATGAACTCTATATTCAGAACATCAGGCTGTAGGCTCCTGAGGTGGAATACAAGGCTGATCCTTCAGTTTGCGTGTGGCATCATTGAGGCACTGGAAGAGGCCTAGGATGGACATGTCACTAAGGGAGTGGGAAGGGGAGATAAATGGTTGGCAACCAGAAGATGTTGTCGATTATCACATGCAGAGCGCAGATGCTCCACAAAGTGATCCCAAGTCTGCGCTTGGTCTCACCGATGTAGAGAAGGCTACATTGGGAGCAATAGATACAGTAGATCAGGTTGGAGGATATACAGGGCGAATCCCTGTTGGCTATAGATACTTTGCTTTGGGCCTTGGATGGAGGTGAGGGGGTGGGGTGGAGCAGGTGTAGCACGTCCTGTGGTTGCAGGGAAAGGTGCCATGGGTGGTGGGGTGAGTGGGGAGTGTGGAGCAGGCCTCCTCCCTTGATTTATTTCCCAGCTCCCTTCCCGCTCCCCATTTCTGAAGCAGGGTCCTGACCCAAAATGTCAATTTTCCTGCTCCTCTGCTGCTGCCTGACCTGCTGTGTTCCTCCAGCTCCACACTGTGTTGTCTCCAGATCATTAGCCTGGGGTTCTGGATTTCTAGTCCAGTGACTTTCCTGCAACGCCATTGCTTGCCAACTCCCTTATACAGAGAGAGTGACGAAAGGTCAGATTAGTATCTTTAGACTCTAATGTGGCATGACAAAATGATATCATTGCAACTTTTAAAAAAATGCAGTACCTATCTGGTTTGAATCTATTCTTTACTATAAAAGATGTCATCTCCACCCCACAACAGCAGACTGGCTGAGTTTACTATCTTTTATTTACATTTATAAAATAATAACTGAGAAAACAGGTTGAAACAACCTCTCATTTACTGACCAGTTAGTGTTCATAGATAGATAGAACATTACAGCACAGTACAGGCCCTTCGGCCCTCGATGTTGTGCCGACCTGTCATACCGATATGAAGCCCATCTAACCTACACTATTCCACATACGTCCATATGCTTATCCAATGACGCTTTAAATGTACCTAAAGTTGGCGAATCTACTACTGTTGCAGGCAAAGTGTTCCATTCCCTTACTACTCTCTGAGTAAAGAAGCTACCTCTGACATCTGTCCTATATCTTTCACCCCTCAATTTAAAGCTATGCCCCCTCGTGCTCGCCGTCACCATCCTAGGAAAAAGGCTCTCCCTATCCACCCTATCTAACCCTCTGATTATTTTATATGTATCAATTAAGTCACCTCTCAACCTTCTTCTCTCTAATGAAAACAGCCTCAAGTCCCTCAGCCTTTCCTCGTAAGACCTTCCCTCCATACCAGGCAACATCCTAGTAAATCTCCTCTGCACCCTTTCCAAAGCTTCCACATCCTTCTTATAATGCGGTGACCAGAACTGTACACAATACTCCAAGTGCGGCCGCATCAGAGTTTTGTACAGCTTCACCACAACCTCTTGGTTCTGGAGCTCGATCCCTCTATTAATAAAAGCTAAAACACTGTATGCCTTCTTAACAGCCCTGTCAACCTGGGTGGCAACTTTCAAGGATCTGTATACATAGACACCAAGATCTCTCTGCTCATCTACACTACTAAGAATCTTACCATTAGCCCTGTACTTTGCCTTCCGGTTACTCCTACTGAAGGTTAAAGGTCGCCAATTCACCCTCAAGTTTCAGGAGCTCAAAAGTGCTCTCAGTTAAGGGGGTCCCTTAATAAAGATCCGAAAAAGTGACATCCCTAACCCGGGTGTATGTTTGGGACCTGAAAACAATTCCAGCTTCTACTTCTTATCTCTAAATGGACGTTTCAGCCTGAGTAGAATTGTAATAACAAAAGCCAAATTCTGTAGATGCTGGAAATATTAAATAAAAACAGAAAATGCTAGAAATACTCAGATCAGACAGCATCCATGGAAATAGATATGATTCAGAGTTTGTCTCCACAGATGCTACCAGCCTAGCCTGTTGAGTACTGGCAGCATTTTGTGTTTATGTTACGTAAGTTGGTGCTGGTGTTGTTTTATTGACAACATTCTCTGGAATGCAAAATGCTATGAAATGAGTGTCAAGCAACTGGGTTCTCAACTCAAGTTTCCTTTTCACAAACTTTTGCAAATGATTTGAGGAACACGGTTGACTTTTCTCCTCCTCCAACCTTCAATTTAATTAATCAAATCCAGGATCTACAATGGATCTAATTTAAATTTGAGAGATGTGGACACATATTACTTGTGATTTGAAGCCCAGTGTTGGTTCAGAAATTGCAATTCAAAGTAGATTTTTTTCAGCATCTATAACATGACATAATTCAGCAATAATGGATGTTGCCCTCCCACATAGGTTGTAATTGAAGGCAATTGGCCAAGTCAACAGCATTGAAAACCATGACGCTCGCTTTGAAAATCACATCAGGTAGTGCTGTGATTACATTTTGCACAACCTTAATAGCAACAGTGATGGTAATATTAATAAATTAATACATTTACTATCCTGTCAAACAGCCTCAGAAGTCATTCCAAAAAGGGCAGTCATATAGAGGCAACCTTGACTTGCAACAATTTTTTTCTCAATTAAAAAACCTAGGGCATCTTGTCTTTGAATCCTACTTTCATGAATGAGGTTACTGGAGCATTTGTATATTCTTGTGTCTTTTGATTTATTGAAGCATAGTTTTTGTCAGAGATGCTGAACTTATTTTAATCACCAGCCATATCTCTTCCAGGATATCCCAGGGTTTACAGACTGTACTGCTTTTCCCTACAATTTTTCTCAATATTTTCCTCATGTTGAGTAATTGTCAAGTAGCACTTAACAATTTTTTACTTTTTGGACAATTTGGAAACCACCACTGCATGCGACTGAACGAACAAATTGCTGAACGAGGCCAGTACTTTTCTGGTCAGTGCAACATTGGATCATTTATTGAGCTGCTCTAAATTCCTCCAGTCTCCATTTTTGGTTAATATTCTTTTGTATTCCTAAAAATTTAAAAATTGGGACAGCATCTTATATTTACTCTATAGTCGGGAATTTTCAACTTTCCTTTAGCAGGTAGCATGTGTGGTCACCTGCTTAAAGTAAATAAATTGTTGAATAAATACAATTGCATTTATATAGCATTTTTTACTAATTCATGTTGTTAAAAATCTCTGCACAGTTAACACATTCCCTCTGAGACAGTCACTGCTTGACCAACTATATTGCCTGGAGCACCATCACCACATGGGTCAGTATGCGTCTGGCATAAATGTCAAAATAATTGGCCTTATGATTATAGCTTTGACCATAGAATGTTCACATCTATGCTTTGGAATATTTGTAATGAACTTCTTTGGGATGTCATAAACAAATCTTTCTTTCTTGTTATTGATAGATCGATGGAAGTTTATCAGATTCTGGAAATGTAGATCATAAATTATTTGTTGAAGTGGAAGCTTTATTCAACATATATGAAATCATCCAACTGGAAAGAATCTGCATTCACTCCGTCTGTCGCTTCTCTGCATAGAGGATAAAGATGTAAAATAGAGTATGACAGTAATCCTGAGGGGAACACACAAATTAGTCGTAAAATTTTTGTACAGGTATGTGAGGAGAAAAGGTTTAGTGAAGACAAAGGTAGATCCTTTATCATTAGAAACAGGCGAAGTTATAACTGAAAAGAAGGGATGGCTCACAAGTTAAGTACACATTTTAGTTGGTCTTCACAAAGGAGATAATTCAGAAATAATGTCTCAGAAATGTTGGGGAACTAGTGAGAGAAAGGAAAGAAAGAAATCCACATTTGCAGGGAAAAGATGTTTGAGAAATTGATGCGAATAAAGTTGAACAAATCTTTAGGGCCCAATAATCTACATCTCAGAGTACTTAAGGATGTGGCCCTAGATATAGTGGATGTATTGGTGGTCACCTTTCTAGATTCTATGGACTCTAGAACAGTTCCTATGGGTTGAAGGTTAGCTAGCGTAACCCAACTGTTTAAAAAAGATGGTAAATGGAAGGCAGGGAATTATAGACCAGTTAGCCTGATGTCAGTAGCAGGGATAATACTAGACTCCATTCTAAAACATTAAGTAGTAGACTACATGATTGGATAGAATCAGCACAGATTTACGAACGGGAAAACATGCTTGACAAATTGATCAGATTTTTTTTTGAGGGTATAACTAATAGAGTTGATCAGGGGTTTACTTGAACTTTCAGAAGACATTCAATTAGGTCCCACATGAGAGATTAGCATGTAAATTTGAAACACAAGGGATTAGGGATAGTGTGCTGACAAGGATCGAGAAATGGCTGACAAACAGGAAATAAAGATTAGGTATAAACAGCTCAAAAAGAGCATCTAAACCCAAAATATTGACTTGACATGTCTTTTCATCAATGTTGTGTATTGTCAGCATGTTTTCTTTTAAAACTGCAGGTGAATGTGGGGAGTGGGAATAGGAGGGAAGACCCAGTATCACACAAACATTTCAATATCCTGCCAGTCAGAGCAGAACTTAAATCCCAGTTTTATATATAACACTGGGAAGGATGAACAAAACAAATAACATCATAAATCCAGATATTGGCAATTGAAATTCAATTAGACAGCACCAAGATGGTCAGGGCATTTATACATAATTGTTAAATGCATTTGCTCTCTGTCAGCGAGAGGGAGTCTCTCCTCTGTGTCACGAGTTGCATCACAGAATCTGAGTTCAAATCAGAGGTCTTCACAGAATTCTTTACAAATGCACAATTAGGAATCATCTGCCAATTTGGACTCAGGAATCACATGACTCTAACCTCAATAATACTGGCACAAAGGTTAACATTAACTTGCTGAAAGTCATCTGATCCGAAGTATCCCCTCCTTGAGCACTGTAAATTTCTTTGAAACCACAATGGCAGTGCATTTAGCAGCTATGTTTTCTTTCAGTACTAACCAAAAGCAGTTTATGATACATAAAACAGACACAAATGAACACCTTAAGAGCTATCTTCCAATCACAGGCTTCAGGTGACATTCACAAATGGCTGGAGCCACATTTTTACCAATTTATTTCATTTGAACCCTGGTGAGTAGCAGCCTGGTAATTCATTCAGTCACAAATATTCCTTATTTTTGTTGTAATGAATTCAAAATTCAGCCAATTTTCATTGCACGGATGGGTTGAAATGTGTTTGCTTTTAACCTTAAACTATTTGAATAAAGTGGTTTGCATATTTACCTGAGAAGGATATTTTATTGTTGCATAATTATATTATGGCATCAATATTTGGAGTTAGAGGCTTGTGTCATTATTGTATAACATATGCTGTTTATAAAGGAAACTCTGCTTTCCAATGACCCCGATGTTAAACCTAATGCCTGAGAGAGTTAAACGGAAATGAAGAAAAAAACAGAGTTTCTCTTCCAGCAAACGGGTCACTAAACTACAACTCAACTACAGGTCTTAATGCCGCTAAAATATCACAAGCTTCAAATAAAATCAATGAGAAAAAGTGTCAGGAGGCTCGAAGAAAAATGTTTTCAAGGTTCATTTCACAATGTTTCTGTCTCCTGTTTTATCGAGTTCAGTATTAAGGTTACACCAGTATACATGTTGCTACAATACAGATACTCTCAGGATTGACCGTGTTGTATGGGAATTGTACTTTCATGAGCCTAGCTTCATTCGACAATCCTACCACTACAGACCACATGGTGCGTAGTGAAGTTGTGCATCAGCTGTCATGAAGCATTGCAAGGCAGGTCAGATGAATCAAGTAACCACTATCTTTCATCTGGCAGTTCAAACCTTCTTACTGCTCAAAGTATAAAATCCCTTTGCCTGTAATCCCTTCTAACAAATTTTACTAGCTCCCTTGAGAACAGACTAATTCTTGACTTTTAGAAGAACCTTTATTGATTTGTATCTTATTATCTAATTCTCCATAGATTAATAAATCAATGTTTTCTTTTTCTCCCATTCTAATGGTAGAATGGTTTGTTGGCTAAATAAGAGGAAGTTACCAGCTGCACTTCAACAGTCAATTCTCATTAAAAGATACGATGAAAGAAATGGTTCGACATTCCTTTCTTGGATATGATCTATCACAGATCAGCAAGATTTTCAAACAATAATTGGACTAGGTGGATAGGCACCAACTCGTTACAAACTACACTTCATGTGGAGTTTATATAATGTCTAAAGGTGTCCTGCTCATTCACAGGATTACTTCTGTTTCTGGCATTCACACCAGTTTCTTTTTGGATAATTCATCTTTATATATTTTTATTATGCTTTTGATTAGTATGATGCCATATGTCCAGAACTGGAATATCATTTTTTTTTTAGATTTTATTCTGTGAAGGTAGACTGGTTGGCAAATAACTAAGTGATATCTATTTTTCTTGACAGTTGACTCCGGTCAGCAGTCTACAAATTTGTGATGCTACAACTAAACAGTCCTCAAACAAAGACATCTTTGTATTCTGTCATTCACTGAATGCTGTGATTAGTGGCTGTTATTTTGACTTTGGACAGCGGTGATTTTCTCTCTCCTAATACACATTATTTGATTTTCCCAGCAGCACCGTAAGAAAGGAAATTCACTGATTAGTTTAGTTTCGGAGTAGAATTACAGAGTTTTAGGGAGATGAAAGAGCTTTAGAAAGCTTTATCTTATGTTTGGTCACAAATAATCTGATGTAGTTAATTGTCATCCTTCAGAAGTCCATTTTCTAATTGAACTATGAGTAGAACTTTTCCATTTCTCGTTTGCTGACTGAAATTCATGGCGCCCAGTCTGCCCATGGGACAAGCAAACTTTTTTTGCACAATTGTCCATTCCTCCCCTCATCACTGATCTAACCAGACTCTTAGGTGCCTTTCTGGGGCAAATTTGCACCCAGAGAGGCAAAAATGGTCACGGTTGCCTGGACCTTTTGGCATTCATGCTGCTGGTGCCATAGTCAAAAACCTGCTACACACCCCTTCAGATGCCTAAAGTCAGGAATGGTCCCTCACACTGTTGTGCTCATGACTCTACATTCAGGGTACAGCCCAGAGGAAAGGAAAGCTCACTCCTTGTGTCTAATCAGCAGACCCAGCAGCCTGCATACAAACTGCGGCCCAAATCAGTACAGTATCCTTGGGTTAACAGGGAAGCCCAGCTGTGCATGAATAAAGTCACTAATATTCTGTTGCCTCCAAAGGTAGACACTACTATCTTCTCTCTGCAGGGTCTACCATTCACTTGAACTCTGTCACTGCACACATATATAACTCAGGCTTATGGATGGCTCATCCATGGGATGTGAGTGTTTCTGACAAGTCTGGGCATTTATTCATGCGCAGAGGTCAGTTAAGAATCAACGACATTGCTGCAGGTTTGGAGTCACATTTAAGCAAGGCTGGGTAAGAATATCAGTTTTCCTTTTCGAAATGGCATTTGTGAACTGATTGAAATTTTCTGTTACTGGTTTCATGGTCACCATGTAGCTGGCTTTTTATTCTAGTTTTATTTATTGAATTCAAATGTTACTATCTACTACAGTGGGCTGTGAACTCATGTCCCTAAAACATTAGCCTGGCTCTGTGGACTGCCATTCTCCTGATTTTATTACCATGTGACTGGCTCCTGCTCTGACCTGTCTGCAATTCTTGGGCTTGTTGCATTTGAGTTGCAGGAACCTATTTTGTCCCAATCTCTGCCCTGCAAAGACACATACCCTTGGACTCTGGTAAAATCAAGTGCCTGACTAACCATAGCTAACCCATGGTCTAGAATTGGATTATGCCTTTGACATGTTGTGGCGGGATCTCTAAATGACCATAAACACCTTCACTCTACCAAGCACAGTTAGCCTTTGACTTTCAAAGATGGCCAGTTGTTTGAAGCACATGTGATATGTTTGCTGTGCAAACTGCATGAACATGCTTTATGCCTGATGTTGACATTGCACAATGTCCCCCCACCATAACAAGCTGCCCGACTCTCCCACTGAATTGAAAACAAAACAGTTGACAAAACGTGGCAGCCTATAAGCCAGTGCAGAAGTTAGTGAGTCTCCATAAAGAATGTGATACAGAGACTGGCAGCCTCAAAGTATGTACAAAGTGAGGGAGCATTGAGAAAGTATGCTGAGAGCCACACAACATATCCAGTGTCAATGTATGAAACATTACTGCATAGGAAGTAACCTGACAGAAACATACAGGTTGTAGGTGCCTCTGTGCTCCAAATGTAAGTGTTGAGGCCCTGAAGTGCTATGAGAGTTGGCTTGTGAGTATGTGCACTGAAGTGGTGAGACTGGTCGGTTGCCAATGTCGACTTGTATGATGGCCAGGACAAGCATCTGGTGAATTGTAGCTGCAAGGTACCCACTCTGATTTTCACATCCGGGATCCATTCCATTTTTTTTCTGAGTAGGAGAGGTGAATTGGAAGTGACATATTAATAAAGTATTTGGACTTTAAAGAGATGCACTGCATAGAAATAAGGTAGTCGCCACTCAATGATACGGTCCTGAAGTTGCCTTTTAAATTATGAGGAGAAAGTCTTTCATTAATAATTGTAGCAGGCTGCGGCTCACTCAGTCTCTGAGGGCATTTTGTGCCTACTTCAATACTCACAGTTATTCCGTCATGTCGTACCTTATCTTGCCTCAGCTTTCTGTGCTTTGCCCCCTTAGCCAGAGCTTATAGATTTACAGCGCTTCTGTCTTGATTGACTGTTGAGCATCGGCACCAAGCCAGGCAGCTGTTTGTAATTTTCAGCAATTGTCAGTCACGCAGGTGGACTTGTTAATGGATAGCATCGCGGTATATCAATGTCACACATACACCATGTGGCAGCAGCTTAAGTGGTAAATACACTGCATGGGCTTCAACCAAAATTGCCATGTCTCAAAGTCTAAGCAGAATATTCTTCAGTAAAGCCAAGGGGGCACCATCAATCAGGGAACCTCAGTACAGTAAGTCAAAGATATTATTTGACTCAGTCTACAGGCTTGAACACAGTCAGTTGGGCTCTTGGGGTGTCAAGAGACAACGGGTCCTTATCACAACAGCCCGAGTTTGGGCCACTGTCAATGCAGCTGCATTTAGGTCTCATGGTAAGTCAATCAAGGCTCTGGTTACTCATTAGTCAGGCCATCCATCCAAGTCGATCATTTGTGAATGACGTAAATGCTGACTGCTCACATTACTAAGGTCCTGTTCAGTTTCTGATATTCCCCGCAGAGTGTAATTGTAGATCTAACCGCAGCAAGGCTTATTTTCACTCTTTCTGTGATGCAAGGAAGGTGCAGAGAAATGGAGGAAGAACAGATGTGCCAACAACTTCAGGACCAGCACTGACCTCCAGTGGCTGCCAAACAGCCTCCGCATGAAGAAGTTACAGCTGAAGCTCCCCTCAGGATATACGGGAGGCCCAAAGTCAATTGTCCTTAATGTTATTTCCTCAGGATAAGCAATGTGCATTGTCACTTCAGTCAGAGGAGGCCCCAGAACATTGTCATAAAATTATGCCAACTACATGACCTTTTACTGAGAGGGATAGGTGGCCATCAAGGTGACAACTGCACTAAAGCTTTATGCAACTGGGCCCTTCCAAGAAGCAATGGGGGACCTCTGTGGATCTCTTAATTCTTATCACATAAATGCATTAAGGCTGTTACCAGTGAGATTTGTGACCAGTCACACCTTTTAATTCTGTTTGCCTGTGACAAGGTTGGTGCTACAGTGCGGCAAACATAGCTGGTTTTCTCTAGGTGAAAGGGACAACAGACTACATGCACATTGTATCAGAGATAATGGGAACTGCAGATGCTGGAGATTCCAAGATAATAAAATGTGAGGCTGGATGAACACAGCAGGCCAAGCAGCATCCCTCACACCCCGCCCCCGCCACAACCGCCCCAAGAGGATCCCCCTCGTTCTCACACACCACCCTACCAACCTCCGGATACAACGCATTATCCTCCGACACTTCCGCCATTTACAATCCGACCCCACCACCCAAGACATTTTTCCATCCCCACCCCTGTCTGCTTTCCGGAGAGACCACTCTCTCCGTGACTCCCTTGTTCGCTCCACACTGCCCTCCAACCCCACCACACCCGGCACCTTCCCCTGCAACCGCAGGAAATGCTACACTTGTCCCCACACCTCCTCCCTCACCCCCATCCCAGGCCCCAAGATGACATTCCACATTAAGCAGAGGTTCACCTGCACATCTGCCAATGTGGTATACTGCATCCACTGTACCCGGTGCGGCTTTCTCTACATTGGGGAAACCAAGCGGAGGCTTGGGGACCGCTTTGCAGAACACCTCCGCTCAGTTCGCAACAAACAACTGCACCTCCCGGTCGCAAACCATTTCCACTCCCCCTCCCATTCTCTTGATGACATGTCCATCATGGGCCTCCTGCACTGCCACAATGATGCCACCCGAAGGTTGCAGGAACAGCAACTCATATTCCGCCTGGGAACCCTGCAGCCATATGGTATCAATGTGGACTTCACCAGTTTCAAAATCTCCCCTTCCCCCACTGCATCCCTCAACCAGCCCAGTTCATCCCCTCCCCCCACTGCACCACACAACCAGCCCAGCTCTTCCCCCCCACCCACTGCATCCCAAAACCAGTCCAACCTGTCTCTGCCTCCCTAACCGGTTCTTCCTCTCACCCATCCCTTCCTCCCACCCCAAGCCGCACCCCCAGCTACCTACTAACCTCATCCCACCTCCTTGACCTGTCCGTCTTCCCTGGACTGACCTATCCCCTCCCTACCTCCCCACCTACACCCTCTCCACCTATCTTCTTTACTCTCCATCTTCGGTCCGCCTCCCCCTCTCTCCCTATTTATTCCAGTTCCCTCCCCCCATCCCCCTCTCTGATGAAGGGTCTGGGCCCGAAACGTCAGCTTTTGTGCTCCTGAGATGCTGCTTGGCCTGCTGTGTTCATCCAGCCTCACATTTTATTAACATGCACATTGTGTTGAGAGAGTTAGATTATCATGCAGCTCAGTTCATCAGTCGGAAAGGCTGCCATTCCATCAATATATAAATCACTTGTCGTCATCAGTACCGTGTCATAGAAGTCTGTGCCAGCTACCCTGGGAGCTGACATGATGCCTATATCCTTGAGAATTCTCATATTCCTGCTCTTTTTCAAGGGCTGGATGCCTTACCAGGATGTTTATTGGGAGACAAAGGTTACCTTCTCCAGCTATTGCTGATGACTCCAATACACCACCCGTTGACTGTGATGGAACGTAAATACAATGCTGCCTATTCTTTCACCAATGACTACTGTGGAGCAGTCCATAAACTTACTAACAATGAGGTTCTGCTGCTTAGATTGAACTGTGGGGCACATCGCAGCATAATCCAAACAGAGTATGCTGCATCATCCTAGCATGCTGTGCTCTGCACAACTTGAGCAGACAAAGACGGTTTAAAGGAGTCCGAAGAGTTGGGAGAGTGTGAGCAGCCTTTCAAAGAGGAAGATGAGGACATTGAGCAGTAGGAACAGCACCTTCTGTATGATAGAGTGGAGGAGTGGAATCAAGCACAAAAAGCCAGAAGGGACTCAATTGACATCCAATTTCAGTAGATGAAAGCTGGGGTTGTTGATCACTCATTGGTTTTATGCTTGTTACTGTTCAAAATGAGAGCTGTCTGTTCCCACAAGCAAATGCAATTTCTGTTTGTTTTGGTTAGCTTTCACTGTTGCTAAATGAAAATTTAAAGCATTTGAAGGCTTTCCAGTATGTGATGGTTCCACACTGAATGGCACTTTAATGATATCCGGTGAGAAGCAGCCCCCTGGTTTTTTTTTATCCTCTCTATGCTTTCCCACATTTCCTCTCATTGCTCACTCCACACCAAGAACAGAAGAATTCTACCCAAAGATTCTAACTCAGAGCAAGATTTTGGTGGGTGCATAATGATGCGAACTCAAAACTTACTCAAGGTTCCAGATAATTTAGAACTTCTGTACCTCATTAAAACCCTGTCAGCTGATTTCAAACTGGGAAAGGGAAGAATTCAGTGGGAAATTGCACATCTGGTACAAGGTAAGTGTCGAGACAAGGTGTCATTGTGGGTTCCAGAGCAGCTCTGTTATTTCTATCTCATCTTCAGCCTGTATTTCCCTGAAAGTAAATTTACAACAGCGACATCATTCAGACCATCAGCTAAAGAAAAGTCATGTCTGCTTTCAGGGGGTAAGGTTGTTGCCTATTTAGTTTAGGTAAAAATATGGTAAACTGAGTACCTGACAACTCCCTGGTGGAAAAATAATTTGTGTAACTTTACCTGCCCACTGGTGTAGTTTCCGCAATGCAATTGTGTTCAAATCCTGAGCAATGAAACTTCAATTGCAGGGCAAAAAATATAGAATACCATATTTAACTGATATGTTTTTTCCTTTGTTAAAATTAATAAAGTGTGAAATGAGAAATATTGGGTGCCTAACTTCCCACAGGCATTGTTATTGTGGAATCAGACTGGAACATTTGGTTTGTTTAATCAGCAAGTTTGTATACTGATTTCATGTCAGATCAACCGATAAGAGATGTTAATGGCATTCCTTAATAGATCATTCTGAATCAATTCTCCAGACAGCTTTTTTACCAACAGTTTAGGTGACTTTGAAATAAAAGGAAAGACTGCTGGAAACATTTAGCACCTTAGGACCATACAACATCTGAATTAAGAGCCAGGACGGGCAAATTGGTTCATCAAGCCAATTCAGTAAGATCAAAGCTTACATTCCTCTGATAGCCTTTCACCCATCTACTTAGCAAGGATATACTTCCCAATGACAAATATATTCAAAGACTCTACCGCAATCATCTGTCAAAGAAGAGACTTTCAAAGACATATGGGGGGTACAATTTCACCCCAAGTTTGTCTTAAAGAGCACTCTTTTAATTCTAAACTATGACCCCTGGTTCTAGATTCTTCTGTAGCATGAAACACCCCTCACCAAATCAACTTTCCAAGACTCCTCAGAAATTTCAATCAAGTCACACAATACTCTTTCAAACTCCAGTTAATACATACCTAGCCTGTTCAACATGTTCTCATTAGACAATATGCCCATTCTTGTTATTGTATTAACAAACCTTTTCTGAAACTGCTTCCAATGCGTTTATATTTTTCCTTAAAAAAAGGAGACCTAAACATCAGACTTAGAAACTCAGGGCAGGAATAAGCAATTCAGCCTCTTGAGCCTGCTCTGTCATTCCAACACAGTCTGATCTCATCTTCGGCTCAACTCTATTTTCCTGCCCACTCCACATAACATTTCAACCCAATAGCTAACTAAAAATCTATCTATCTCCTCAAATTTCCTCAATATTGTAGCATCAACGGCACTTTGGAGTTATTGAACTCCACAGATTCATGACCTTTTGAAAGAAGTAATTTCTTCTCATCTCTGTTTTATATCTCCTATCTTTATCTTTATACTATGACCTGTTGTTCTAGGCATCCCCACAAGAGGAAACATCCTTTCTAAATCTACTTTGTCAATGCCCTTTAGCATCTTATATATCTCAATTAGATCTCCTCTCGTTCTTCTAAACACTAGAGAGTATCGGCCTAAATTGGCCAATCTGTCTTCATAACACAATCCCCTCAATGAACTTCCTCTAAATGGTCTCCAATGCAACTACAACCTTTCTCAAGTAAAGGGACCAAAACTGTCTGTAATACTCCCGATGCTGTCTTACCAATGCTTATTTTTATACTGTCCTCCTTTAGCAACAAATAACAAAATTCTATTTGCCTTCATTATTATCTGCTGTACCAGCACATCACTTCTGCAAATTCGTGCAGAAAAGACTGAGGGAGGAAACCAGATTGAGGTGTGTAAGTTTATGAGGAGAGTTGACAGGCTGGATAAGAAGCAGCAGTTCCTTTTAGTGGAAGGGTCAATAACAAAGGGGGATAATTTTAAGGTGAATGGTTTGGAGGGACTTTGAGAAAAACATTTTCCATCCAAAGCGCATCTGGAATGTGCTGCTCGGGTGGTAGTTGATGTGAGAAACCTTGCAACCTTTAAAGTGTCTGTGCACGAACATTTGAAATGTCATAACACTCAAGGCTATGGACCCAGTGCTGGAAAGTGGGATTTGTGTGAGTAAGTTAGAACAGACTCAATGGGCTGAATGGCCTTTTCTATGCTGTATTACTCTATGAGTAGTACAAGAGACAATTTATTCACCCAGAGGTTGTGAAAATTGCAGACTTATGTACAGTTGCAAAACAAATTGGGAAAGAGAGAGAAATAAGAGAAAAGAAAATATCATCAAAGGGAAACAAAATAAGAACAGAGATTATAACCTAATATTTTGAATTCAACATTGAGTCCAGAGGATTATGAAATGACCGGTAAAATGACTTTTGATGGAAACAGTCATTAAGAAAGATGGCATCTCACTGAAATTCCAATCTGCAAGATATAAGATTGTGATATCAAATTGCATCATTCTTCAACAGGAACCGTGCCTCACAGTGGAACTGTGCAGATAAAAGTAACATAATTTTCAGATACTTTGTAAAAAAAATGTAATTTTTTTGAAGCCTAATGTTTTTCTCTTTGGCTAAGTAACAAAAGAACATGCATTTCAGCAAGGGCTCCAATTATGTGCAAAGCTAAACAGAGGAAAAAAGTAAATATCCAAGCTAATAATCAGAAGTACTTCAGATTCTTTTAAAAATCACAATAGTGTCAAATTTTACAGAGCAGTTTGATGGCTGTGCTGCATTTTAAAAAAAACCACCTTCAAAATGAGTGACTAAGTCAGAATTCCTCTTAGGTCAGCGCCATTTCAACCCACATGAAGTATACTGTGAGGTCCAATTTTAACACCCACGACCATTCAGAAATTAGCAACCCAGGCAAAAAGCCACACTTCAGCAGTATTTACAGCTATTTAAGAAACCCAACATTGGTTTAGCTGTTCAGTTAAAAAGAAACAACTGAACCAATATTACATTTAAGGTTCTGGTCTCAAATCTGAAGTGTTAATTGTTTAATGTATAAACTCAACTGACTTTTTCAGTATTTCTCACATTTTCTATTTTATTTGTACATGTTAAGTTAATGGGAAAATTCAACCTTAGCAATGCTTGCAAACTTGCAGCAGCTCATGAAGGCAGCTCTTGATCACCTTTCCAAGAACAATTAGTGAGTGGCAATAAATGCTAGCCTTACCAGCTATGTCCACATCTATGAATGAATTTGAAATAAACTTCAAGCAGTTACACTGTGTACTGAACTAAAGACATAAGTGATTATCCAAGCTGCTCAACAAATGAAGGTGTGTGCATACTTATGTCAAAAGTTCACTTTTGTAAAGCAAATCAGATACTGTGGCTTTTTGTGTGGATTGATTGAAGATCGCTCTGGAAGCCCCAAATCTTGTCCTTATCGACTCTTCTTTCCCTTTTTGATGCATGCTTATGTCATCTCCTGTACATCAAATATATGCCCTTTTTGTTTTGTGTTGTAAGTATGCCAGACTATTTGACACAGGGATATTATATGCTGTCTTCCCTTGAGGCTGACATCCATACTATTCCCAGCTAATAATATCTCAACAAACTCTAATGTTGCCCTCATCTCTTGGACAAAGTGCTATTTGGCTGCAAAATCTTCCTGATCTACATTTTTCAGTTTTCAGATCCTTTATTCTCTAACATTCTAGTCCAGTGAGTCAATATGCTTCCAGTAATGAAATTGGCCTACAATAAAGTAATCAGTGAAAAAGATTTCACAGTTGATTCAAAATTGGGAAGATTTATCAAAAGCTCACTGAAGATAATATGGAATCAAGAGATTAAAGACTATTGCAAAATTAAGGATTCAAGGAAAATCCTACACAATTTTTTTATGTTTTTAAATTTTAACTACATTTTGGCATTCAAAATCACCAAATCATTCATATTTTGCTGAGACTTTTCAGTGTGATGGAGTTAGAGCATTACAAAGCGTGTGCACACACACACACACACACACACACACACACACACACACACACACACACACACACACACACACACACACACACACACACACACACACACACACACACACACACACACACTATATATAAGCTTCCTCTGAGGTTACCAAAACTTGGTTTAGATTCAGTTAGATGACTGAATTTTATTTGCTACTGTATTAATTTTTCTTTCCCAATTACTGACAACAAGCACAGAAGCAACAATTATCCTCACTTAAAACATGAAGTCCCTGAAAGGAAAATGTGATTAATCAAATGATACAGTGAGATAACGTCTACCAATTCAATCCTGGAGATAAGAAAGGTGATTTTTTTTACCTCAGGTGAATTGATGGATACTGTTCCAGTCAGCATTATTGTTTAAATGCTTCTTACTTGTTGAAGGAGGAAATGAATGTACTAGCCTGAAATATCTGACAAGGTCATACCAGGGACAAAATTGGAATTAAACTGTAATCTTGCTGATTCCCAATCAAAATATCCAATATACCATGCCTTCCCAATTGTGACTGTAGTGACCATGGTACAAAGCCAGTTTTGTCAAAGGTTTTGTAGACCAGAAAAGCTGGTGTTAAAGTTCCTATATGAATTGACTATAAAGCACATTAAGAGAGCCATCTGTCTGCTCTTTATATACATTTTTATCTTCTTTTTCTTATGGAGGCAAACTTTAACTATAAGTCACTAAAGACAATTGATTACATTTCAAGATCAAGTCCATTGTTAACGGCAATTAATTCAAATAAATATGGTTACGTTGTGCAAACATTAAATGTTTCCTTGAACCATGATATGTTGAAATTCCAAATATAAATATGTAAACTGGAGAAGGTCGTCTATACAAAAGTAGCATAAGCAATGATAGAACAAAAGTTTGGCTTGGGAAGATACTGGTTTAAATAGGATGGTAGAACAGAGAGTAAAGACTCATGTGTTCTAGCCATTGATGAGTTTGTTCAGGCAAATGCAACATACATAAAGATATTTAGATAGGTAGTGGGTGATATAATATTTCCATTCATTTATTGGTCTTCGGAACTCTCACATGTAGGTGGAGAATCGGGTGGAATAGAGAAGGAACAAGATTCACTGTTGTAGCCCTGTACTCCTTGTCCAAATTGACATCGATCATACAGATGCTTCACCCATGTACTTGTTGAGGGCATTGTGATGGCACTCCATCCAGGGAGTGTGAATAAAACTATGCTAATTTCTTAACACGTAAAAACTATTATAATCAACTGTAGGAGCAGCTTGCATATTTAGCAGAAGTATGGTTAGGTGCAGATCTGACATCGGGGGATTTGTAAAGTCACGTAGTGAATCCAACAGTATCCAGAACTCTGACCAAATGGAATGCAGTAGTGTGTCTCACTAGCATTTCCTGCCAGAGCTGGAATCTGCGATCTTGTATGTTCAATGTGAGATCTCTCTTTCTGAAAGATTCTGTGAGGGATACCTCTGGCTGGTACTTATGCATTTCAGAGAGATAGAGGCAACTTTCTGGCATCTGTGCACTCCATATGGGAAGGCATGAACTGAATGCACTCTTATACGATAATGTTTTTATTAATTGCACATCTGCAGAGATTTGCAATGAAAACATTTTGAATAAAATTTTAATATTGTGCAAATTAAAATATATCTTCCTTATTTACATTTTTCACTGTTCTTATTTGCACAATAAACTAGATTATTGTATTGGGAAAACAGTTTTGTTTTCAAAAACAAGTCAAAAATGCCACTAATTCGCACAATATAAAGAAGGCCTTGGATTAACTGGTGCCTTTTATTGTTCATACATCAATTATCAGTTAGTTTACTTTATTTAAAGATGTGGAGTCTGGAACATCCTCAGAACAAAGGAGTCAGAACACAAACATGAGTCCAAAGGTGCAATAGTGATAGGATAGAAAAGCAAAATCAATGATTACATTTTAAACAGTTGCACAAGATTCAGTTTTGTGGACCCAGGTTGTATCCATGACTGGTCTAAAGGATTAACAATAATTCCCTAGTGTAACGTAAATGTAAATTGTTGGCATTTTATATTTAAGACAAAGAACTCTGAGTTGTGATTATTGTGATGGGCAAAAACGACTGATACAAGCAAATTGCATAAACTTGAAAAACTCCAATTAAAAGATTGGAGCAACCAATGGATTCCTTAGTTTGGAATGGGACAATTCTTTAATTCTGCTGAGGGGGCCAATATTTTCATGGATACTTGGGAGCACAGTACTCTTTTGCGATGTTATCTCTGTGTTTTTGAAAACTGTTCCAATGGTATTTGCAAGGGTAACTTTGATTAGTGGGCAGAATGGTATGGATTTCTTTGGCTGGCTGCTGTCCAGATTCACAAATCACTGTAAAATCTGTATCCTTACAGCCCCAAGGATAGTTGTTCTCACCTGAAATTTTGTCTGGTTTTTTTAAGGCATCAGTGAAAATCTCCTGGAACAGATAGTCGGGCCTTTATAGAGGCAAGTGAGGAGCCTACGACCTAGTTTATGCTTTCTTCATCAAAATCAGACTGGGATGAACCTATGATAACAAGGTATAGAGCTGAATAAACACAGCAGGCCAAGCAGCATCAAAGGAGCAGGAAGGCTGACGTTTCGGGTTTGGACCCTTCTTCAGAAAATCCTTCAGATTTTCTAGAAGATCCAGCGTCTGCACTAATTTGCTCCTGCCTTCAGCATTGCCTGGTGAAGAAAAGTCTTGCTTCAAAAAAGTCTAGGTTGAGAGATCTTTCTGTGAAGAGGGAGTAACAGGAGATCTCACCTTAGTACTATAGCCCTCCAGAGGGGCTGCTGAAAACCCTCATGCCATTTATGAAGAGCTTTTGGAGTAAAGTTTTATGTCGGAAACATTTTTAGCAGCTTTTTAACTTAATAAAGTAGACTTCAGCTGTGAGATGTAGAGACAAACAGTCAGACGATTACAACACCTGTTCGTGTTTATGTTCAAAATTTTATAGCAATTATTGCTTATGAAAAGATTTAATTATGCAGCTGTGCTAATTATATTCATAGCGTATTGTCACACAGATAGAAATTTTCGACAAAACAAGAACAGCTAAGTAAAAGATTTTGTTTCCTCTTTTATATGGGAACCTCCAAACTACAAATTCTGAATTAAATGGTTTTAGATTCACTTTTTCTTATATTATTGCAACATTGACTGGGTGTGCCTTTTTATGCATCTCATGTTCATTAAATCAGTCTGGAGAGTCAGGGAAATAGAGAGAGAGAGAGAGAGAGAGAGCACTTCGACAGCTACAGTGTGCTTTAGAACATTACTTACTTACAAAGAAAAAATTGAGGCAATTGTACAATTCTGTATTTTCACAGGTGCCCCATCAACATAGTGCAATAGCATTACTTTTAATACACTGTAAGTAATCCCCAATGGATGCAAGTATACAGTATAGATTTATTAAGAGATTTAATCTGGTTCACATATTTTCCATTTCCCATGTACTAACTGGCATGACAAGAATTAATTTGCAAATCCGAAAAGCTGTTATGCTTCATTTGCATGGGGGGGTCTTCTTTTTTGGACAGCATACAAACATCCATAAAATGCGTAATCTTGCAAATGTGATGGACGGTGTATTGTCCATCTTTTACATTAAAGAACATATCACAATGTCTAAGAAATCTTTGCCTTCAGAATCCCTACTCATGCTAATGGCCAGCAAATCATTATTCCATTGCAGTTCAGAAGAACCCAATGGTATAAAGGGCAAAAACTAGACTGGACAAAAATCACCTGGCCCGAAATATTAACCCTGAGATGCCGCTAGAACTGCTGAGCCCTTCTAGCAACTTCTGTTTTTGTTCCTGATTTACAGTATCCACAGTTCTTTCAGTTTTTATTGAGAATTAGACTGACTTTGGCAGACATGGCACTGTTGTTCAGGTGCTGAAATGGGTGCCGGTCAGTGTGCAGGAGCTAGTATTGCTCACTCAGGGTTTCTTTTAAATGTTTTTGAGCTTTGTATTCAATCGTTTCTTGGCACTAGTGGTAATAATTGCTTCCATGGTGGTCTATGTGTTTTTCTACTTGTCAGCCTATGCTACCTAATCCATATCTGGCTGGTAAAATAACCCAAGGATGATCTGAACCAGATATTCAGATCTTTTTTGGGGGGATAAACATTTGACAAGGCAATAAGCAAACAGGAAATGCTCTATTGGTTTATTTAATAGTTGGTGAATACACAAAGCAAAATTTTGTTTGGACTTGGATCAATCTGTACAACTTGTCTTCATACGTTAACATAGCATGAAGACAATAGCACCCCTACAGTGAGGAAGTAGGTCATTTGGTCCACTGAGTCTACACCAACCCTCCAAAGAACATGCCTTCCTGACCCAACCTCCTATCTGACCCCTGGAGCCATGCATTTACCATGGCTAACCCACATAGCCTGAACATCCCTTGACATGGGCAATTTGGCTTGGCCAATTCACCTAACCTGCAAATCGTTGGACTGAGGGGGAAAACCGGAGCTCCCAGAGGAAACCTATGTAAACACGGGGACAATGTGCAAACTGTTACCCATGGCAGGATTCGGGCCCCTGGCACTGTGAAGTAGCAGTGTGAACCACTGAGTCATCACGCCATAATTGGTGGGATATTTGACTCACATTTTGAGACGTTAACCTTTGTGCAGCTTTTGTTGGGGCTGAATGTCCTTTTAGATTTCTGTTTTGTAGCACCTCAAGGATTGGTATGACAGGTTGGCACAACATCGAAGGCCGAAGGGCCTGTACTGTGCTGTAATGTTATATGTTCTATGTTCTAAGGAGATCACTAGCTTCCCAGGATCTGACTGCCTTCATGTATCTGTGTAAAATTTTACCACTTTGAATTCACAGCCTGAAGTGAGATCCTCTCCCAGACAATACTTTTAACATTCCTAAAACCAGAAACCTTCTGACATAATAGGTGTGAGATGTTTATCAATTAAACAAAGTCCAATGAATTATGTATTTAGTAGTCTTTTGGGATACTACACTAAAGTTTAACTTATTGGCAATGTCGCCACGTACAATCTCAGCGTCTTATTGATGCCCTGACCAATAATTATCCGTGAAGCAGCATCATTGAAGACGATTATCTGATAATTATCACCTTGCAGTCTGTGCATAAACTGGCTGCTGTGTTACCCACGTTGAAAAACTGAATACACTTCAAAAATTACTTAATTTGTTGTAAAGCACTTTGGCGTATCCTGAGGTAACAAAGATGCCATATAAATGTAAGCTTTCTTTCGTTTCATTAAAACAAAATTATGCGATTTTAGAGATAGTAGGGACTGCAGACGCTGGAGAAATCTGAAGAATTTTCTGTACAAGAGTCTAGGCCCGAAACATCAGCCTTTCTGCTCCTCTGATGCTGCTTAGCCTGCTGTGTTCATCCAGCTCTTCACCTTGTGTGATTTTACCTCATTTTAAAGCATTGAACAAATTGATTTTTTTTTTCTTTCATTCATGGAATGAGGGCATCGCTGGCTAGGCAGCATTTTTTGCCTATCACTAATTGCGTAAAGGGCAGTTAAGAGTCAATGGCATTGCAGTGGGCCTTGAGTCACATTTAGCCCAGACCCGGTAAGGGTGACAGTTTCCTTCCCCAAAAGACATTAGCAAACTAATGCTAATTCAGGGCGGCACGGTGGCTCAATGGTTAGCACTGCAGCCGCACAGCGCCAGGGACCCGGGTTCGATTCCAGCCTCGGGCGACTGTCTGTGTGGAGTTTGCACATTCTCCCCATGTCTGCATGGGTGTGCTCCAGTTTCCTCCCACAGTCCAAAGATGTGCAGGCTAGGTGGATTGGCCATGCTGAATTGCCCATAGTGTTCAGGGGTGTGTGGGTTATAGGGGGGGTGGGTCTGGGTGGGATTCTTCAAGGGGCAGTGTGGACATGTTGGGCCGAAGGGCCTGTTTCCACACTGTAGGGAATCTAATCTAAACTAGTTGGGTCTTTCTGATGATGATTTGTGGCTATTATTTAGACTTTTACTTCCAGATTTTTATTGAATTCAAATTCCACCGTTTGTTGTGGAGAGATTTGAACTCAGGTCTCTGGAACCTTACCTAGGTCTCTGAATTAATAGTCTAGTCATAATACTATTAGGCCATTACCTCCCCCAAAGGAGGGCACAGCCTTTCACTCATCTCCCTATGAAATGTCTGCATCGTATAAAAAAGTGATGTGTGGGGTGTTGGGGACAATATAGTAGCTAAGTTTAATCCTTCTTTAACTATCAAACAGCACAGATCAATCAAATTGTTGGAGCAAAACTCAAATTGTGAGTTGACAGTTTCCCATCATTTCATCACTTCTTCCAGTTCCCCATTCATTGTACACTGCTTTTCCATCAACTTATATTGTGGCAATTTTCAGATATCCATCTCTGTTTCAGCCAAGATTGATTCCCAGTGCTTCAGCTCTACACTCTTTCATCTTTGCAGTAGTGTAAAGAGTAGCCTCACACTTTAGCTGCACCAGGCCTTAATGCCCTCACTTCAACTCCTTCGTCTTTTGCTGCATTTCTGGCCCCAAACTAGACCCCCAAACCAGTGAGACAAGAAGGTGTTGCTCGCTGCTGCACACATTAGGTAAACAAACTACTTCAGGGACAATTGATTTGCTGACATTGATATATATGAACTTTAATTTGGCGTGCGAGGGGGGAAGTGGAAATTCAATTAATACACAAGACTCTGTACTGACTGAGTAATAACAAAATGGCATCTTGCTGTCCCTTTAACTCAGTTATCAGAACACAGACTGTACTCCACATAGAATGTTATCAGTACCATTATAATTCTCTCTTCCACTCTTCTCTGCTTCAATGTCAGTCAGTTCTTAGCTTTTTTATCCCTCCATTTCCCATTCTAACCTGAGGTCCTTAGTTTAATGTTGCTGCGTCTTCTTTTATTCTTTCATGTGATGTTGGTATCTCATGGCCAGGCCAGTAAGAATGATATATTTCCTTCCATAATAGGCTTTAGGGAACCAGATACATTGTTATAAGATCAATAAGTGTTCCATGGTCACCATTACTGAGACTCATCTTTATATTCCAGATTTACTCAATATAATTTAAATTCCATAAACTTCCACAGTGAGATCCAAACAAGTGCATAACCAGAGTTGCCTGGATCAGCAGACCAGGGATATTTTGACCATGCTAATGTATTTCTTCAAATATTCCTACTCTTGTTTCATCATCCAATATTTGTTGAATTAACTTCTTCTCCACTTTTGGGGTTAACCCAACCCTTTCCAATGACAAAATCCACGGTGTCCCTCATACACAATCCTTCTTCCCAACTTTAATTCTGTCAGCCGCTCATCAGACTCAAACTTTTCATTGATGCCCACTTCAGGTTCTCTATATTGTTGCAGTTTTTTGACACTGTCTTGGTCTTGCCAGAGACTGTAAACCCAAAACAGCATCACTATTTTGTCTATCTGCCACAGGGAATAAGCTGCAACTCAGAATGTATTATTCACTCTAACTCAGACCCTGTCAGTCTGCTCCATCTCAGGCCGATCTTCCTGCTCCCTTCCACTTCAACTTCCAATTTCTCATGCATTCCTGAGTCAATAGTTTGCAGCTGATTATCCAATTTGGTGAGAAGTTCACCAGTAAGAACCACTTCTCTTTAACACTGCTTGTTAAATCCTTTGACACTGTAAGACCACCAATGTTCTGCTGACTCACCAACTGAGGCAAGGTCCTCTTCTTTTTCTGTCAAACAACAACAGCCTTAAATCGTCTGCTGTATATCCTCACATGAACTCACACATTTCACTAATTGTTATTGGAATCTCGTCTTCTAACAAAAATCATCATATTACTGTTATGAAGTTGTGCAGAGTAATCATGAATAGGAAGGCAGGAAGATAGAATTTATTTGTAGAAAAAGGATAAGGGAGAAGAGTGCATGGCTCCTTTAAGAGGTAAAGTGCTTTTCTAAGCTTAGAGATCTATACAGGAAAAAAATGTATATATATATAGCTAAAGATGTACAACCAGTTCTAAAACTGAAATGCATCAGTTGGCTGTGTGTTTGGAAACCATAGCACTTGTTTTGATGTTTTGGAAACTAGCTGGAATCAGCCAATTAACTTAAAACCAAGCTCTTAGTGACAGACAGCCAAGTGAATTTAAACCTTATGGTTTTGAAACCTTGGACCTTGAGAGAAAATTGATATGTCATCCACAGTATTTTAGGAGAGGGTATTTTTTGAAAATCGGTGTGAGAGCAAACTGCCATCTGAGAAATAAGCATCTAGTTCTCATCAAAAATTGTTAAGCTCTGTAAGAAAGCACCCTCTATCCATAAAATATACCATAACACTTCTAGCTAAGAGTCCTCACAGAAGACTTCACAGAGAAAACATCCCTGACAGCTGGATCAGCAGAAGAAAGGCATGTAGATTTTGAGAGACTATATTTTTAATTTATTTTCTTAATATTTGGGTTTATATAAGTGGGAATTGTGTTTACTGGAGTAGCATACCAATAGAATTTAGTTCAGTCAGGGTGGTAATTAAAGGGGAATTGTTTGGTTTGTTAGTAATTCTGTTAATTTTTTCACTGTTAAGGCTAAATAAGTAAATTGGTATTTGTTACTTATAAAGTGAATATCAGTTAACTATTCCTTCTCCATAACAGTTTAAGTGATAAGATGAGGTGAGGTAGTTTCTCTGGGCGTTTCGGGTTGAATTATTAGAAGGGACCTCTATACCTGTCATAACAGATTGGGGGTTTGTGTTTTGATTTTAATAATCAGAGGGGTTTGATAACCTCTTCTTGACATTATTTCAGTTATATTATTTATTATTAATAATTCTGATCAGGATTTTTACATAACAGTAATTTATGCCTGTACATTTCTTACACAAGGTCAAAGCATCATTGCTCACTCATATTTTAAATTATAATTAATAATATCTTGGTGGGACCACCAGTTCTATGTTCTATTGATAGTATAAGGTAGCGGAGAAGGTTAGATAGACCTTAGGTTTAGGGTAAAAGTTCAGCACAACATCGTGGGCCGAAGGTCCTGAACTGTGCTGCACTGTTCTATGTTCTAATACATGTGAAATCTAGTCATGGGTTTTAATATTCAAGCAAAGACTTTCTCTGACTTAGAATGATTAACAACACAATGTTAAACATGTGTTCTTCTCTTAAACAAGCACAAATCATATATATCTCATGAGCTGAAGCCTCTGTTTTCATCAAAGGGATATTATTTCATTTTAAATTTCACAACCTAACTTGTCCTACTGAGATTTTTTAAGCAAAAGAAAAGTAATTTAAATTAGTTTCATGGTTGCATTTAAGTTACATGTGGACCTGCGAAGATGGAGGTACACAAGTGCCCTTGATGAGCCAGTAAATTCTATTGTGTAAGCGATCATCAGCAGATAGCAAGAAATGTGAATACTATAGAAGTCTGAGGATGCGTTTGAGGCTTATAGCTATAAAGCTGCTCTTTTGCTGTGAGTTAAGAAACAGACAAGATTTTCTAGGCAGATTAAATGAGACTAATATTATATTAATACATCTTTTGAACCCCTGATGTTTTTGAACTCGTTTTGTACATCATTTTCAACGCTCGTGATTTGTAAAGCCTGTAAAAGCCAGTAGAAATTGCTTCTGTGCAGAATAATCTAGTTTCATTCCCTCAGTCAAAGATACTACAGTGGGAATAGCATGGTATTTTTGTTTTGCCAGCTATTTACAAAACTAGTCACGTATTGGAATTAAAATGTTACACTGCACCTGTCTGTAACCAACATGGAATGGATGATGGGCAATTAAGCAAGGTTCAAGTATTTTCCAAAGTGAGTTATTCAGTGACAGTGAACATAATCTGTTTGAAGGACTGAACATACACAAACAAGGACATTTAACTCAGGCAACTGTGTTTTTATTTTTAAAAATATCATAAAAGATGCTGGTAGTTGCACATGTGTACTCATAGGCAAGAACTGCAAGCAAAAGCAACAACAGCTATCGCATTCCAGAGTTCTTTCTTTTTCTTTCATACACACTTCATTGTAATCCTGTCTAATGTTCACCCTTTTTTCTGTCATCTCTTTAACTCTGTACCATTTTTGTAACTGTTCAGTTTTCCTTTTCCTGTTGTTTTAACATGGAGTTTTCCCCTCTTTTGCTAACTTTATCTTCATTTTTTTCTCACTTTCAAAAACAGCAACCACAATTATACATTGTAATTTCCACGCAGGGAGCTGGGGGACCAACAGATGTCCACTATTTCTAATATGCTGGCTTTCTCAGTGTGCACTGACATACGTGCCAGGCAATAAGTAAAAAGGTGGGATTTAACCTACCTTCCTGGTAGAAGGTGGATGGGTGACTCATTATCTAACAGTTCAGAAGCCCATTGCTTTTGCTCATAACCTGGAGGGTGCTGCAGACAGTGTCATTACAAGGTAATGGTTCTGAAAGGATTAATGCTGAAACTTGTATTAAATTGTGTTCGATATGACAATGTCAAAAGGACTTGAGTGGGAAAGGCAGAATATCTCAGAATCTTGGAGGGTCTAGGCCTGTTAATCTGGGTCACCCAATAGTCTTTGTAACAAAGTAAATTTTACTAATGTCTTAACTGCAATAAACAACATCTTGTTTAGGATACGAGCCTCTTCTTGTTTGACTACCATGTGATTTTCCTCTGCTATTTTAAATCAAGAAGGCCCCAAGTTCAAGTCGGCAAAAAACTAGGGTGATGTCAGCTATGTAGATTACCAATTACTTAAAGCATGCATAGGCCTTAGAAAACAATGCTAATCCAGCTGCCATTTTCAGGCTTGCAAAGAGAAGATGTTCTAGTTTTGCTGCCAGGTGAATCTGTATTGAAACCGCCAAAGGGAATAAAAACTTAAAAGATAAGTGAAAATCATGCCATTGTGAGGCCTAGTAGAAATGGAAAATTTGTAACAGGCGCATGGAAAGTTACAGCTTCCCTGGACCTGCAATCCACCCACTCCAAATCATCACTATCTCACCAGTCAGACCCTTCAGATACCCCTGACGACAATTCACTTACAACCTAGGGGCAAGTGTGACATGGCTTTGCACTCTACAGCCACTCTGCACCGTTTTCCAACTTTTTGAGGGTAGAAAGCAGACTTCAACCAACTTTCCTAATTGGTTGGAATATATAACTAAATTTGTATCCTAAACAAAGCCATTTAAACATTATGAACTTGTCTGACTGCCCAGAAAACTCACAGATTCAATTGACCATCTGAGAATCTCAAATCAGCACTGGTTACTTTTATGGGTGGTTTAAATCCACGCAGACAGCAACTGTTAATTAACTTCTTTCAAATTACAGTTTAATTCTATGACAATCCTAAATTGTTTGTCACAACAGAAAAGGCACAGTTTTCCTCAGATTTTTGATTCTCTTAGCTTGACTTCTTAGATAGCAGATAGACTGCAGGAGCTTTTAATAGTGCTGATTTGATGGGGGTTGAAGAAAGATTCGTAGATTTTAAATCACCAGTAAGTATTATAAAATATCAGCAAGCTGATATATCACCTACTTCAGAGCTAGTTTATCCACCCCTTCTATAGAAAAGCTGGAATTCAAGGATTCTTCCATTGACCGTAATGCTTTGGTGATTCTGTCTCCTCATTGTGACCTACTCTGTCTGTATAAGGATTTATTTCAGCCATTTAAAGCCGCTTTCTTCTCACATGTTGGCATGGCAAATTATACCTCACATAAATCTTGTATAGTCTCACAATTTGAATGCTTCTGCCAGTGTTTCCTATTGAGTGCCACAGGCTTTACTTTTAACAACTTAAGTCTGCAGTATCCACGATCAGCTTGGGATTGACGATTAAGGGATTAGCTTTTTTCTGGTTTAAGAATTATGCATCAACTTCAAATGGTCTGCTAGGACTTCACTTATTTCACTGGGATATTGTACAATCAGAACTAGAACAGAAAAGATAACATCAGATGTATTATTAAGTTGAAAAGCAGTACAATACTGGAAGATAGAAACAAAATTTCCACTTGACTTCCCAGAGTATACATCAATTTGAGTGCTGAATGTCTTAAAATTGCCCTCAACACCACAGAATAATAGATTCTATTTCATGTGTGACAATTTGAACCGACACCTTCTGCAATCTTTCTTATGATAGCTAGCTTGGCAAAGTTAATTTACATTTTGTACTGTTAGTTGCTCTCAACCCGTTAAAATGTTGAATAAAACACATTCTGTGAATTGAAATATGTACTTATTCTCTTATTGAATCTTAGAAACTAGATGCCCATTCATTCATCTAGAATTGGGAAATTAATTCAAATTGATCTGTAAAGTTATTATTTTCATTCACTCACGTTGTTATTATCATTGGCTAGGTCAGCATTTGTTACACATCCCTATTTGTCCTTGGGAAGATGACAGTGATCTGTCTTCTTGAATCACTCAGTCCATGTGGTGTAGATACACCCATAGTGCTGTCAGGGAAAGGAGCTCCAGGATTTTGACCCACCAATGGTGAAGAAATAGTGATATTGTTCCAAGTCAGAATGGTGTGTGACTAGGAGGGTAATTTTTAGGTGGTAGTGTTCCCATGTATGTGCTGCCTTCACCCTTCCAGGTGAGAATGGCTGTGGGCATGGAGTGATTGTCTACAAATTGTTGCAGTGCCTCTTGTAATTGGCACACACTCCTACCATTGTACATTGGTGGTGAATGGACTAAAAGTCAGACAGTGTGTCAGTTAAGGAGGTTACTTTTACCTACATAGTATTTGTAGTGATTGTAACATGGCCAACCAGATGTACTTCAAAGAATATGAGTTCCTTGATTAGGGCTGTTAATCTGGTCCAATCAGGGAGCCCCAGCTGATATATATTATATATATATATATATATATATATATATATATAAAATATGCATATAGAAACAGGAATGTCAGAGTTTCTGTTCACTTGGAGAGCTGGCTCTGAGGGAGCAGGATCAGGGTGAAAGGCTTTCCATTTGTAAATAAAGGGTGACTTGGTGGTAGGATACCAGTCTCTGTAGAGTTATTTCAGTGTTAAATTTAAATATTGTTGAAATTGTGCTCATCTGAGCAAGTAGAGAATATTACATTATTCTCTTCTTATACCTTGTGGATGGTGGACAGGTATAGAAGAGATAGGAGTTGAGTTAATAATCTCAGGATTCCCAACCTTTGACCTGGTATTGTAGGAAGGATATTCATATTGTTCTTCCGGTTCAGTTTCTGGTCAATGATAACCCCAGATAGATTTGTAGATAGTGGGGATTCAGTAATGGTAGTCATACAATGTCAAGAAGCAATGGTTGCATTCTCTCCTTTTGAAAATGGATATTGCCTATTATTTGTGTAATGGGAATTTTACTTGCCACTAATGGCTCACACCTGGATGTGTGCAGGACTTGTTGCATATGGATGTGGACTGGTTTAGTATCTGAGGAGTTGTGAACGGTACTCAATATTGCATCACCATAAATGAACATCCCCAGCTCAGATGTTATGATGGAAAAAAGATCATTGAGGAAACAGCAGAAGATGGTTAGGCTAAGGATACTGCACTGATGGACTTCCACAGTGATGTTCTGCGGTTTAAATGACTCATTGCTATCAAACACAAACATCTTCCTCCAACCAACAGAGAATTTTCTCCACAATTTTCATTGACTCCAGTTTTTCTCGGGCTGCTTAATGTCACACTTGGTCAAATGGTGCCTTGATGTCAAGGGCAGTCACCCTCACTGCCTTCCTTATGTTCAGCTCTTGTGTCCAATTTGGAACATGGCTGTAATGAAATTGCGAGCTGAGTCTAACACAACCCAAGCTTCTTGACATTGAATGACATTACCATTACCGAATCCCCACTATCTACATCGGGGTGGTTATCATTGACTACAAACTGAACTGGATTAACCATAAGAATACTCTGGCTACAAAACTAGGTCAAAGTTTGGGAATCCTGAGACGAGTAACTCAACTCCTATCACTTCAAAGATAATGGGAACTGCAGATTCTGGAGAATCCGAGATAACAAAGTATGGAGCTGGATGAACCCAGCAGGCCAAGCAGCATCTTAGGTGTACAAAATGCTGCTTGGCCTGCTGTGTTCATCCAGCTCCACACTTTGATTTCTCCGAACACTTCAATACCTGCCCACTATCTACAAGTATAAGATTGAAGAATGATGTAATTCTCCCTACTTGCCTAGTTGAGTACAATTTCAACAACAGTTATAGTCATAGAATCCCTACAGTGTGGAAGCAGGCCATCTGTCCCATCGAGTCCGCATTGATGCTCCAAAGAACATCCCCCCTGCAGACACTATGGACAATTTAGTATAGCCAATCCAACTAACTTGCACATCTACACACACACAATCCACCTAATCTGCGCATCTACACACAGACAGGCACCTAAGGCTGGAATTGAACCCAGGTCTCTAGTGCTGTGAGGCAGCAGTGCTAACCACTTGCCACTGAAATAACCCCACAGAGGCTGGTATCCTATCAACAAGTCACCCTTTATTTACAAATGGAGAGTCTTTGCCACTGATCCAGCTCCCTCAGAGCTAGGTCTCCGAGTGAGCAGAGCCCAAGCTGGATATTAGTGAATCAGTTATTGCAATTGGATGGCAATCTCAAAGACACCTTCCATCACTTTGCTCATGATCAAGGGTGGAATGATGTGGTAGTAATTTCCTGAGTTCGATTTGTCCTTCTTTTGGAGAATTGCTGATTATCTGTACTGAAGAAGGTTGGCTCGGGGTCTGGTTGGTCATTCTCAATGCTATTACTGTTTTCAAAGCCCATTGCCTTTGCCCTATCCAGTACCTTCATCCATTTCTTAACAATGCGTGGAGCAAATCAAATTGCGTTTCTTAGGTGGGGGCTGAAATGAATCATCCACTAAGCACTTCTGGCTGAAGCTGGTTGCAAATGCATTCACCTTGTCTTTGGCATTAATGTGTTGACTTATGCCATTGTTGAGGGTGGGATATTTAAAGAGTTTCCTCCTCCATTAAATTGATTTAACCATCCACCACCACTTAACAAGGAATGGCAAAGCCCAAAGCTTACATCTGATCTGTTGATTGCAGGATTGCTTAATTCTGCCCGTCACTTTCTGCTTAGACTGCTTGACATGCAAGTTGTCATGTGATGTAGCTTTCTAGATTGACATTTCATTTATAGTTATTTGCAGTGCTGCTCTTGGCATACCCTGCCATCTTCTGTGAAGATGGTGACTCCTCTGACTTAGTGGTAAA
This sequence comes from Stegostoma tigrinum, assembly GCF_030684315.1. Lineage (NCBI taxonomy): Eukaryota > Metazoa > Chordata > Chondrichthyes > Orectolobiformes > Stegostomatidae > Stegostoma > Stegostoma tigrinum. The sequence continues at coordinate 30,496,551 of NC_081375.1, forward strand.
GTTAGAATGGGGAATATGCTGGCAATGAGGTTGCAGATTGTAGTCGAATAAAATTCTGCTACTGTTGGTGGCCCATGGTGTCTCATGAATGCCCAGTCTTGTATTGCGAGATCTGTTTGAAATGTGTTTTGTTTAGGATGGTGCCACATGGCACAGTGTATGATATCCTCAAAGTGAAGATGGAACTTTGTCTGCACAAGTGCTGTGTGGCAGCCACTCCTTCCAGTACTGTCATGGGCAGATACATCTGTTCTACATTGATTAGTGAGGATGAGGTGGAGTAAGTTTCATCCAGTTTCCTCATTCCCTGCAAGTTCTGTTGCTAGTCCAGTCTTGCAGCAATGTCCTTTCAGACATGGTCAGCTTAATCAGCAGCGGTGTCATCAAAGCATTCCTGGTGAAGGATACTGAAGTTATCCAAAGTGAGTACATTCCATGCCTTGCATCCCTCAGTACTTCCTCCAAAGGGAGATAATGGAGTATGACTAATGTCATTGGGCTAGTAAACAAAAATCCCGGGTTAATGTTCTGGATGCGTGGGCTTGAATCCCAACATTGGAAGATGATGAAAATTGAATTTAATAAAAGCCTGGAGTAAAAACACTTGTCTAAGGATGACAACTTATAATTATAATAAAACATATCTGGTTCACTAAAGTCCTTCAGGAAAGGAAATCTGCCATTCTTACCCAGTCTGGTCTCTCTGTGATACCAGTCTCATAGCAATATGGTTGACTTTTAACTGCCCTGTTGGCAATTAGGGATGGACAATAAAAACTGCTCAGACAGCAATGTTTAACAAGGAGAGGTCGATTCATCATTCATCATGAATGGGACAGGTTATGAGGTATTAAGCTGGAGGAGGTTTCTTTTCCCGTGTTTGACCTGATTCACTTAATTTGGTTTGAAAAAAATTAACACAGATTGTCTGCATTGAGTCAATGGAAAATGTGGTCCTACTGGTCGATAAGTTAGCTTATATCTACTTTGTGCATTTAAGTCCTGTTTATCCTGCCTTTGGAATGATGGAACATGGTCACATCCCTACTCTACAAGCCCAGCCTTGAAAAGAATACTTCATGAATTGTAAGCAATTGTACAAGCCAATGGGATACCTGTTAAGAAGGTTCTGCACAATGGGCCATGTCTTCAAGTATGGAATGGTTCACTTCCAACTTTTACAGTCCCTCCTCAAACACTATTACCACATTGCAGTCTAAATTGGAGCATGTGAACACCTTCCGAAATGCGGAAGTGGAGCCCTCACATAATGTGTAAGTAATACTGAACTTTTCAGACTCTAGAAATGTAAATGGTGCCTACTCACATTTTATGTGCTACCTTGGCAAAACTCGTGGGTTGCCAAGATAGATATCACTAAACATCCCAGCTCTGCTTTCCTGCATATCAATAGGCATCTCTCATTATTCCTCAATCAATACAAACCATGGTACCATGTAGTCAGCTGGATCAGACTACCATAGCTGCAGCTGAAATATAATACTCTCGTCAGACCCTCACAGAATTCAGAATCCAGATGGTGACAAGCATTTCAAGATACCAACAGCAGCCTTTCACTAGCATTGCTAAGACTACCACAGGGCTGCACTTTATATGTAACGGAGTCATGAATTCTTCCTATAAGAAAAGTACAAAGGGTTGACACTTGGATGAAAAATTAATTCAAGGCAATTATTGTGAAAGAAATTAAATTTATCATCTTTATCACTTTGGACTGCAGTCAGATTTTATGGTGGCTTCAATCTGCATTAGCAGTATATCATCGATATAGAAGTCACCTGAATGAATTCAGTGTTCTTTAATGCAAGATTAAAAGAGTGGTGAGGAATATAACAGGACTATTAATGAAAGGAGGTTTAGGACCTGTGATTAGGGCAGTGGAATGAGCAAATTAATAGAGTCATTGAGCGACTCACAAATTCCCCACAATTTTGGCTGCAAAGCGTTGAGCTGATCTACCTTCTTCAGCTCAGTCCTTGCCTTCACCATTATTTACCTAACCTAAAAAAGAATTCTACCTTTGCTCCTTCACCGAAAAGTATCCCTCTCTTAAAGACAATGATGTGCGTGATATGGCTGCTCATATTTAACCAGTGGTGTTTTAAACACATTTAGGTGTTCCTAAACCTGGCAAAACTCCCTGAAGCTTCATTTGACAAGTCATATAGCGAATTCAACAATGATCTTAATGTTGTTGGTTCGACATATGATATGGAGAGTTTGCAGGGATATGGCATGCTCATAGGCTTTACCAGGGCCAGCGTGACTCTGAGCAGTGATCCTGTAACGTTCCGGGAAGGGTCAAACATTGGATGAATGAGTGAGTGCTGCAGGCAAAAGCACCGTCACCACTGCCTGTGGAATTTGTAGCAACCTGTACCACCTTGCTTCTGTGATTGGTGATAACCTACATATGAAGCTCATGACAGCTCTCCCTATTAATGAAGACTGCTGGATGGTCTTCTGGTCCTTTGATCGCAATCCTTTGAGTGATGGCACCACACAGGCAAGAGAAGCCAAACACTCAAGCAAAGCTCTAAGCCTTCCCTTGTAGATTGCTGACATCAATGGGAAAATTATAGAAAATTAACAGTAGTAAACGGGGTGTTGGTAGCCTGCTTCATTGTAAATTAAGGTATGCAGAGGTTATTTCCTACAGCTGCTTAAATAGAGAAATGACAAAGAAGCTAAAGGCTATGGTGAAATTGATAGTAATTTCCAAAATATGGCCCCTTGGTGCAGACTTGCAGCAGATCTTGTCACAGGAAACCACAAAAGGCCTGTAGTAGGCTATTCGGAGGAATTCCTCTCTTGGAGATGCACTGCAATGAATAAAATAAATAAATCTTAAAGAAACAATCTGGAATTGTAAATTTTCGAAGCAAGTGGACAACACAGTGGTACATAGATTCTGATCCTCTACCTGTCAATGGATGTATGGGTGTATGCGTTCTTGAATATTGGGTCCCAGTCACAATATAAAAGGTACATTTTTCTCGATTTTATTGGTAGTAGGATGCTGAATGGGGCTTCTGAGATTTTGCAACATCTTGTGTCAACTTAACTAACAATATAACCTGGCTCCAGTGTGGAGCTGGAGGAAGACAGCAGGCCAGACAGCATCAGAGGAGTAGGAAAGCTAATGTTTCTTTTCAGGAACCTTGCTCAGAAATGGGGAAGGGTAAGGGGGCTCTGAAATAAATTAAAGAGGGACGGGCGGTGATAGCAGGTAGATAGTGGAGCGGATAGGTGGGAGACAAGACGGACAGGTCCAGGAGGTGGGGATGAAGCTAGTAAAGGTGAGTATAGATAGGAAGTGGTGGGGATTGGTCTGTGAGGTGGGAGGAGCAGATAGGTGGGAGAGGAGATGGACAGGTCAATGAGGTGGGGATGAGAGGTGCGTTTGGCCTTGCGATGAGGATGGGTTTGGGGAGACTTTGAAGCGAGTAAAGTACACATTGAGACCATTGGGTTGTAGGCTTCCAGGGCGGAATATGAGGTGCTGTTCCTCCAGTTTCCGGGTGGCGTCGTTGTGACACTGGAGGAGGCCCAGGATGGACGTGTCACCTTTACTAGCTTCATCCTGCCTCCTTGACCTGTCTGTCGTCTCTCCCACCCCATCCGCTCCACTAACTACCTGCTATCATCGCTCCCCTCTCTCTATTTATTTCAGATCCCCCTTCCCCTCCTCCATTTCTGAAGAAGGGTTCCGACCTGAAACGTCAGCTTTCCTAATCCCCTGATGCTGCCTAGCCTGCTGTGTTCCTCCAGCTCCACACTGTGTAAATGAAATGTGAGGCTGGATGAACACAGCAGGCCCAGCAGCATCTCAGGAGCACAAAAGCTGACGTTTCGGGCCTAGACCCTTCATCAGAGAGAGGGATGGGGTGAGGGTTCTGGAATAAATAGGGAGAGAGGGGGAGGCAGACCGAAGATGGAGAGAAAAGAAGATAGGTGGAGAGGAGAGTATAGGTGGGGAGGTAGGGAGGGGATAGGTCAGTCCAGGGAAAATGGACAGGTCAAGGAGGTGGGATGAGGTTAGTAGGTAGGAGATGGAGGTGCGGCTTGGGGTGGGAGGAAGGGATGGGTGAGAGGAAGAGCAGGTTTGGGAGGCAGAGACAGGTTGGACTGGTTTTGGGATGCAGTGGGTGGGGGGCAAGAGCTGGGCTGGTTGTGTGGTGCAGTGGGGGGAGGGGACGAACTGGGCTGGTTTTGGGATGCGGTGGGGGAAGGGGAGATTTTGAAGCTGGTGAAGTCCACATTGATACTATTGGGCTGCAGGGTTCCCAGGCGGAATATGAGTTGTTGTTCCTGCAACCTTCAGGTGGTATCATTGTGGCACTGCAGGAGGCCCATGATGGACATGTCACCTAAAGAATGGGAGGGGGAGTGGAAATGGTTTGCGACTGGGAGGTGCAGTTGTTTGTTGCGAACCGAGCGGAGGTGTTCTGCAAAGCGGTCCCCAAGCCTCCGCTTGGTTTCCCCAATGTAGAGGAAGCCACACCGGGTACAGTGGATGCAGTATACCACATTGGCAGATGTGCAAGGTGAACCTCTGCTTAATGTGGAAAGTCATCTTGGGGCCTGGGATAGGGGTGAGGGAGGAGGTGTGGGGGCAAGTGTAGCATTTCCTGCAGTTGCAGGGGAAGGTGCCGGGTGTGGTGGGTTTGGAGGGCAGTGTGGAGCGAACAAGGGAATCACGGAGAGAGTGGTCTCTCCGGAAAGCAGACAGGGGTGGGGATGGAAAAATATCTTGGGTGGTGGGGTCAGATTGTAGATGGCGGAAGTGTCGGAGGATGATGCGTTGTATTCGGAGGTTGGTGGGGTGGTGTCTGAGAACGAGGGGGATCCTCTTTGGGCAGTTGTGGCGGGGGCGGGGTGTGAGGGATGTGTTGCGGGAAATGCGAGAGACGCGGTCAAGGGCGTTCTCGACCACTGTGGGGCGAAAGTTGCGGTCCTTGAAGAACTTGGACATCTGGGATGTGCGGGAGTGGAATGCCTCATCGTGGGAGCAGATGCGGCGGAGGCGGAGGAATTGGGAATAGGGGATGGAATTTTTGCAGGAGGGTGGGTGGGTGGAGGTGTATTCTAGGTAGCTGTGGGAGTCGGTGGGCTTGAAATGGACATCAGTTACAAGCTGGTTGCCTGAGATGGAGACTGAGAGGTCCAGGAAGGTGAGGAATGTGCTGGAGATGGCCCAGGTGAACTGAAGGTTGGGGTAGAAGGTGTTGGTGAAGTGGATGAACTGTTCGAGCTCCTCGGCGCCGATACAGTCATCAATGTAACAGAGGAAGAGGTGGGGTTTGGGGCCTGTGTAGGTGCGGAAGAGGGACCGTTCCACGTAACCTACAAAGAGGCAGGCATAGCTGGGGCCCATGCGGGTTACAACGCATCATCCTCTGACACTTCCGCCATCTACAATCCGACCCCACCACCCAAGACATTTTTCCATCCCCACCCCTGTCTGCTTTCCGGAGAGACCACTCTCTCTGTGACTCCCTTGTTCGCTCCACACTGCCCTCCAAACCCACCACACCCGGCACCTTCCCCTGCAACCGCAGGAAATGCTACACTTGCCCCCACACCTCCTCCCTCACCCCTATCCCAGGCCCCAAGATGACTTTCCACATTTAGCAGAGGTTCACCTGCACATCTGCCAATGTGGTATACCGCATCTACTGTACCCGGTGTGGCTTCCTCTACACTGGGGAAACCAAGCGGAGGCTTTGGGACCACTTTGCAGAACACCTCCGCTCGGTTCGCTATAAACAACTGCACCTCCCAGTCGCAAACCATTTCCACTCCCCCTCTCATTCTTTAGATGACATGTCCATCATGGGCCTCCTGCAGTGCCACAATGATGCCACCTGAAGGTTGCAGGAACAGCAACTCATATTCCGCTTGGGAACCCTGCAGCCCAATGGTATCAATGTGGACTTCACCAGCTTCAAAATCTCCCCTTCCCCCACCGCATCCCAAAACCAGCCCAGTTCGTCCCCTCCCCCCACTGCACCACACAACCAGCCCAGCTCTTGCCCTCCACCCACTGCATCCCAAAACCAGTCCAACCTGTCTCTGCCTCCCTAACCTGTTCTTCCTCTCACCCATCCCTTCCTCCCACCCCAAGCCGCACCTCCATCTCCTACCTACTAACCTCATCCCACCTCCTTGACCTGTCCATTTTCCCTGGACTGACCTATCCCCTCCCTACCTCCCCACCTATACTCTCCTCTCCACCTATCTTCTTTTCTCTCCATCTTCAGTCTGCCTCCCCCTCTCTCCCTATTTATTCCAGAACCCTCACCCCATCCCCCTCTCTGATGAAGGGTCTAGGCCCGAAACGTCAGCTTTTGTGCTCCTGAGATGCTGCTGGGCCTGCTGTGTTCATCCAGCCTCACATTTCATTATCTTGGATTCTCCAGCATCTGCTGTTCCCATTATCACTGATACACCCTCCACACTGTGTTATCCCAGACTCCAGCATCTTACTATCTCATAATATGACCCCAATTTGCTTATATTCAGAAAGTCCTCATTTATCTCAGGCAATATCCACTGCAACCTCAAATTCAAATAAAAGCTGCATTTACAATGACAATTGGCAGGAAAGCAACAGGAACAGAGCAATGAAGGGCTTTGAAGAAATGTTAACCGTAAATGCCCTCTTTCATTCCTGGATCGGAATCAAAATTATGTTCTTACAGTTTCTCATGTTTGATATGACATATAATGTACTGAATTTATGTTATAAATTTATGTTAATATTATGGAATCTACCTGCAAAATTAACTTGAACATTAACCTTTTCTTCCTAAACTTAAATTCTGCAAGATGTAACACATTTCAAGCTCAAAATGTATGACTCATTTAATGTGCTTTTGTTTGCACAGGTTCTGGAGTCCTTCCTCCAGCTTTTCTCATCAAATTGATTCCATCTCAAAGCTTTCTCTGATAGATTACATTAACTGATAGTCCTTTCTACCTAGTTATAATAAACTGAGCCTCCTCACTAGCTTTAACAATCTGTCCAGTTTGCAAACAATACTTTAAATCTTGTTGGATAGCTTAATCTATGACCTGGCAAAAATTTTTGTAAAGATATTTTTCTTCCTTTGTCAGAAATAATGGCAAATTCTCATTGTTTTAACTCTTACAATAATCTTTAAATGCTCAGAACTGATACTTCTAAGACAAAACACTATGACTGAAGATCAGAAGACTCTAGAAAATGAACTATGTAAAGATTTGTTTTCAAATCACTCAGGCAATAAATTTAGGAACAGAAGAGATAAAGAGGCAAAAGGAGAATCTGGCTGACTTGCTTAGTATCTAATTTATGTTAGCACAATGCTACTTTAGTACAAAGTATACTTTCTTAGTAGCCCTTTCTACATTGGGTTTTAGCAAAATGAAGCCATAGCTTAATTTGGAAATTAAAATTGAGTAATGTCTGCAGCATTCAATTTAACTTTAATCGTAGACTAAGTCCGTTGCAATTGGAGATGGAATTGAGAACAACTCTAAAGGTCTTTCAGTCTTGACCAGCTATAAGACTCTAAGTTTTCACAGATTTCACGGAATGGTATCACATTAAGTACAGAAGTATCTTAAAGAAAACAGTGGATCAGTCACATCTCTCTGTAGCACCAACTTATAATTTCTGGCAGACTGGGTGGATGCTTCTTGCTCTGTCCTCCTGACTGAGTTCTCTTTCCGCCTTCTTTGCATAGCACGCTGGTTGACATAAGTTACTGCTTCTTAATCCTTGCTGCCTACTAGTTATTACCGAATAACTATTATTTTTTCGATGGTGAAGACAGAAGTTTTTTTTAAATTTATCTGTCATTCTTTGTTATCTACTACTAACTCCCCATTCTCCCTTTCTGGAGGATCAACGTTTCTTTTACTTATTCTTACTGATAGACATGGGACCTTATTTTTGACAATTAGCAATTCTCACTAACATGATAAATGCAACTACAAGCAAAGGCTCACAGGGTGATACTGGTGTCTTACATTTACCACACCTAAGCTTTCCTTGCTTGCTTAATTATTACACAGCACTAAATTATGACAAACTGGTAAAAACTAAACTCAGTCTGGCAATTTATGAAAGTAAAGCCTAGTATGATTGTTTTATTTTCACAGCTGAAAATGTGGAAAGGATTATGATTGAGAAAATCTCAGTGACAGCAAGGCAAAATACACATTATCTGGCCTGCCTAGTGTTTTCAGAACTTGTTGTTTTTAACTCAGATTTCTAACGTCTACAGTAGTTTGCCTTGGTTTTAATAGTAAATCGCATTATCCGATCGTCTTACATTACATAGATATTCTCCAGTTTTCCATCATTGTCTACAGATATGAAATATGATATTACACGCAGAATTGACCGAGCTGCAACCTTTTGCAATCTACACTGTATTGCTGTTCTCTTGGGAAGACGCCCTCCACTGCTGAACAGGGCAAAGTTCCTTGCATTCATTTCATGTAACACCATCTCCATTTCAACACTCCATCACTTGCACACACGCTCCCTTTCTCAGGTAAACAATTATCTTGCCAGCTATTGATGTTTTCTAACTTTTCTTTTTGTTCCCACTGCTTTGGAAGGTTGGAATATAACAGGCTAGAACATATTTTATGCTCCTGTGGGGTCTTCAGCATTAATTGGCTGCCTGTGTCACTTTTCTTTTATTGTAAGGTCACTGCTGCACACCATTCGATTCACCCACTTTAGAGGATTTCCCAGCAACACAGCCCAAAGCTTGTTATGGGAAGTAATTAGAGCAGAATCTGGAAAATCACTGGAGTACAAGAGCAATTAGCAAGTATTTTTTTGTTTATTGCACCTTTGTTCCCTCTCCTACTCTCCTTTGGTGAGAGGACAAGAAAATGTACCCTGTCATATACATACTTATGACATATATGTATTGATATATATATGAAAAAATATACATATACATATTCACTTTCTGAATATAAGCTTAAACAACTTGGTTAGGACCAACAAGTACATGCAGAAATATTTATTGTGGCTAAAGTAAGATGGGGGAAGGATTTCCTCTGTGAGAGACCAAATAAAAAAAGCAGATCATAATGAACAACCTTCTGATTTTAATTATGTACATTGCACAGGGGAAATAACTGTCCATAACCATTTATAAAATCCCAAGGCATCAATTCTGTTAGGGTAATGAAAATTTATATTGGTGTGTGTAAGTATACACTGCATAAAACTTATTGCGGGTCCTGTTTGTTCTTCATCAAGAGACAATGAATAAGGCAAACTGAGAATCACGTCCACTTTTGAAATGAAAACATGTTGACACAGTGATAATGGGGGTCTATGAATCAGATGTGAGCATTAAAGTGTTGGTGGGGTAACGGGGTCAAGAACACCATTTGAACCTTTAAAACCGCAGCGGTTGCTGATATGCTTTGAAATGAAATACATTAATCCACATGCTGACATTTCTCATAGCAGTTATTCAGCTTCATTGAGGTGGAAAAATATTTGCACTTGAGCACAAAACCAAATCAAAGAAGGTGGAACAGCACCACAACATCCACACAAGATCAGCATATCAAAATAAGAACAATTGATTTTCAAACCACCTACTCACCATCCCTGACAATTAGAGGAGGAGTTTTCATTATAATCAGTGACAGTAACAAGTACACATACTCATTAATATCAGATTAGCTACTCTAGGCAGCATTATGCATGATTCTTAAGATATATCCTCAAGCAGTTTACTATCAACATGAACCCATACACACAGCACAGTCATAAAAAGAAAATCCTGCTTTTGACCTTTCTAAATATTGAAAGAACATTTCAGCAATACAGTGCACAACATTGTGTATTAATTTTTGTTCCTTTTCTAAGACTATTAAGGTATATTTTCCTCTTACATGACTTAATAGCTTAGCAATAGAACAGAGATGGCAGGACCATTATAATTGGCTCCTGATCCATCTAGCTGAGTCAATGACAATTTTGCACTGAGCACAATTTCTTACCTAACCATTTAAACCAACTCATTTTAAGTGTAGACAGGCTTTAAAATGGAGCCCAACATGACTAATCATCTTTATAGAATAAGAATAGCCTGAATTGTATCGTCTGTTAACTTGAGATAATCTGAAGAAAGTCAAAGATCCCCATGTTTAGTTTAGCTGTTGGTAATTTTTCTTTGAATTTTTGAAAGTGTTTGATTTACAAATTCAATAGTTTAATCCACATTGAGAAGAAAGAAAAGGTAAAACATCAATGGAATTTATAATACAAATTCATATCAACTCCCAAGTAGGAAAACTCATGTTTGTTCAGGACTAAAATCTCACGGACTGTCAAGTTCCATGTAGGGAGCAACAACCAGAGAGGTTGACTGCAAGGAACTTGACAGCCCACCACACTTCTTTAAACCATGGCTTCATTTTTATGCTCTTAAATAGGATCATATATTGATAGCAAGAGAGCACAATGGAGCCTATAAAATAACCATTCAGCTTATCACAGAAATACTAAATAAACTCAAGTAGGAGTGGCAGTACCTATGGAGACAGAAACAGAGTTAGCATTTTAAATCCAATATGTCACTTCTTTAAAGTTTTTCCAGCAATCTCCATGTTTCAGATTTCCAGCATCTGCATTATTGTGCTTTTCTCATTTAGTTTCTCTCCAATTTCATTGTAATCTGCTGAGGGAAGATTCCACTATTAATTAGGTCTCAAAGGCAAATATTAATTTTTAAATCATTGGCTGGAGACAGTTTTGAACTTTTTAAAAAGAAAGTTTTTAACGCAAACAAGAACTCTAACTGAAACTAAAAACGGCTGCCGCAGTTTGTATTATTATACAATTCACATTCCACTTCCTTGAGAGGGAGGCATGGTGTCTATGAAGACCTCACCAGAGGCGACTATCCCCTGGAAATGTGCAAACTGCGTCTTTCTGGACATTTCAGTATGGAGATTCAATAGTATTCAATGAAGCAAGAATTACTCCAACAAAACTAATTCCTTAGTTGCCAGCCTCAAGGAAACCTGTCTGTATAGTTCTGTATTATCCATATGTAACTAGATAATTACGCATGGAATTTGTCACTTTCTTTTCCAAATTCAGAACTCTGTGGCCATCGGACAAGTGGGAAAAGAAGGGAGCCTTTCCACCCCTCCTCACTTGGTTGGAACAATGTAAATTGGTTGTGAATTAACTGCTTTTTCTGCAATTTCTTCTCATCCACCAAGGATGAATTTTCACTTTTCCCACTGTGAGCTGTCGTGAATCTGCCACCTGTTTTACACTGTGCCTGTTTTTCTCCACTGGAGCCAATCTGCTGGGCACTTAAAGTGAACAATGAATCCTAATGGGTGGAAACAATCTTAAGTCTTCTAATTAACCACTCACTGCCCAAATTAAATAACTTGTACTGACTGTCCATTACAGTTTAGTGAGTCATTTTTCATAACTTAACTGCAAATTCCAAACAGTTGTTGCTGTTCTCTGATCTTTATCCAATGCAATAATATTATTTTAGAGGTAAGGTAGTCAGAAAACTATGCACAATCTTCAAAACGTAGCTTGTCCGGTAACACAAAGAGAATTGGAATAACCCAATCACATTGCACTTTAAGTCAAACTGATAAAATAGTGATGTATACATAATATTATGTGCATAATGTTTGTACAGTACAAAATTGACTATGAGTAATTCATGAGCAATATCTCATTGTTTACTGTATATTCCACATTCTCAACTCAGTTTATTGTAGAGGGAACACAAAAAAAGGAATTGTTCAAAGATTTCTCATTTGTAGTCATAAAAAGAAGCTGATTATATCGATTCCAATTTAATTCTAGTATCTGGAGGATTGTTTGAATAAGAAATTACTGTTAATAAATAATAAACATCCATTCCATAATGTCTGACTTCCTTTGTAATACTGCACAAAATCTCTACATGTTGTTCAGATCCACTTAGAGACCAGTGACTTTTATTTCAAAGTAGACAAGAATAGAAATCCCAATTACAAGAAGAAGATACCACAACAGAATAAACAATACATGAGTTAGGGGCGGCACTGTGGCTCAGTGGTTAGCACTGCAGCCTCACAGCGCTCGGGACCTGGGTTCGATTCCAGCCTCGGGTGACTGTCTGTGTGGAGTTTGCACATTCTGCCCGTGTCTGCGTGGGTTTCCTCCGGGTGCTCTGGTTTCCTCCCACAGTCCAAAGATGTGCAGGCTAGGTGGATCAGCCATGCTGAATTGCCAGTAGTGTTCAGGTATGTGTGGGTTATAGGGGAATGGGTCTGGGTGGGATGCTTCAAGGGGCACTGTGGACTTGTTGGGCCAAAGGGCCTGTTTCCACACTGAAGGGAATCTAATCTTAATTAAAGCAAGCAGTCAATAATACCTATCTTATTTTCTGACATCCAGAATTAAGATGAGGTAATATTGAATCTGCAGGCATACATGCATTAAATAACAGACACAGCAAGAACAGGTTCTGCAAATTGGGCCACCAAGACATCAGTGAGTCATGGAAACTATCTAAATTCTGTTTTCTTCATGGGAGACTTCAGTTCCTCTATTTTGAGTATGTACCTCTCAGTTGCAAATTTTATTCTGCCTAGAAGCTTTCTGTTTCCTCTTTGGCCTGAACAAAGTTGTCAGAGGACAAGGCTCAAAATTAGAATGTCTAATGACTGCATAGTGTCCACTCCCAAACTACATCCCTCTAGATTTGCAAGGCTGCACTCCAGCATCTAATTACCAGCATGATCCCAGCTTTCTAGCTGCTCAGAGTAGAACACCACAGTCTGTGGGCTTTGTTTAGTCTGCCTCTTGAAGCAGGCAACTGCTCTTCAGCTTCACTGAGCTGATATTGATCCTCATGAGCTTTTCTGAGCCCCAACATTATGAAGCTGACAACTTTCTGTTGCCTCTTCAGCTCTGGAATGCAAATTGTCATGTTGAATCTTACAAAACATTCATCTCTCACCCTGATGTAATGTCTAACGTATTAACTCTGGTACATCAATGTATCAAAAGTAACAAACTCCAGTCAACCAAAGGTCACAGAGGTACCAACCAACAATGGTTCAACATCAAAAACAGACAGAATTCCAGACACAGATATTCTGTCATACTTCATGATAGTAAACCAAATGAGTCACTAAACCATGTATTATTGACTAAGTTGGAGATTGTTTCTGAGTTCTTGCATTATGGCAATGAAGCAGAAACATTAACCTCTGTTCCTTGTTACACTGCCACTAATTGTCACCCAGACATTATAGTACAAGAAGGAAAATCAATGTTAAGTTGATGTATGCCACTTCTTTATCTCTTAAAATGTGATTCATGGGGCAATGTTCCTGCTAAGCTACGTGGCTGCATTGTCAAGCAGCCACTTGGTGGGTTTGTGGGCGTATTCCTAAAGCCACTAATGTGTGTGGACCTTGGAGTTCTGCAGGGTGGCAGAAAGTATGAAAGGGAATGTAGCATGGAGGGTATTGAGAGGTCAAAATGGGCTTCAAGAAATTACTTCTAAAATTAGCAGAATAATTCAAAAACATAATTTGCAAACTTAAACAAAAAGCATGATTTTTCTTGAGAGTCTTATTAGGGCGAACATTTCCAAAAGTATAAAAACACTGACCTCAATGGGAAAGGCTCATCCTCGTCTTATTTGAAGTTAAAACATGACTTCAGGACAAAGGGACAAATGAGAAAATTGGTCAAAGTATGAGTTTAGAACCAATGACTGGAGCTCCACTTAACACAAAGTGGAGTCTTCACATAGATAGTGGAAAGAGAAATCCTGGAATAATTCAAGAGGTATTGTGATATTATGATTGAGCAGAAATTGTATTCCCTATGAAAGATTAAACGTCTCATCTTGTGTTCATCAAGGCAATTTGTAGAATACTAAAGTAGAAGAAAACATTTATTATTTATGAGAAGACTGATTTGTAAGTTAATGCTGATTGGTCAAGGTTTTGCCATGGAGAATACACCAGTTAATTATACAGATGATTAACTACCAAGCTTTGTTTAAATTTCAAACCAAGCAGGTTAACTCTGATTTGAAAAGGCATAGCCCTGAGAAACACACTAATGAATCATTGTCACAGGTATTTTTGAGGCATATACATTATTTCTATCGTCAAAGAATGTGGCCCTGTTCAATAATATGAGCTTGCAGTGTACTCAAGTTCGCCAAACCATGAACTCATCTTTAAGTGCAATTCTTCACACACTCAGTATTATTTAGCAAATGTTGTCTAATCACATCTAATGCATTGTGAGTTCACAAATGGAGGTTTGTTGGGTACGGTCAATACATTGCTTGTTGTAAACAGCTAACGGGAGAAGCAAGTCTTTGGTATAGGTGGCCTACAAATTGCACCACACCGGCATTTTTCATTCAAAAATTGCCCAGTATATCTCAGATCACCCTAGAAGGGTAAGGTATCTCAAAGGTTTGAGCAACTGGTACTGTCTGCCTCTAACAGGAGGTTGTCTTCAAGCCAAAAAGATGTCATCCTATTTCACAAACATGTAATTTGTTTTATTAATTTGAGTGATGTTGCCATCCTAAGTAAATTAAGTATGACCAAGCTATCTATTGAATTTCTTCAAGTGCACTAAACTCAAGGATTTGCTAATTTTAATTTCCAAAAGTATTGATAATTTAAAACTGAGATGCTGTCACAAAACGGAATGGGTTTTTGAACAGATTAGTAATAGGGTTATTGAATTACACCATGGTCTGTGCTGCGCTTGACATAAACTGCAGGATTGCTTTCAATTTTGATTTGATCGAATAGATGATTATACCATAAACAGGGCCCCTTTAAAATAGGCCTGCACCATAAACTCACTCAAGCAAAAGCAGTTTGGCAACATAGCTAACAATGCACTTAGCTTGTGATAAGTTTCCTTATGTGCTCACTGAAAGTGAGGAGTCTGTCTTTGTGCATGGTTTTAACTTTGGTGTGCCATCATCCCACATCAGTTGGGAAGAGGGTTTTGCTGAGTTCGAACTCCTAATCCCAGCACTCTCACCATAAGCCAGTTTCAACTGCAGATAGCAAATTCTTGTACACAGCATTAGCTGATCTAGTGCACGCATTCTGCAGGATTCCAAATGACTTGTCCAGTTTTCCCATATAAAATGAATGTCTGACAGCACTGCAAGGCCTCAAGGCCAACCAGAACAAGGGACTGAAATAGTCATCCTTTGCTTGTTAGACTTGTGAGAGAGCAATGAGCTGCCAGCTGATATATATATGACAGGATTTGTCCTCACACCTCGCTGCATCCATGTTGTATGGGCTGCACAAGACACACACGTAAAGTATCCCTGTGCACTCAATCTTTTCTATGACTGGGTCTGCACAATATAAACTGATCAAATGGTTGAGTGAAATGTAAAAATGTGTTTTGAGCAAGTTTTCCACATACACAGTTAAGGACCCCTCATATTTTCAAACACCATATGGACTTGCATGTTGATAGCAGTGTAATGTCAATTTGCTTATTTGCCATCGCTATCATTTTCATCAATACACGCCTTAAGGGAGCCTTTGATCTTTGCACTGCAGTACCATATCACAGCGATCAAGATGAACTACCATTAGGTGCATTCATTGAACTTAGGAATTCAGCAATGTATGCTGTTGAGTTCAGTTTTATTGGCACTATGTATGGATGGTATTTCCATGGACCCCAATCGAACTAGCTTTTGCAAACTGCTTTGTTAGGTTCCTTGAGAAATGAGCCTTCAATGGAGTGCCACCTCACACCCTGATGCGTGTTGTATATCTCCAAAATGTGGATGAAACATTTAGAACATTACAAACATAAGAACTAGGAGCATGAGTAGGCATTACAGCCCCTAGTGACTGCTCTGCCATTTGATATGATCATGGTTAATCTAAATTTGCTATATTTCACTTCATAGCTGCATGTACAAATTTCCTTACATGGCATAATGGGCACCACCCTCCATTCAATTTCACCTTAGAAATGGAGAAGTCAAGTGAGATTTTGTTCCTTAATATTCTATTTGAGAAATCATCCGGGGGTCTCAACTACCGTCTACTGCAAAATGACTTCACTGGTAGATTAATAGATGTGTTAGTATTCCTGCAGTTCCATGTGGTATAGGATAGGCTGAATCATCAGCCTCATGAACAGGTCGCAAGCTATTTGTTCACCACATGAACTTAAAGTTCAAATAGGGCTCATCAAAGCCATCCTGTGGGATAATGGCTATCCTGATCAGATCATCTTTACTGTTTGTCACATAGTCTCATGAATGGATGCAAGGCCATTAACTATCATCCTGAAAAGAGCCTAGTCTCCCTCATATTACCCTGGAATCGTAAGATATCTCAAACACTTGAGCAACAGGTGAAGCTAACTGCTTCAGACAGATAACAATGCAGTAAGTAGCAGTGATGTTCATCACGAATGAAATGTTGTCATCAAGCCTAAAATACAATCTGGCAATCTCACAAAGGAGAAATGTGGTATTTAAATTTCATAATTGGTGTGATGCTAGGTACATAGGCTGTAAATTCCAAACACTTACTTGTATTTCATACCAGTTAGCAAATCCTCTTGGCTGTTCACGACAGGCAAGGTAATGATTGTATCCAACTAGTCGACATTTGCAAAAACTCATCGCATGATATACAATAGTCAATGTGATTCTGCAATTTGACTGTATGTGCTAAATATTTCTGAGTGTGCAAAGAATTACAATGACAACAACTTAGGAATGTAATTAAGACTCACAGTTTAGGGAATTGTATGTGCTGGAATCTTCATATGTTAATATCCAGGGCTCTGTTCTTCTCAGACAGAAAGGGCATGTAAACATTGTGCCTATTTCAACTCAATGAAATAGGTGACAGCCATACTCTGTTATATTTCTCAGGCTAAGACTGTCAGAATCAACCTACCTGGTTTGAAATTTAAACGAAGCTTAGCTGTTAACTGTCGTTAATCATTAAATGTTACATTCTCCATGCCAATCCTCTTCGATCCGAGTCCACTTACCAACCACAACATGTTCCTGCTATATAATATAAATGTTATTTTTCATTTACTTTGGTATTTCTTCTGAATTACCCTGATGAGTGCGAGACAAAATGTTTTGACACTATGTCATTTATCAATAGTACTAAAGATCAAAACACTATTGTGCAGATGTCTGCAATTAGAGTGACCTTTCAAGCTTTGAAAATCTGATCAAAAATGGGTGCACCTTATGTACAAAAATGCTAGCAGTAGTCACTGTTCTGAAATGTCGTCTGCTTCTAACACAAGGGTTAGATATGCCTTATACTCTAAAACCACCTCCTTACCCTTCATGATCAATTAAAAAGCACCAGTCTATAAAATGTGCACTTGTGGAGAGAAAATTGAAGCTGACTAGTCATGCAAGTATAATTTGTCAAGACTGAAAAGTAAATTGACTCTATGTACTGAAAATATGCAAAAAATCCTAGAGCTAGAAAATTTGGGACATCTTATAAGACATGATTTACATTAGATGGACAGAATGGCCTCTTCTCACAACACTGGTCTTTGTAACAAGTCATTCAACATGGCAACAATTTCTCGCACAGTAATTTTGTTGTCAACCAACTCTTCTGTCTCAAGCAAAGTTGGTTTTATCAACAATGCAGTTGTTTTCACATCTTTCTGGAGCTACTTGATGGAATTTGGAATGTGTTTCCAGGTTTAGATTGATGACCTTGTATAAATGATAAAATGACTCCACTGGACTTTCCAGTTCCTGAGACCATATTACAGTATTCACATCACAGCTGGTTAAATACTGTTGCTGTTTCAGCATTGCTGTAGCACTATAGTTACAAGCAGTCTTTTCATCTTGAAAAGCAGTAAATTCACACATTACAGATTGGCCTATTTCAGGAATGAATGCAAAAGGAATCTTAAAGATGTTCGGAAAAAAAACTGAAAACTAAAATCTATGAAAACTGGCTCAAAACCAGACATATAAGGAAGCTAAATAGAGAGTACAACAGAATAGATTTAACGAATAACAACGTTGACTACTTCAAATGTATCAGAAACAAGGAAAAAAATGAAGCAACTGTTAAATTGCTTAGAACTGGTTACAAGAGGTGATTGAAAATTATGTCATTCAATGTTTATGTGCGAAACAGAAGAAGAAATACTAAAATGGTGGAAACTGTTTACTGATGAGTGCAGATGAAAACTTGGAAAGGTAATTTTGGATGTTTTAGATTCGTCTTTGAGCTCTAGCAACTTTCATCTGAGGATTTTTGAGTGAATTGGCTCAGAAGATTACAAATCTCCTCACTAATATTTTCCAGAGCTACTAAACTCGGGTCACGTATCAGAAGATTGAAAAGTAGCATTTTCTCCTAGTTTCCCAATGGGGATTGTGGACAAATCAGCATATAATATCAGTTGTAGGGAAAATGTTTGAAACTATGATAAGGAACATCTGGAGACATAATAAAATTGAACAAAGGTAATTAGAGATAGCAATGTTACTTTAGGAGAAACAATTTGTGCTTATTGGATTGATTTGAAGTTACATACTTAATGGATACAAATAAGGGAGTGGAGGTTGTAGACAGACTTCAATAAAGCATTTGATTGCAATGGAGCTTTGCATCATGTCAGCCTCATCAAGTGGATGGCAATGCATTGGATCTAAAATAGTAAATGCTGGAAACACACTGTGGGTCAAGTAGCATCTGTGAAGAGAGAAACAGGGTGAAAGATTTTGAAGAATTTGTGCTCTGACGATAAATCACTGACCTAAAACACTAACTCTGTTTCTGCCTTCACAGAGGCTATCTTGGCTGCTGAATATTTTCAGCATTCTCTCATCTCATTTCAGCTTTCCAACACCTGCATTATTTTGCATTGGTATTAGAGGCAATGTGTCAGATTGGATCAGCAAGTGGATAAGTGATAGACAACGGTGTGTGAGGAGGTGTTTGAGCGATACCAGATTGTTAGTGGTGAACTACATGAATCAGAACTGGGAGCACTTTTGTTTATAAATATTGAAAATGATTTGGAGGATTGAATCATGTCCAAAGTGTTGTAATTTGCGGATAACTCTAAATTTAGAATAGTGACAAATGATGATGTGCATAAAATCCACAGTATTCAGAGGAGCATTGGGCATAAAATTCCTCAAGGTATAGCCACAAACTTTAGCAGTCAATAAATTACAGCATTAGATGAAAATACACATGCATCATTACCATAGGGAAAAGATTTTGAAATTTTGGTGAATGAATCAATTAAACTGTTGGTGCCATGTTTATGGACAATTGGGAGAGTAAACAGAATGTTGGGATGTACAGTTGAAAGTACCATTTATAAGGGGAGAGAGGTTGTTTTAACTTTATTTTTTGTCTTGTTACGATTGTTTCTTGGATATTGAGTCCTATTTTGATCTCCCTATTTTGAAAAAGATATGATGGTCGTGCGTTATTGAATCTCGAACTAAGGAGATATAGCCCACAAAGAGATTGGATGTTCCTCTTGTGAAAGTAGGTCAAGTGAAGAAATACAGACACAAAATGTCTGCTGTCCATAGGAGATCAGATAATATCTGCAGGGCGACCTTCAGGACCTCGTATCAAAACAAATAGAAGCAAAGATAAAGTATTTAAATAGAATCAAAAATAGTACAGGTTCAAAAGAAAAACAAAATGATACAGCCAACCAGAGACAAGAAGTTGTTTATTTTATTAGCCTGTAACCTTCTTAAAAGTAAGTGATTATGAGATGAATCTCAGTCAGGCAATAAAAAGATAATGGCAAAAAACATTAAGACATTGAGGCACAAAATAAAAACAGGAAAATGGTGGTGTATGGAAATGTTAGCTGAAAACAGGGAAAACCTGTCAACAGAAAAGGAAAAATGTAACATTGGAAACACACTATGGAGTGTGTCAAACTCATAGATTAGAAAGCAGGTCATCAGAAAAGATACCATCACCCGCCAATGCTTCATTCTATGAGTTACAATGCACTCCTTAATTTTCCATTACAACTACTTTATAACAGAAAGGACAATCAGGCAGAGTTCATGACGAGAAGCTGATTTGTTACCACCGGGTTTTTGTTCATAAAATTAAAATGTTTATAACTATATCTGCAGCTAAGTGTGCATTGATGTTCGGTGTAATGATGAAAGATGATAAAATCAGAATCCCTTGTGGTGAGACACAAGTTCACAATGATAGCTAACAATGGAATGCGGATGTTTGATGCACCAAAGCTGAAATGTATTCAATCAAAGGATAATAAGTCTGTTAAACAGGCTACCAACAAGGGTGGAAAACAAAAAGTAATAGCAGTGTCCACAAATTAACTGAACAAATTCCTTTCAGAAAATAATATTAGAAGTTAATAGACTTAGAAATAAATCAAGGTAACCTTGTCAAAGTGTGAGTGAAAAGTTCGATTGGGTTTTTTTTCTGCCTGAAATGTGCCAACAGACCCCAGAGTAACATCTGAGGCCAAACCATGTTTAGCTGCTTCATTTGTTGACCTTCACATCACCATAAGATCAGAAATAGGAATGATCATTGATGATTGCACAATGTCCAGCACAATTTGAAACGCCTCAGCCACTTAAGGGTCTATGACTAGATGCAATAAGAGCTGGACAATATCTTGAGATAATAAGTGGCAAGTAACATACACGCTACACAAATGCTAGGAAATAACCATCTCCCAATTATCACCTTTGACATTTGATAGTTTAACCATTGCTGATCCCCAATTTTAATATCCCAAGGGCTGCCATTCACCAGAAAATGAATTGGACTAGACATAAAATCTGTAACTGCAAGAGCATGTCAGAAGCTAGGAAACCTGTGTCAAGTAATTCACACATTCAAAATAAAAGTCAGGATATTGATGGAATATTCTTCACCTTCCTGGTTGAGTGCAGCTCCAATAACACTGAAGAAGCTTGGTCATATTTACGCTAAAGTAGTCCACTTGTTTGGAATCACATCCACAAACATTCATTTCTTCTGCTGCTAACACTCAGTAGCAGCAGTATATACACACCAATGTTGTACAAAATGCACCACAGAAATTCACCAAAGTTTGTTAGTCAATACCTCCGAAAACCAAGAACACTACCTTCTAGAAGGAAAGCATAGTTCATCAGGGAAAGACCAGCACCTACTAGTTTATCTCCAAGCCACTCACCATCCTGACTTGGAAATATATCACTATTCTTTAACTGTTGTTGGTTCAAGAATGCAGCTCACCATCACCTTCCCAAAACCCACCAAACATGAATGAATTCGAAAAAAGTCATATTGAAGTTTATTTTTACATGTAGGTGATTAGCCTTTACAGTTTGCATGCCTAAAATTTTACTTTTGTTCGAAAATGAAAATTAAATGTTCAGTTGCAAATAATTAGCTCACACATAATATTATATTTTTTAAATTTGTAAGAACTAATGAAATTAGATCTAGTATGCAATGTGTTTACATTTACAACTGCTTGTTTTGGATAAATAATCATAGAACCCCTACAGTGGGGAAATAGGCCCTTTGGCCTGACAGGTCCACACCAACCCTGAGAACACCCCACCCAGACCCATTCCCTTATAACCCACCTAATCTCCACATCCCTGAATACTACAGGCAATTTACCATAGGCAATCTACCTCTCCTGCATATCTCTAGACTGTGGATGGAAACTGGAGCACCCAGAGGAAATGCACACAGACACAGGGAGAATATGCAAACTCCACACAGATAGTTGCCCAAGGGTGGAATTGAACCCAGGTCTCTGATGCTCTGAGGCAGTAGTGCTAACCACTGAGCCAATTGTTTGCAGGTCAACGAAATTAGTGATTGCACATTGCTTCCAACCCAAGATATTCTGATTGTAAATTTATTTGAGTAGAGATAAAATAATGCACTGCTCATTTTGATCATAGGGCTTTGTCAACTCGATTTATTTCATTGCTATTGCTGCCAAATGTGCTGTCAGCGCTCTAGTATCAGAACATAAAGTTTTATTTTATGAAGAAAAAGAAAACAAAATTCTACTGTGTGAATTATACATTTAGCTAAGAGTGGAATGTATCTGGATCTATGTGAAGGGATAAAATGCAACACATGTGGACAATAATTTCTGCAGGGATTCTCATCATCTTCACCAGAACTATAGGGGATGATGAACAGAACACCGTAGAAAAGCTTAAACAGTCAATTCTCAGAGGTTTCTGTCAAATTTGCATTAACATTGTAACATGAACTTGAGGAATCAAAATAGACATTCTTCATTGTTCAGATGAATGTTGTTTGTAATTATTGTAGATAACCTCTATTGAGTGAACAAGAAGGTGTTTGACCATTTGTTGTTGGCTTACAAACACTTTCTCAGTATTGGAATTTGCATAACAAGGTTTGCTATGATTTGAATGTGTAAGCAGACTGATAAAAATATTTTTCAAGCACTTTGCTAACCAGCAGCCAGCAACAATTTTTGTAAGGGTTTCCCAGTGATCCAACTCAAACTCAACAAGCAGCAGAAATCCTAAGAATTGCCCACACCCACCTTTTCTCTGGAACGCCTGATGATTTCTCAGTGAATTGGCTGATTTGAAGTGATCCTGCAGAAACTACTGACGAGCATCTCTAAATTATTTGAGTTATTTCTTCAGCATTCATAAATACAACCATGCACACTGGGGATGAGTTTAATTCATGCCACAGGCAGGAATCGGGTATCTTATCACAAAAACCTCACCAACATCCCCCCATTCCATTTTTGCCCACTTGACCTGATTGCTTCTTTATGAAGATGGTCAAGGCGTTTGCCTGGCTCCCAAAAATTTGACTTACCCCGTTAATGCAGCAAGGTTTAAAATTTTAGTCATTGACCTTATGTCACTGGCAATGTTTGGAAATAATAAAGCGGACAGAATTCAGAAACAACTGAGTTCACCATTATTTTTCAGTCTCTTGACCAAAGATTTCCCATGCATCTTGGCTTGGAGCATATATTAATCAGAAAAATTGGGAAATATAGCTATCATAACAACAGCATCTGGAGATGTTTTAGAAACAGTTCATTGAACACTTATAAGCAATAAAGGGCTGTATAGGCTGAATCATATTATATTGTGGTCCCTTATACTCAAAACAAATAATCTTTGTATTCTCAAAGCGGCGATTGTTCACCAGAAGGTGTCTCCATTTTTCCAATATCAGATGGAAAGAATTTAACACATTTACCTCATACTGACCCATAAAGCAAAACAGAATCACATGAACCCAGGCCACACTCACCATTGTAATTCATACAGCCCTCTTGCGCTATTGTTCTTAATGATACAGACCAAAACATGTCAAGAGTCTTTGAGGCAGAGATGAGAACATTTCAGTTTTCCTTTAGTTGGTAGACCATTCTCAGCCAGGCTTGCAACAAAATG
Source organism: Stegostoma tigrinum (assembly GCF_030684315.1). Taxonomy (NCBI): domain Eukaryota; kingdom Metazoa; phylum Chordata; class Chondrichthyes; order Orectolobiformes; family Stegostomatidae; genus Stegostoma; species Stegostoma tigrinum. Next base: position 30,520,082 of record NC_081375.1, read on the forward strand.
TTAGTTTAACAAAATGCTAGAATTTATTAGGCAGCAACAAAGAACTAAAACAATGGAATTATAAATGACACAATTTGTTTGAATGATATTGTATCTGTTTGTGTGTGTACTGTACAATGTCTGTATTGTTGCCCTTATATAAAATCTGTAACGAGTGATAAATAAACTTTGAAGATCTTCTGTGCACTTTTTTAATGTTATATTTCTGCTCATATCTTGTCTATGCTAGGGCGATTAATGTCAGCAAACTACCATATCTCACTTTTGTTCATAGTGTCTGCATTAAACTCTTCAGAACAGGGATATCATGGTTGGACAGAATTTAAAGACGTTTCTTCCGCATTCAAATTATCTGCCTCAGTTTCTGAAGGTGGAAAGAAATTTCTATTCCAGAGTTAGCATCATAAAGGACTACTGCATTGGTGACTTTGTCTTTCCATGTGACATCAAGTCAGTGTCATAGACACTAGAGATGGTCCATATCGAACCTTTTTTCCTGGTAGCTGTAAGTTGTTCATGTTTTGTTGCCAGTCAGCAAAAAGATAAAGGCTTCCTAGATAGCCATGTTGGTCCTGTGGGTCAGTTTGTCATTTTTCATGTCTGTTTTGCCAGTTAACAGAAGCCTGTCACCATAAATCTCAGGTAATAGAATGTACTGACTGCTTCCAGTGGTATGTTGTCGCTTCTGATCCCATGCATGAGAAAGCACATGACAACAGTTTTCTTCACGTTAACAGTACGACAGAACATGCTACAAGTGTGGGCCAAACAATCCATGAATCTTTGAGCTGATCTTCCATCTGGACAATAGGTGCAATAGCACCAACATATGCAACCATGCTAAAAGTAATCATGCAAGAAAAAGGCTTTGCTGGCATATACACAGGATGAATGGTGATGGTATGATCAAGAATATTCCACACAGTGAGATAGCCCATGCTGACTGACCAGCAAGTTGCCTAAAGGTCTGATTTAAGGATGTTGTCAAAAGTGACAGGAAGGCCCTCAATAGCACTACAATATGTAGGAACGTGTAGCAGGCAACTGATGCAAATGGTGACACCAGCGGTGGGGACAAGAGTTTGTTGCCAAGATGATATGTGGTTTTAGACACTCCAAAGCAGATGTTAGACTGACAAACAAAGCGACAGCAGTGATCATTCCATAACATCAACAAGGGACATTCAGACATTTCTAAAATCAGCTTGTTGAGACTTGCGTTGGAATGCTTTAATGACAAGAATACCAGATAGATAACCTAGACACAAGATGGCACAAATGCATGCTAGATCATATCAACCCTGCACAGTCCTCCTCACTAACATCTAGTGTTTCATGCTAAAGTTGGGAGAGCTGTCTCACAGAATCAAGCAATATCCTGACCAAATCTGGCCTTTTACACTTTAGACAACTCCTCTGTCACTATCTTTATACATATCCTGTGGGCACCCACCAGACGCGGTGCCACAGTGACATACAGTCAGAAGTGAGTGGACCTAGAAGTCCTCAACATTGCAGCCAAACTCCATGCAATCTCATGTATCAGATATGATCAAATCGGTCCCATAATCACTGCAATTCTGCCGTAACAAGTTGTAAATCATGGTGAATAACTAAAACCCAACAGGAAAAGGCTCCACCCTGAAAGACAGATGAGCCAAGAACATCAGTGTCAAATACAAGGCTGAAGAATTTGTAACCATCTTCGGACAGAAATACCAATTGGATGATTCATCTCTGCTTCTTCCTTAAGTCCCAGCATTACAGACGTCAGTCTTCGACAAATTGGACACATTCCACATGGTACTACCAGCTAAGCACATTGAATTGGGCAAGGGCAATGGGCCCTGAAAACCTAATGGTTAGAGCTGCTAGGACTTAAGCTCCACTCTAAGATAGGCAGTGCTATTTGAGGGGCAACACAAGTAAATAACCAGAATGTATAAATTGCCAGGTATGTCCTGTGCAGAAAATGCATGACAAGTCCTGTCTGTTCAATTACAGCCCAACAGCTTTATTGTTCAAAATCAGAAAAGTCCTGTAAGATGTCATCAACAGTTCTATGAAATAATACTTCTGACCAGTAGCATGGTTCCTGATGTCCAAATTCAATTATGTCAGAAACATATGGCTCCTTTTTACAGATGAGAAACAACATTCTAGAGTTGAGAAGAGACTGCCTTAGACAAGAAAACAGTATTTAACTAAGTCATACCAAGCACAAAGGAAAGTGGTTGTAGTTGCCAAGGCTCCGCTGACTGAACCTTCCAAAACCAGGACTTCAAGGACCGTGCAGAACGGGGGCAGGAATTGCATGGGCACTCCGTTGCCTGCAAATTCCATTGTAAGTTGGGCAGCATCCTGACTTGAAACCACATCAAAGTTCTATCATTGCCATTCTATCAAAATTTTGGATGGGCAATGAATACTAGCTTTGACAGCAATACCCACATCCCATGAAAGAATAAAATAAAATATTGTAATCAGTAGCTTGGATAATGACATGTCGTCAATATATTCCATATTTTAATATCTTTTAATCTTCCCTGCTACATTGAATGTAGTCACTGTTTTTCAAGTCACTTAGCATAACTTTATACTCTCATAGCTTTTATTACCTTAATAAATCTAAATTGCACATTTCTATGACTACCATAACTTCGAGAAAATTGCACACCGAACTCAAACTGCATCCTAACCAATGTTATATAGGTTGGCAAATATCGCTTTATTTATTAAATAGAACTTGGTATAAAACCTGGAATACCATATCCAAAGAAGATTCATTTGACTCAAAACATTAACTATGTTACTCTGTTTCTCTCTCCCAGATGCTGACAGAGATGCTGATTATTCCATCACTCTCTATTTTTATTTCTGAAATACCATTTCATCTTTTTAACACTTATCTCCACAGGCAAATCTTCTTTTATAAATATCTGACATTTCTGTTACTCCATTACATTCAGATCATATTCTAAGTATTCTTTCATTTTCCTAATGCACCTTCACACACATTTACATTAAGATGTATTTACTGCAAATCTATCTATTACCTGAAATTGGCTATGTGTTTCATGCAATCTCCAAATTCTTTCCTGCACTGTTTGCCCCAACATGTAATCCAGCATCTATTGGTAAATTTCTGGCAGGTTTTTGCTGTAAATTTATGACTTTGAAAAATGGATTCTGATAAATCAAACAGATTTCATGTAATCCTTTTATCTGTTGACAGAGGAAAGTACTTTTTATTCGACATGGCTGGGCTGCATTCAAATTGAGATTTTAAAAATATTGATGAGCTCACCCGTTGCATCCCCAGTCACTTCTATTTGTATCTTATCCTGTAAATTAGAAACAAATAATGAAAATTCCAGCACAAGTTGAGATGAAGAAGAAGCCTATGGTCAAATCATATGAACATTCAACTAGCCAGTGAAGCTTTTGTACCCAAAGGCTCTGAGAAGCTGTGCTGCTCAGCTGGAGATCAAAGATCAAAGGGATCCAATCTTTCTCTTCCGTCGCAGTTTTAATTAGAATGGAACTGTTGTCATCGGTTTATCTGTTCCTATCATTGAATTGCTTCACACAAAATAGAACTGAGGGAAAACTTTGTTTTATCTGATGCTTCAGTAGAATAGTTTGCAAGGTATTATTTACTCAGTTCTTTGTGAAATAAAATCAAACGGTGCCTTTATATTTTGAGAACAGCTATCAGCTAATTTTTGGGACTCATTTAGCAGATCGGAATAATAGGGAACATTCTCATTTTGGCTCCCTGAAAATGCTATCCTGGAATGCTATTACTTTGCATGCGGAAAGTAGAACAGGAGACATAAAGGGTGTTATCAAAGATAGCGAAAAAAGCATTGTCTCAGCGTTGGAGTGTAGTTTTGCTGTGTTGCAACAATATCATTAATTCACTATTTCAGAGCAAAATCTAAGCGGGATACAAATTCCACAGAAACAGAAATGTTAATGAATTTTAATGGGCACTTAATCAAAACAAAGCACTTCTCAGAATTAATGCCTTTTTTAGTGTAATTTGCACACCATTTGCCGATGTCCCCAAATCTGAGACTGTTGGACAAGTATAAGTTGAACAGGTCAGAAACAAAGAAAAATTCAGACGGAAACCCAGAGGATGACCATGTTTAAAATGATTCAAGATCGTCCTTCTGATTGGCTTCCTACATTCCACTGTTATTAATTGGATGTCATCCAATATTTCAATGCCCATGTCAGAACTTGCACCCCATTCCATTTACCCATCACCCCTTATCCTGGCTCCCATTGTCAATCAATTACAGTTTTTCATCTCACACTTGAGAATAGCCATTTTGAGTAAGTTACTGTGAGGTTATCAGGAACTATAAAACTTTGGGAATGTTTGTGGATATTGTGCCACTAGTGGGCAATCTCACCTCCAAAGTGTGCATTGGATAGTGTACATTCACAGCAACTCCATAGGTTTCCGATACGGCAGGCAAAGGTCCCATTGAGAGAAAGTTAGTCCATGGATTTCAACTTAGAAAGAAAAGATTGTTTGATCCATATATCAACAACTACTTCCATGATCTTCTCAGGTTGACCTGTACAGTTACATACAGCCATACAACGATAAGCGTGTCATGAATTATTGAATATCCCTAATCAAACTCAATTTTTCATGAGAACCTATGGAAATTATCAGCAGGTCCTCTTAGCCTTTACACACTTGATGAAGAAATGAGATCTCAATCAGTCAATATCAAATTAAGACGTTGCAAAGTAAATGCAATCTTCTATACGTTACCTGTTTGACTGCCCAGATTCAGGTCATGCAATGGGCAGTATTAATTCATAAATCTGCTGCATACACTAAAATTTTGATCCTCACAAAAAATGCCAGATTTGTATTAAGAATTTTTAATGGAATATGTGAAATCTTCTGTTTTATGACCTCATTCAGTGCTTATGTCAAGAAGCCATGTAGTCTGAATCACAGTCTCAGCAAGTAATTGTGCACCATTTAAACATGGCCAATACACAATAAATACAAATTTATGTCTGAGGTACAAAGAGAACATCTGCCTCTTTCTTGTTCTCTTCCTCTCTTTTCATCCCAAATTCCTGCCTCACCTCCTCATCCTTTCTAGACCTTATTTATTTCTCTTTTCTCTATGCCCTTATCAACTGAGTATACATCCCCTTTTTAATCATTGCAAATTTCTCTCACATTACAGATCTGAGCTGTTTTTGCTGCCACTGGCTGTTAACATGGTTTGAAATACGACATTATTATCTGTTATCAAGCTTTTGATTCCTGCCTGTAATCATTACTACTAGAAACTGTTCAAACTCAAGATAATTAGCACAGAATCCAGCAGCTCCACCAGCCACAGATGCATGTTAAAGAGATCTGCTTTACTGTCTTTTCTGTCAGTAGTGCCTCCTGGGGCTCAGCAGCAGGGGAAAAAAAATTCCTACACAATTTCTTTAGATATCAGTCTCTCCATGGGCCAATTCTGCCTACGCACAATCCCACATCAAACAGCTTATGGTTAAGTCAGTCTTTCCCTAGCTAGCTGGAATTTTTAAACTGAACTAAGCTGGTTTTTGTGTATGTGTGCATGTGTGTTTGTGAATGTGTCTGTTTTCTCTTTACCTTTGAACATGCCTTTTGGCTAGAATTTACAATTCCCTGCTGGTGCTACGCTTGTGATTACTATTTTTTCAACATCCATTCTGTTCCGACTGTAGTAAACATGGCTAGGTTCATAACACTGGTTATATTTATTCCACTTTGCAACCAATCCAAAAGGTGAAGAAAACATTGTTCCAGCTGACTTTCTGGTCCCTTTTTGTGGTAGTCATTTACCCATAAACCCTTCATTGTATTTTATAACAATATATTATAGAAATATCGCTCACACCCTCTAAACTGCAAACTTAAAAATATCACACAAATTGTAACAGTTTATCAACAGAGACATTTACTGGCTAAATATAAAAATCTGGTTGCAACTTATTTGCTGAAGCCCAGATTTGCTTCTGAGATTCTAAGTACATGTATCTTTGGTTTTTATGGGACTCAAAATGTATCTTTATATCTAAAACGTCTGCATAAACATTATCATTTTTGTCAATTCTAAACTTTTAGATATCACAAGATTTCCACTGTAAATGATTATACATGATGCAAGAAGAATGGAAAGGTAGGTGAAGGAAGCAAAAGGAATGCGAATGTTTTCCACTGAGGTTTCAACTTCTGGTAAATGCAGAGTTGTGCATTAACAGTTCCTTTTGTGCTAAGTGTTTAAAAGCTGTCTTAATGCACAGCAGGCAAAGGCAATTAAGCCATGTTCAGTAACATCAGAAAATGTGCAGTTATTTGTAATGAAAAGCCTGCATGAAAGAATACAAATGCTTCAGTTCTGTAATCTCACAAAATGTTAAATGATATAACTGATGAGCAGTACAGAAGAAACACTTAACAGCTGCATGCAATTCAATACTGCAAATGGTGTCTTTATTGTCCTCATCGCATTGCATTTAAAAGGTAAATTATCTATGTTAATGAAATTAGCACATGTACAAGGACAAAACAGAAGAATATTTAAATTTACTGATTCAGTACTCACGCTAACATGTAACTTTGTTTTTTGTAACATGTATTTTTGGAGATCACATAGATCTGTCCTCTTTGGCATGAATTTTAGTCAATTTTCATCAGGTCTCTTGCAGAGCTGAGGAAATACTGAGTTGTGCATCGAGGTGAACTGATAAAAGTAAAAATCATAAATTTCCACTCTTTCACTGATCCTGCTAAAGGGGTATTTGACCTCAGCTTGACTGTCTCATCATCCCTCCTTTAGCCCCTGTGGCTGCTAGTGCCAGCTCTCAGAGAAAAGAGCAGGAGCCAGATTGGATCTGTGTGTCCTCTGACACTTACAAGCTTTACAAACCACCTCTCACAGTCTGAGAAAGAAAGGAAAATGAGTAGCCCAGTCCAAAACCATAATCACTTACATCATTGCATTCTCTCTGTCTCGGTCCTTCTTCATCCACTTCTGCATTCCATCAGTAATGATCTCAGATTCTCATCACTATTATTACTTCTGTCTCCCAAATATGATACCTGTTCTAAAATACTACAGGATTTTTTCTGATTATAACAAATCCTATAGGATCTAAAGTAATAGTGTTTAAATCCTAAAATAAAGATATTGTGCTTTCAAGGATCTAACAGATCCATAAAAAGTAATTTTAAACCCCGAAATGGTATTGTTTTTGTTGGAAAAACATTTTTTCCTATTAAATATCTTTAATCTGCTGTCCATCCCTTTATAATGCTTTTTTTCCATTCCTCATGTTTTCCAATCCCTCTATCCCCCTTGTCCCTTTTTGCCTTCACACACAGCCCTTTTGCCACATTCAAAAGACAATGAAATGTTGTACTTACAGAACTGTACAGATCAGAGTTAAAGTGCTGGTTGGGTTGCTAACATCCCGAGGCAGAGACAATCAGAGTTTCCTTCAGCAGCACAGAGCTCGATCAGTCAGCATCTCCCCTCAGCAACCATCGCAAGCTCTGACAGCTCCGACTGATGCTCACAAACACACAAACTGACAGGTGCTGTCTGACGACAACTTGAGGTGACTGCCTAATTAACTTGACCCTTCCAGGCGATAAATTAGTGTTGTCAAGACACAAGCATGACTCAAACGGGCTTCTGCCTCATTTCATTTATTCTTATTGCATAGCTGAAAATATTAACAGAAAATAATTGTTGCTCCTTCAGTCACCTGGGCTTTGCTTCATGTTATTCAGTTACCTTTGTCATGCTCATGAAGAATCTATGATTTTATTTAAAAAGTGTAAATATAGCCTGTCAAATATTCTAATAGTTCCTTATTTTGGATGAAATCTTTTCATGATGGTACAGTGGTGACATTTGGCAGGCAACGATTTAAATTCCATTAGAAACCAATAGGCAGGGACAGATTTTGTGAGTTAGCTGAAACTTGGTCGAGTAGGTCAAGTCCTTCAGCACAATTCACGAAAGAAAAAACCCAAAAGTACTGAGCTGCGATTATGTGTGGCGAAGCTTATTGATTTGTATACCCAAGGAACATTTGGGATTGAAATTAGAATGTTCTTCAGTAGTAAATGGTGAACAAATCAAACTATTTTTGCCATACAGCTAATTAATGTGACTCTTGTGATACTTAAGGTGTCCATGATCTCAAGGTTAACTCTCATAAATGTCTAACATTTGAATGTGGAATGTGAAAACATGAAGTTGAAGTTATTGGGGAATATGTGTGGTGGTGACAGTCAGAACAGAACAATGTATTTCAGGCCAGTTATTAAACCGATATCACTCAATACGCCTGATATTGAGGACAGCTAGCAATGGACTTTAACCCTTGATGGCTACTTCTGTATCCCTTCCTAATCAGAACCTAGTATTTGTAACGTTCAGCTATTAAGTGGATGTTGTGAGAAACCAGACCAAGGCACAGTGGTTACAAAGAGAAAAATTCGAGTGTTGAGTAGTACTTGATACACTGAGTTACAATGTTACCAATCTTAGCTCAGGAAAGTAAGAACATATGTTTTACAAGAGAAAAACAGCTCTGTTGATCATTGATCTGCAAGGAAAATAATCTGTTTTAGGAAACGATACGTTCAACAATAAAGTGACAATTACCCTCAAAAAATAAACTTGCTAAAGAGGGAAGAATTTGAGCTGTGGGAAACACTGGCACATAAAATGAGTAGTAAACAATTCCTGTTGTAGGGAACAATGGCATTTTGAAGAATGTTTTAAAAAATACATTCATGTGAAATCATTGGTAATGTGCAAAATACACTTCTGACATTCTGAAACTGCATATCAAAAAAGTACTTGATTTACCATGAAGTGGTCTAGATGTCCTGAGATGATGAAAGACACCACATGAATGCATCACATAGTATCTCCTTTATTTTCATCCTAAAAGCAAGTGGGGAAGATGGGAAGGGTTGATCCAGTGCACATGTTACTTCCACAACTGTCTGCAATCCACTTTATGAGAAATTTTTCCCATTTGTTGAAATATTCCTGTGAAATGTTTTCCTAGTCTGCTCAATAAAGATAAAATCCCAAATTCATAAGATAATTACAGTAACAATGACCATTCAACCCACACTGCTTTGCTCATCCTGCTGCAGCTTACAGTTTACTCCTTGCAGTTTTCACTGTTTCTCAAAAGCATTTGAGATTTTCACCCTAGTGGTCCACTGTAAACAGCATCATGGCAAGATGGGGAACTTTCTTCATAAATCTTAAAATTAAATTTACATGCTTCAATGGGTATCTTCTTAACCCAGCTTTGCAAGTTAATTTAAAGTAACATTTCAGAAATGCTCCATGTTCAAGTCCCACTCCAGGACCTCAGCACTAAAATCATAAAGATGATGTTCCAATGCACCACTGAGGGAGTGCTACACTATCTGATCTGCCATCTTTAAAATGAAACATTAAACTGAAACCCTGTCTGCTATCTCACTTGGACATAATCCCATCACACCATTACAGGGAATAGCGCAGGAGCTATCCATAGTGTCCTGCTCAATATTTATCTTTTAACACCACAAAAACATATTAGTTGGTCATTATTAAATTGTCATTTGTGGAAATTGCTGTGCAATAATTGGGGGCTGCTGTGCTTTCTCCACTGCTCCAATCAATACATGTCACAAGTATTTAATTTCATGCAAAGCACATTGAGATACCTAAAATTTGCAATACACTAGAAATCTTTACATTCTTTATCTGTCCCAGACTACTTGCAAGCTTATGGGAATTGTTGAAATCACCTTTTGGATGCTCCATGTCCAGGCTGAAAAGCCACAGTTTCTTCACACTTTTCAGGATCGGCTAATTACATCTTCACTGCAGCACATGGGTGTCTAAAAATGTTGAATTTCTGTTCAAAACAAAATGTAGTGTTCAGTGTGTGATTGAACAAGAATACTGCACAATTTTCACATAACCTCCTATAATTTACTTCCAACTGTTTTGGCTGGTGTACTACCTGTATCGGTCATTGTTCTGCATTGCTTAGAACTGTTTACTATCCAATCCAGTAACTTTCTTAGGCCTCTTTTAATTTCAGCTAGAAATATTTCAACATTGTTCATGCAGCATGTGCATTGCTTATTTTTTTCAACCCAGAGTCCTGCACATTGTCTGCATTAGACTTCAACATTTTTCATCTGCACAGATGCTTACTTTGTAAAATTTGTTCGTGGGGTGTGGTGTTGCTGGCTAGGCCAGCATTCCCTTCCAAATCATCCCAGAGAAGATGTTAGGGAGCTTCCTTTTTGAACCAGTGCAGTCCTTGGGTTGTAGGACACCAGTCATATAAGGCTTGGAGGAGAACTAGCAGCTGGAGGTGTGCTCGTGCATCTGCTGCCTTGATTCTTTTAGGCGGTAGGGGCTGCAGGTATGGAAGGAGCTATCAAGAGGGTCTTGGTGAGTTACTGCTGTGTATCCTGTTGTTGGTACTCACAACTGCCATCATGTGTCAGTGGTACAGGGAGTGAATGTTGATGTATTCATCATAAGTGGATAGGGTGACAAAGAAATGTTTTTTTTCTCCTGGATGATGTCAAGCTCATTGAGTGGATTTGGAGCTGCACTGATCCATGCAAGCAGAGAATGATCCATCACATTCCTGACTTGAGCATTGTAGATGATGGACAGGCTCATGAATTGACTGGAGTTAAATTAATTGCCACAAAATTCGTAGCTTCTGACCTATTCTTGCAACTACAGCATTCATTTGGCAAGTACAGTTTAGTTTCATATCAACAGCAACTAACAGGGTGTTGATAATGGGAGGTTCAGAGATGGTAATGTTATTGAATCATCAAGGAATGATGACCAAATTCTCTCAAGTTGGAGATGGTCATCACCTGGCACTTGTGCGTTAACCAATATTATTAATTATTTATCAACCCAAGCCTGGAGATTTTTGACATTTTGCTGCACGTGGACATGGATTGCTTCAGTATCAGGGCTGAAAATGATGCAATTATCAGCAAAAACCTCAGTTTCTGATTATATGATGCACGAATGGTCATTGATGAAGCGACTAAAGAGATGTTTGAGCATAGGACACTACTCTTAGGTATTCCTGCTGTGATGCACTGAGTGATGATTGACCTCCAATAACTACAACCATTCTTTCTGTGGTAGGAATGACTTCACCCTGAAAAGAAATTCCCTCAATTTGACTTTGTCTCCAGTTTTTCTAGGTCTCCTTGAAGCCACAGTCATTTAAATGTCATTGTGATCAAATGTTGTCACTTCACCTGACCTCTGGGGTTCAGCTCAACTGTCCATGTTATGGAACAGTGCTGGAATGAAGTCAGCAGCTGAGTGAACCTGACAGAACCCAACTAAGCATCACTGAGTAGGTAATTTTGTATGATTTATGGCTTTGAGGATTTTACACCAAGTTTAATTGATTGATGCAAATGAGAAATAGTAATGGTCATTACACTGAGCCTGGAGCATCCCACCACTCACCAGCTACAAACCCTGCCAGAACTCCTCCGAAGAACTTATGTTTCTTTTTCCCTTCAGCCAGATTTCATCCTAAAACCAGTTCCTCATAGAGAAACCAATTACATTTTTATTCTTTGTTGTTCATTAATTGCAGTGTACTAAGAACTCAGAGAATTGAGGGGGCATTTCCTAAGTGGTTATGTGCACCATGACCTTTTATTCTTCTACCTGTCACATTCATGTAGTGAGCTGGAAATATTACTTTCCACTTACCCAATATACAAAGATATGAGGCCCATTTATGCTTAACTAATAAGATTAACCCCTGGGTTAATGATTGTTGCGATAATTATCAGACAAGTATCTTTTTCATGCTCTGCAACCAATCCGTACTCATATCAATAATCATCAGCCACGTGATCAGAAATTCTAGGCCGTATTGTTGACTACTTTTTTTGTGAGGAGAGTAAGTTCCTGAGTAAAATGTTTTATTTCTTCCTGGATATTGGTTTGACATCTATTATGATTGTAGTGCCTTGTGTACTGTCTTTTCTCTGAGCACCTAACACAGACTTTGTCTCAAATGATCTCAAAGTGACCCAATTTCTATTCTCTGTTCTCACATTCTTGAGAACAATTATCCTACTTGCAGGTAATTGTTTGCACAGCTTAACTAAATTTCAGATCATATTGGCAAACATTTGTTAAAATATTGGATAGCACAACACAGAACATATGTTTGCAAAAACTACCACATTTTATACATATGTAGCAACATGAGGTACCATGACTAAAGTATGTCAGCAGTGATTCTATATTTGATTCCACGAGGGTAGATTTTGTGACTTTTGACCTTGTCCACCCTAGTCCAACGTGGGCACCACCACATCATGATTTCCCGCATCAAGTATTTCTCCCATCCTGGCTGATTGGGCTTTCAACTATTCCACTCACTTCTGCTCCCATCTCTTTCCCTCCTTGTCGAATGATACTAGGATTCTGTTCGTCCTCAGCAGCCTTCACATTCAAATGATAATTCTTCACCATTTCAACTACTTCCAGTGTAGTGCCAACACCAATCACATACTTTTCTCTCTCTTTCCCTTTCAGCATTCTGAAGTGATCTTTCTTTCTTCAAAACTCTGTACCACTCCTCAATCCTTCTCTCCTTCTCATAGCACCTTCTCATTCCAGTATATATGATGCAGCATCTGCCCCTTTACATCCTTTCTTTTCACACACACTTCTTCTGCTCCCAAGAGTTACAATGGATTTAATTTTGCCAGTTTTAATTTGATATTCTAAAGTTGCTGCTCATAATGAGATCTTCTGTGTAAGGTGGAGACGAAGGCAGATTGGTTGGTTACTCTGTGAGACACCCCACTTCAGTCTGTGAAAGTTGATCCCGAGCTTCCAGTCACCTGCAATTTTAATTCTCCACTTTTCTCTTATGCTGAGTTCCCCACCCTTACTTATCCTCCAATGTCCCAAGAGTCATCAGAAATTCGGGAACTAAATTTCAGCTTTTGATTAAACACATTACAACCACTGACTCAATACAGAGTTCAAAAATTTCAGACTGTAACCTTTACTCCATTTCCCATATCGGTTTCTTTCTCTTCTTCTCTGACACTCTTGGGCAGCAGGTGCTCAGCATCCTGCTATTCACACCTCCTCTGGACACATCTTTCGTTGTATTATTGGTCCATAACTATTTCCTTTGCTTTACAGCAGCAACTCCAATCACTTATTGTTTCCTGCCTTTCATCTTGTCACATGCTTTCCTTTTTCTGACCTCACCCTTTTCACTTACTTAAAACTATTAGATATGTTTTTTTCCAGTTGTGAAAAAAGGTCATTGGATTCAGTTGACAACTCTTACCCTCACTGTACAGATATTACCAGAGTTACTGAACATTCTAGTACTTTGTTTATATCTCCAGTTTCCGGCATCTTCGATATTATCCATAGAATCCCTACAGTGTGGAAATATGCCCTCAGCCCAACAAGTCCACACCATCCCTCAGAGCATTCCACCCAGTTCCTTTCCCCAAACCCACCTAGCCTACACATCCCTGAACACTATGGGCAATTTAGCATAGCCAATCCACCTAGCCTGCATATTTTGAACTGTGGGAGGAAACCCGCACAGACACAGAGAGACCGTGCAAACTCCACACAGTGCGGTTGCCTAAGGGGGAACTGAACCCAGGCCACTGGTATTATGAGGCAGCAGTGTTAACCACTGAGCCACCATGCCACCACACATCTGAGCATTATTGTACTCAGTGGCATTCAGGCTACACCAGGGAGGTGTCTCTACTCCTGGTTGACTCAGAGAGGTGCTTTGTTTCACTAACACAGTGGCACCCGGTGCAACTGGAGCAGGTGAGAATGTGTGGACACTTCATGTTCTTCTCGGGAGACAGGAAATGACCAAACCAGTGCTGTAGCTGATCTGGGTAGAAATGACAGAGACAATGCCGACGCGCTATCGTATTTCCCAAGACATAATTTCATTTTCAAGAAATCTTTCAATGCCTTGATCCAAATGGCAAAGGTGAGCATTCTCTTCCATATTGTTCCACATTAAAGCATTACAAAATCTTTAGCACACTAAACGCTTCCCTAATAGTATCTGTTTTTGCCTGGTAACAATTGCTAAGCATTTCACTCATCTGCTAACAGCTACCATATTTCACAGTGGAGCCATTTGCTTGCACTTGACCACCTCTTCATCCTGCTCATAACTTGCTGCTTCTCCCTCTTGACAAGCACAGCATATAAAGCTGATCCACACATCCACACAGCTGCTTTCAGGGATTCATCATTAACTCTATCCTCTCCTTCTACAAGTGAAGCTGACTCACAGTAACCAGGAGATGAACTGAAGCTGGAGGCAGCCAGTGTCTATCCAAGGTTTTGTTAACCTCAGCTATATTGATGGAAAAGGAAAAAACAGAGTTAAAGTTTTGAGTCCAGGGAATCTTCATCAGAACTGAAAATAGCTGGACAAGTGTGTTATTTATGCTGAAACAGGGTAAGGGGTGCTTGGAGGGGGTGGAGGAAGGGGAGCAAGTGAATAGTGTACACATTAATATGTGGAAGGCTAAAGGGAAAGACATGATTAGCTGAAGCGTGGGCTGGATTTTCACGTTCTGATGAGCACTTCTGCTTCACAGGCTGTGTGCAATGGGGAGTTGCCTTTGAGTTATGAATGCTAGGTTTTATAAGATGATTTGGATTGTTTCTTTAACTCAGGGCCACACAGAGGAGTAAAGAGGGTCTTGTGATCTGTCATAAGTTCCACCAAGTGTAGTTTAATTCCTGTGGAGACGGGGACCATACTGAAACTTGTAGAAGCACAAAATTTATCAAATTCACACATGAAAACAATGGAAGAAGCACCAGCCACATGGTGGAGAGATTGTCTCAGAGGATTTTGAATAGAATGTGAGAGACTCTTTCAGAGATAGAGGTTGTGACTGTATACTCAGTAGAGGGGAGAAAGCTGCTGGTTATGTGTGAGCTATCAGGTTGAACATGGAAGTGAGTATGGTCTCTCATCAAAGTGATGCATCTTGTTGCAATTCTGTGCAGGTTTGTCTTAGTGAAGCTGGGAAGAGCAATTGCCAGTGTCTGACTTACTGCTGGCAATCGATCATAAATATTCAGGAAAATGAGGGAAGCACCGCTCAATGACCAAGGGATATTATAACTCAATGAGCTACAGAGATTTGAATACTCTGGAAACTGAAAGTGAATGTGAAGGGTTTGCAATAATTTCTGAAACCCTGTGGAGAGCGTGCTGTAAAGTATATATGCAGCAAAATGTTATTTGTTATAGTAAGAAATTAAGAAGTGTTAGAATTGATGAAGGCAGAATCATGGACATGATCTACATGGACGTCAATAAGACATTCAACAAGGTTCCTCATTAGATATGAGTTAGCATGGTTACATCACATGAACACAGGGAGAACTAACCATTTGGATACAGAACTGGCTCGAAGGTAGAAGACAGAGGGTAGTGGTGGAGGGTTGCTTTTAGACTGGAGGCCTGTGACCAGCAGTGTGCCACAAGGATAGGTGCTAGGTCCACTGCTTTTCATCATTTATATACTGATTTGGAAGTGAACATAGAAAGTATGGTTTGGAAGTTTGCAGATGACACCAAAATTGGAGGTGTAGTGGACAGTGAAGAAGGTCACCTCAGAGTACAGTGGGGCTTCTTTCAGATGGGTCAATGAGCCGAGAAGTGGTAGATAGCATTAAATTTAGATAAATGTGAGGTGCTGTATTTTGGGAAGGCAAATCAGGGTAGGACTTATATATTGAATAGTAATGTCATGTGGAGTATTGCTGAGCAAAGAGGCCTTGGAGTACAAGTTCATAGTTCCTTGAAAATGGAGTCACAGTTAGGCAGGATAGTGAAGAAAGTGTTTGGCATGTTTCCCTTTATTGGTCAGTGCATTGAGTATATGTATTGGGAGATCATGTTGCAGCGGTACAGGACATTGGTTAGAACACTTTTGAAATATTGCATTCAGTTCTGTCTCCCTGCTTTAGGAAGAATGCTGTGAAACTTGAAAGGATTCAGAAAAGATTTACAAGGATGTTAGCAGTGTTGGAGGGTTCAGGCTGCAGGGACAGGCTGAATAGATTTGGGCTATTTTCCCTGGAGCTTCAGAAGCTGAGGGGTGACCTGATGGAAGTTTATAAAATCATGACAGGCACTGGATATTGTCGATAACCAAGTTCTTTTTCCAGGGATGGGGGAGTCCAAAACTACAGGGCAGAGGTTTAAGGTGAGAGGGGAAAGATTTAAAAGGGACCTATGGGATAGCTTTTTCACACAGAGGGTGGTGCTTGTGTGGAATAGGCTACCTGAGGAAATGGTAGAGGCTAGTACAATTAAAACATTTAAAAGGTATCTGGTTAGGTAAATTAAGAAGAAGGGTTTAGAGGGAAATGAGCCAAATGCTGGCAAATGGGGCTAGTTTAATTTAGGATATCTGGACCGAAGGGTCTGTTTCTGTGCTGTATAGCTCTATGACAGTGTCATCTCCGTAGTTTAGAATATTAATTGTGAAATAAGTTACAGTTTAAAACTATGCTGCTTTTATATCCTTTGTTATAGTAAAAGACTTAAAGCTTGAAACCATGTCATGCTCTTCCTTTAAGTTTGTCGCTAAGAGCTCAAATCACTTTTTTGAGTGACTAGTCTTTACAGTGATCAGAACACAGACTCAAGAGACTGCTGACACAGCAACTTTGATGCAAAATTAGAAACTGCATTGTGCTGCTGCAATGATTCAGTAGTGGTGATTACTTACAGGCTGACAATCAATCTATTGAATGTCACAAAGATGTTTTATATTTCCTATTCCCTGGAGGACTGAAACTATGAAGGATAGTGGAAAATGTATTTACTTCATCTTTCATGGAAATATCTGAACAGCTTTCTTTAAAAGAAGTTCACTGCAAATATTGGAGATCTTTCTTTAAAAAGGCTCGCTGTAAATCATAAGACTGGTGATAATTGTTGGTTTTCCTGTAAATCGTCCTGGGACTCTTTTTCTTTCCATCAGAGACTCGTTTGAAGAGGTTCTTTGGATTGAGGGAGGAAACCAGAGCACCTAGAGAATACTCATGCAGACACCAGGAGAATGTTCTATCAGGTTCGAGTAGAGGAAAGACTGCTGAAAGTAAACAGCCCAGCTGATCTCAGATAATAAAATGTGAGGCTGGATGAACACAGCAGGCCCAGCAGCATCTCAGGAGCACAAAAGCTGACGTTTCGGGCCTAGACCCTTCATCAGAGAGGGGGGTGGGGTGAGGGTTCTGGAATAAATAGGGAAAGAGGGGGAGGAGGACCAAAGATGGAGAGAAAAGAAGATAGGTGGAGAGGAGAGTATAGGTGAGGAGGTAGGGAGGGGATAGGTCAGTCCAGGGAAGACGGACAGGTCAAGGAGGTGGGATGAGGTTAGTAGATAGGAAATGGAGGTGCGGCCATTCTTTAGATGACATGTCAATCATGGGCCTCCTGCAGTGCCACAATGATGCCACCCAAAGTTTGCAGGAACAGCAACTCATATTCCGCTTCGGAACCCTGCAGCCCAATGGTATCAATGTGGACTTCACCAGCTTCTAAATCTCCCCTTCCCCCACCGCATCCCAAAACCAGCCCAGTTCATCCCCTCCCTCCACTGCATCACACACCCAGCCCAGCTCATCCCATCCCCCCACTGCATCCCAAAACCAGCCCAGCCTGTCTCTGCCTCCCTAACCTGTTC
This sequence comes from Stegostoma tigrinum, assembly GCF_030684315.1. NCBI lineage: Eukaryota > Metazoa > Chordata > Chondrichthyes > Orectolobiformes > Stegostomatidae > Stegostoma > Stegostoma tigrinum. The sequence continues at coordinate 30,537,921 of NC_081375.1, forward strand.
TTCCTCTCACCCATCCCTTCCTCCCACCTCAAGCTGCACCTCCATTTCCTACCTACTAACCTCATCCCAAGTCCTTGACCTGTCCGTCTTCCCTGGACTGACCTATCCCCTCCCTACCTCCCCACCTATACTCTCCTCTCCACCTATCTTCTTTTCTCTCCATCTTCAGTCCGCCTCCCCCTCTCTCCCTATTTATTCCAGAACCCTCACTCCATCCCCCTCTCTGATGAAGGGCCTAGGCCTGAAACGTCAGCTTTTGTGCTCCTGAGATGCTGCTTGGCCTGCTATGTTCATCCAGCTTCACACTTTGTTATCTTGGATTCTCCAGCATCTGCAGTTCCCATTATCTCTGATACAATTTTAGCCCAGCTGATCTCTCCCATTTCCAAAAAGAAAACCCTCTTTTTGATTTCAGGGTGAAACGTATATGTTCTTTTGAAAGAATGATTAGAGGAACAGTTCGAAAATGTTATTCCTGAGCAAGCAAGACTTCAGAAACAACCATGCATAATTAGGGAGTCAACGTTTCATAACTTTCAAAATGTTAGTTCTGCTTTTTCCTTCACAGATGCTGCAAGATCTGTTGAGCTTTTCCTGCAACTTTGTTTTTGTTCCTGATTTACAGCATCTGGAGCTATTTTAGTTTTTATTATGCATAATTAGTGACTTGGCCACATGTGTAACATGCTTGATAAATCTACTAGAACTCTTCCAGGATGTAATTATTAGATGTGATCAAGGGGAGCCAATGTATTTATTTAATTTGGCCTTTTAGAAGACTTTTGACAAACTCCTACATAGGAAATTAACATGTAAAGTTGAAACTTATGGGATTGCGGGTTGTGTATTAAGATGGATAGAAAATTGATTAACGGGTAGGGAATGAAGAGTCGGAAGAAATTGGTCTTTTTCTGAATGGCAGACAGTGACTGGTAGGGTATCAAAGGAAATGGCACTAGGAACTCAGCTATTCATAATATATGTTAATGATTTAGATGAGGGGACTAAATGTAATATTTTGAGATTTACAGAATAGATAAAGCAGGGTGGAGGGATGATCTGTGAGGAGGATGCAGGTTGTTGCAGTGTGATTTGGACAGAATGAAGGATTAGGCAAATGCATGGTTGATGCAGGATAATACAGATATATATGAGGTTAACTACTGGGGAGCAAAAAACAGAAGGCAGATTACTTTTGAATGGCTGTAAAGTGAGTGAAAGTAATATTCAACAAGGCCTCAATATCCTCATGCACCAGTTGGTGAAAGCCTTGGACATAACTCTTTAGATCTACCCTGTAATGGTGGTCTGGCCAAAGAAAGCACGAGTGATGTGCTCAATATGGCAATGGACAAATGACCATATTATTAATGCTACAGACTAAAATAAGCCCAAAGAAAAAGATTAAAACATCCTACTTACATAACCAGCTGAGTGAGTAGTTCTCAATGTTTTTCAATAGGCTGGGCAGTATTTTGTCACGGTTGACTTGCCTCAAACAGAATTGAAAGTGAATCAATATGGATCATTGGTTCTGTGAGCTTAGTAAAAGAATCTTCTGAACAGCCTTTTTCTTCCTCCACTCCCTCGCCTTTTTTTTATTCGCTTGTGGGACAGCTATTGCCCCGGTTGCCCTTAATTAGCCGGTGGTGAGCTGTCTTCTTGAACTATTGCAGTCCATGTTGTTCGGGAGGTGGAATCATGTGGAAATACTGGATGTCTTACCTGCCAGTTGGACAGCCAAGAAGAGGCCCACGTTGCCATTTTTTAGGAAGGCCCCACTGAAATACAAGCATATTGGGCTTATGCTGATACTTTGTAAGTGACATTCAAACAATTTGCATCCAAAGAGTCATCATTGACCAGAAACCGAGCTGGGACAGCCAGATAAATGCAGTGACTATAATAGCATGTTCAAAAATTGGAGTTCCGTCTCAAGTAATTCACCTCCAGTCTCCTTAAGTCCGCAATGTGATGGAATACTCTCCTCTTGTCTGAATCGATGCAACTTCAACAACACTCATGGCACTCAACGCATCCAGTATAAAGTAGCCTACTTGATTGGAACCCCATTCTCCACCTTATACATTCACTTGCTCCCTGGTTGCAGCCTGTACCCATTTCTCAGATACATTGCAGCAATTTACCAAAGTTTTGACGACACCTCTTAAATTCATGTCCTCCAAAGGATCAGGATAGCAGATGCATAACAACAGAGCCATCTGCAAATTTCTCTCCAAGTCACACATCATCCTAAGCTAAAAATATATCACAACTTCTTCATCAGCATAGGTTCAAAATCTTGAAATTCACTCTCTGACAGCATTGTGGGAATACCATCACATTGATGGTGACAATTCAAGAAGGCAGTTCACTGCTTCTCACAGACAATTAGAGATGGGCAATAAATGCTGACAGTGCCAGAATGCCTCCATCCACAAATGAATAAAAACATTACAGCATGTCTTTATCATTTGGTGCACAAGTCTGCGTTAATTCTAAAGCAGAGGTTGTTTCTCTGTAAACTTTTATTCAGTTCAAACAATGACATGTTGCTTCAAATAACTGGTTAGTTTTCAAAACATTCTTTGATCTTCGCAGTCACAGACTATCTCAGCAAAACTTCCAAGGTATAGTCAATTTGCAATAGAAAATAGATGCCTTAAATGATGAATATTCACAAAGATGTGAAAACTTTTTAAATATTTGAATCTTCTCAAGGGAATAGAGCAATTCTTTTCAATTAAAGGAACAAACCACGTTTTTCTCAAAGGGATAATGTTGCTAATTAAATCAAGCATGCAAACCAATTTGAATCTTTTCAGCAGACACAAACTAATCTTTATGATAAGGAAGCAAACAACTCAGATTTGGGAGAAAATTTCTGCTGAACATTAACACCATTAACACATTAATTAAAAACCATTGCGGATTCCATACATAAATGGAAAGATGATTGCCTGAAATTGTTCCATTGTTAAGCTGATAGAAATTGTATGTGAAGTATTTAGTCGAGATTTATTTATTCTTTTAAAGTTTGAGAGAAATTACAAACATTAAATATGAATGCCAACAATTCTTAACAAAAAAGATTAATCATTAGTCTCCTTTAAGCATATCTACGCTCACTTGCCTTCTGTGTCACTTCTCAAATTGTCTCATTCATAGTTTGCAATTTGGCTCTGTTCATTCAACAACAGGAACCTAGGTTAGGGAATAGGAAGGGCAGCTATTTCCCCCATGTCCATGGCTGAAGATATTTCCTCATACTGGTCATCAATAACTTTCCTGACAAGAAAAGATAATGGCCTAACATTGTGTCTCGTGGCTTTATGTAAATCAAAGCTTAAATCATAAATTTCACAAGAGCAAACTTTCCCAGAGTATAATTTCATTCAAGACATGTCAGATCAGTGGAAGTCTGTGTCTTGTACTCAAGGAGCCATTCCTGCTTATAATAGGCTTCAGAAATATATTTTTATATGTAAAGTTAGCAGGCTCACCGATGATAAGCAGTCGGTTTGAGGAAAAAGACCATAGTTAAATTACTATGGCTATTTGAAAAGCTAATCCGAAAGTACTAGCTTTCCACTCTAGATTTGAATAGCATGACAAAAATCTCACTAGTAAACAGTGAGAAACCCATTTTCAGGCATTAATATCTCACCTATTCTCACCTCATTTATATGCAGTTTTTTATTCTCCTGCATGGTGAAGGGAAAAGACACATTGGCAATTTCTAATATGAAAGTCAGAGCGGGTAACTGACAGCCCCCAGCTCGCTGCTTACTCCTCCGGGCCTTGAAATTGGCCAGAAGTTCCCAAATCTCACGGCATGCTCCATAGCACTGGCTGTCTGTATCCTGGTCCACAAAGGTTGGCATTGGACATGTACCAGCCTCACCACATGCTCATAGCAGATCTTCAATTGACTTAGAATACAGATATCTATTTCTATGCTGCAATTTGGAGCCACACCAACACTTAGTAATGTAATGTACGTGCCAGGCCATTTTGCACACAGGAACAAGTACCTAATTCATGTGTCAGACCAGGGTGCATCTCAGAATTCTGAGCTTGCTGTCTTAGCACTCACTCACTCAATCGACTTGGATGCTCTATCTTGCCTTGTCCTGACTTTTTGTGCATTTCTGCATAAATCAGAACTCACAGGCTCATCTTACTTGCCTTACCTCTTGGAACTCACTGACAGCCAGGCAGATTGTCATGTTTGCCAACTGTGATCAATCAAAGGAATGGACATAGTGCTTTATGGTATCATATTACATCCATGTCACACCTGCAGCATGTACCAGCAACTTACACAGCAAACACACTGCATGTAGTTCAACCAATTGCCCATGTCTGAAAATCTAACGGGGAGTCAATTCAAGGAAGATGGTCTTCACTCATGGAGGACCAATACTGTAAGTCAGGTGCATCATCCTTATCGGGCCAGGGCTTGGATATGGTCAGCTCAGTAATTGGAGCAGTCAAGTCATGGGTTCCATATCAAAACAGTCCTGGGCATTGCCTGCGGCCTGTCCTCAATAATGACAAGCTGTTATGCTGGACAAGAGGGAAAGAGCAGCATTCCCTCAGAGATCAGAAATAGTAGGTACTAATTTTCATTAATTGCAAGAGTTAACAAGTAGTCTGTAGTTTGATTCTTGTCACTACACTTACTCCAACAGTCAAACAGACAGACAAAGATAAAAAGTGACAATGCATTTAGAACCATGGGCTTCAATTTCCAAACAAATGTCACACATGCAACATATGCACCGTCAGAAGCTTTCCTTTTTTGTTTCCATCCTACTGTGTTCACTGTGAAGGGCTAGTTGTATCTGGTGGCAATTGACCTGGTCCACAGCTCAGCCTGAAATGTGGTGCCTATGGTGAAATGGCCTTTGGTATGTGTAAAATAGTGTGATAGTGTGAAGCCCTATCGGAGTGATGCATATATTGTTAGGTGAGCAGTGGAGAATTGCCTGAGGCAATACGCTTGAGCTCATGGAGAAAAATCCTCTGTGAAACTCCCTGAAATTGATACCCTATTGGTTTATACATAAGTTAAAGATGGGATTACACAATTCTACCTCATGACTGGTCAGATGGTACCTAAAATGGTGATGAACTTTGTCATAAAGAGGAGAGGATTTTCAAATTAAAATATTACCAGCAGACCCTCTAGCTTAGCTGCTGACTCTGACAGAATCTGGATACAACTAAATGTTACTGCAAGCCCAGTGACAATCAGCTCTTTCGTCATTGCAACAGAGACTCTTACCACTTGCTCCTTACTTGAGTGCTAAGAAAATTGCTGAGGTTAATCTGTTCACATACTGAAAGGTGAAAAGCAAAGTACAATAGCTGGCTATCAAGCATGCTATCCCATTAAGCACTATATTCTCAGCTGACGGATTTAGTTTGCAGTCTAAGAATGTCTAGGATCACTAGTTACAGAATTGATGCAATTACATGCCCCATACATACCTGAATCTCATGGCATTACTGTGGCTAGTGCGATATAGTTATTCGTTGTTACAAACCTGGATGTTACATATATTATTGTAATTCTGCATTTCCCAAAATAACTCAATCTCACATGGTATTTACCTCAGTTACATGATCTACACAAGACTGGATTGTGTGTGTTGCGACTGTAATTACACCATTCCTATCATGATGTGTTCTCTCAAGATATTACTGTAATTATATGATTTATACAAGTGCAGAATCTCACATGAACTTAAATAATAATTGCATCTTCCAATACCTGAATTTCATCTGGGTCTATTATAATTACATTGTCTGCATTTACCTGGCTGTCATCTGGGAGTACTTTAATAGTATTTAGATGTAACTTTGCTTTAAGTGAGATTACTTTTGTTACACCAACTAATTAAACCCAAATCTCACAAGAGATTAGAACTCATAGCACTCATTTGTTGACTATGCATGCAATAACTAAGGGCCTTTTATTTGATTAAATGGAAATGATAATGTCGAGACAAGTTTTTTAATCAATTCTTGGGAGTTGATGATTGCTAAGGATTGCATGACCACATTAAATTATTGCTGAAATATCCATCATAAAAGCAAAACGCTGTCTGATAGTTTAAAATTAATGCATAAAGTTTGTATTTTAGCACGCAGCAATGCACATTTATGATGTTTCAGCAGTGGTCATTACAAGATAGTGCGGGATATTATTATTTTCTTTGGCGTTATGTGCTAAAAATGTTTCAGTTAATGTGGTACCTTCTTACATTTAAAATGTTGAACTGCTTAGTTTGAAAATGCCCTGATTGTTAATTCAGATATTTGGTATGTAATGCTTTTAGTTGTAACTGATTTGTGATTGCATACAACACAATGGATGTCAGAGATTAATTACAATCATTTAGATAACCCTCAACTGATATTTTTGCCTAATATATGGTGGGTTATGAAGGTCCTTCTTGCAGCTGAATTAAGCAAGTACCCTGGTTCTTCACACTTCTGTGTGGTGTTTTCAGTTACACGTACAGAAATAATTATGCACTGTTTTTTAATTTTAAGTTCAAAGACACTTCTTCTTCTGAAAGCTATATTCTGTGTGCCTCAGGCACTCAAACATTGCATGACAGTAGTGGCTGAAATGGTCTGTCAGACTTTTAACCAAATCATATTTTAAATAAATTTTAAATAAAAATTCTGGTGGAATTGATGAATGCCAAGGTAGCCATGCAGCAAACCAAACACCAATTATGTGGATGTCGAACACAGGGCAGTCAAACCTCTCATCAAGACAGAAAAGTCAGTGCTGAACTAATTAAACGATTTTTTTTGAGTAACAGGAAGAATACTTAATGAGGATGTCAGTCCTAATCAAAAAGTAAAAGAGTAAAATGGGCATGAAAGTCACACTTTCTCGAGGTGTAAAACATATTTACATATGTTAGCAGCTTTAATATCAACCAATTCTAATTTTTGTCCAAAAGGCTACTGTCTATCATTTTGGTCTTACCCTATTTTTTTCAAGTCACAAGGTGTCATGTGGCCTAGGCCTTTATCCTTTACCTAGGTGTATCCATTAAAAAAATATATAAATCACTTTTGCAACTGCCCTCTAAGTTCACAATTCTGTCTGCACTTCATTATTCACACATTTGTCTGAAAAGTTGCAATGTTTCTGATGAATCTCAAAGGTTCCCTTGAGGAAAGGATAAATGAGAATATCACAATTATTGGATATTCTAGAGTCTTCTTCCGCCTTCATTTTCAACTGGCTGGAAAATTACTCAGTCGTGACATGAAATTTATTGTGAAGAAAATCAGTTCTTCCTCTTCATTTTTGCTCCCTTCCTTCAGTTTTCTTCTGCTATGATCTCTGAGAAAGCCGACATATTCAACCTATCAATAAACAATGGGAGTTTTTCATTACAGTCCAACAAACTCTCTGTTGTAAGGAATACATAAAGAGATGTTAGCGCTTTTTTCTTTTTTGTGGAGCTTCTTTAGTGATAGCATCACCTGAACTAATACACCAAAAGAAAACAAATGGTTCTGATGTACTGTATAGAGGTACCAAAGCAATAGAATATGAGGGCCTGGACAGCAAAAACTAGGAGGGATAATGAAATTCCCTAGATGAGAAGCAACAACATTTGGTAAACCTTCATTTGAAAAAAAATTAACATGTTTTGTAATCTTAACTGCAATCTTGCAGAAATTTGTTTTTGAAAACTGAGCCATTTGCCATTGATGCAGGTTAGTCTCCATTGTCTGTGCCATTTTGTAAAGTATTTAATCCAAATCAGAGATAAATAAGTAAGTCAGTGAAAATGGCCCATCACACAATTATCAGCATAACATTGTCAAATGCAATTCAAATATCTCTCAATGCCAGTTCAAAGGACAATGAAGAGAGTTTTTGCATCAAAACAACATGCCAGAGAGGGAAGTAAAACATTGCAAACCACTGCAATCTAAGATGGCAGCTTCACATCAAGTATTCAGTGATACAATCTGCCCAAAAGTAAAACCCTGCTTAAGAAAACTTGGAACTTTCTGAATTGTTTATTTAGAAGAAAAGCCAGACAGTTAAAGTCTATAGGAGCTATTAGAGAAGGGAAATTCACATTTTGTGGGGGGAAGTAGCATCCATTCTTGTACAGTGAACTTCACTCAAATTTACATCTGTTAAATTCGAAATCCAGGTTAATTAATTCAATGTGAAATCCAACAATTTGCTGTTCAATCCTATGCCACGATAAGAAAATATCAGGCTATCACAATTGATTTAGGCAGCTTTCCATTTGATAGATCATGACATGCAAATTCTTGAGTTCAGATATCTCCCATTAATGATTCGGTCAAAATGAATTGATTTTCTTCACCAAAAAGCAATTGTGCAAGACTAAAGCAACAAGTAAAGTCTAAAATGTGCCTTAAATATTAAACAATCTGTAAATTTTCCTCACATTGCATGAATATCTTTGAAGTTATCAACTTTCCTGTGGTTCTCCCAAAGTACCCAGTTTTATTGCACTTGTCATATTCCATCTATTAAATTCATAGAAGACTGACAGCCACCCCTCATACAAAAATTGGGCTCTTAAATGCAGCTATTATCTTGGATCATCTTGAACACAACGTTAATAACAAAGATTTGTGCTAACGTAACATTAAGTCTTTCTATTGTTTCAGGACAAATACTTGGTCACTATGCGGTGTTGAATGTGATGAAGTATGTTGTGGACAACATCAAGGTACACCTAAGATGGAAATTTTCATGACCTCAGAAATTCTATGGTACTTGATATAATTTGATTCTTATTGAGAAAAGGTTTTGAAAAGTAAGACTTCTTCTTGACCATTTAATAGCAAATTCACTCTGCATGTTCTCATACTGTGCGGATTCTTGTTTATTTTCTTAAGTCAAAATATTTTAACAAGATCTGTTGATTTACATTGAGCCATCTGTATAACAATATAATTAGAAACTATAAAATATGTTTTATGATGGGAAGTAAGTTATGTGGAGAATATATCATGAACTTTCACAGCATTTAACATGGAGAAATCAAAGTGAATAGAACAGCACAAGATATTGGCAAATTGCAGAAGAGTAGAAGCTGAGTGGTGGTTAAGTCATTAGGAAAGTCAAATTGGTTTTCAAAGCTAGCATCTTTTAGAGAAGCATAAAACTAATGGGAATTATGAATTTATTATTCTTGAGAAAGAAAACCACATGTGTATAAGACAAAGGAGCAGAAATAGACTATTTGGCCCATTAAGTCTGCTCTGCCATTCAATGAGATCATTGCTGATCTGATAAACCTCAACTCCACTTTCTTGCATTGAACCCCTTACTGATTAAATAACTGTCTATCTCAACATTGTATAAAATTAATATCATCTTGATAGCACTTTGCAATCAACAATTCCACAGACTTACTACCTTCTGAGAGAAGAAATTCATCCACATTTCTGTCTTAAATACGTAACCACTTAGCCTAAGATTATGTCCTTTTGTTCTTGACTCTCCCAAAGGGGAAAACAAACTCTCTGTATCTACCCCGTCAAGCTTTGTAAGAATCTTATGTGTTTCAATCAGACTGCCTCTTATTCTTCAAAACTCCAATGAATACAGGCCCAAGCTAATCAGCTTTTCAACAAATGAAAATCCTTCTGTATGGAAGAACAAGCTAGTAAATCTCCTTTGGAATACTCAAATGCCAATACATCTTTCCTTACATAAGGGCCCACTCACAGTATTCTAGGTGTGGTCTAATAATTGCCTTGTATAGACTTAGCAAGACTTGCCTATTTTTATGTTCCATTCTCTTTGGAATAAAAGCCAACATGTTATTTACCTTCCCTATAGCCTGCTGAACTTATATGCTAGGTTATTATGATTTATGCATGAGTACTCCCCAACTTACTTTGTGCTGCAAATTTCTACAGTCTTTCCCCATTGAAATAATACTCAACTTTTCGATTCTTCCTTCCAAAGTGCATAACCGCCCGTTTTCCCACATTATATTCCATCTTCCAAATTTTTGCCCATTCACTTAACCAGTCTATATCACTCTGTAGACTTTTTGTGTCATGCTAGCCACTTGCATTCCCATCTATTTTTGTTTCTGCTCATCTATGTCGTTAATAAGGATTGCAAATAACTGTGGTCTAGGCACTGATTTCCTTAGCATTCTGCAGGTGTTCACATTAGATCACCTTGGTATCCAAGAGATTTAGTTGGACACAATATGATGAGTCTTGTTTCTAACAATGAAGGTAAGTAGCTCAGCAAATGGTGTATTTGGACTTGAAAGGAACAACATCGTTGAGCTCAGGGAAACACTGATTTTGGGGTTAAGAGAAGAACGTATCCATCTACTAATTCAGATTTCATATTACACCCCTGGCAGTCAAACAATATCAGTTGGAATTAATTTTACAACAGAAGGGCAACATTTAAACATATTGGGGTGCATGAGAGTATCTGGGTGAATTTACACTGCCATATTTGCTGTAACATTTGTGCTTACTCATATTTCTGAAGTGAATAAAACTGCCAATATTTGATGATGTCTCCCTTGCAATGTATATACATCTTCTGTTGATGTGGAACATTTATCTGCTAAACACAAGAGGTTAAGTTAAACAAACTATTAAATATAAATGTCCCTACACTTCTTTTTTTGATTGAATAAGACACTCATGCTATAAAATGTGAGGAGTAGTGTATAAATTGATATCTGCAGGCCAAGCAGCATCAGAGGAGTAGGAAGGCCGATATTTCGGGCCTGGATTCTTCTTCAGGAATTTCTGAAGGGTCCAGGCCCGAAACGTCAGCCTTCCTGCTCCTCTGATGCTGCTTGGCCTGCTGTGTTCATCCAGCTCTATGCCTTGTTATCTCAGATTCTCCAGCATCTGCAGTTCCTACCATCTCTATAAATTGATATCCATGCTTTATCTTTCCTATTACATCTGCCTAATGGTTTCCCAATAGATACTCAAAATCTTTGAAATCACAACAGAAGTGACATTTCAACTTCCATTTAAGTGTACCTAAATCTATCCCATTTTATTGTGTTCCCTTGCAGCAGTAATAAAGTCGGTAAATGCTGAAAACCGATGACAAGTTTTGCATTGCGGAATTATTATGGTTGAGGTGGGGGAGGGTAATGATGTGTTAAGCATTTAATTTGTTTGCATACAACTGTCTCCCAAACTGTTTGTTGTCTGTGTTGTAACAGCTAAATAAAACAGTCCCAGGAGTAAACAGTTTGAGAGCAATTAAACACTCTGGGTGAAAATTTCATTCTGTATGCTATTTGTAGTAAAATTATATATGTGCTCTGTGCACATGCAGTTTCACTAATAAACCCAAACTGAGGGAAACTTCCACTTTTTTGAAAAAATCTTAGTCTTTGTAATTCTGCATTTGAATGCATTTTATAACAGTTTGTTGCATCATACTAAGATCCATCAAATCCTAAAACCACAGCATCTGTGGTTTTTGGCATTTCCATTAGTACGCCTTAGGATTGGCTAAGGGATCCTGCTAGTCAGAACATTTCAATTTTAATTATAAAAATTTCAAACTTGAGTGTTATCACTGTTTTTAAGCTGGGAGGATGTGAAATTTATAGTGCAGCAATCAGGTTTCCATGTCACACTTCAACAGAAGTAAACTGTTTTAACAGGAAGTCACTGATTGATGCCATTACTACGGTTCTGTAAATAGGTGGCAGGTCAAAACTGTGGAAGCAACAATGGCTTTCATCCAGTTTCCTTGGAAAACATTGATATTGCTAATTGGGAAATGTAAGCAAACCATCAGGGACTTTTAGATGTGGTTATCTTTTGAGTTTTACATGTTAGTATTACTTCTGATTCTGTTCTTCATAATATGGCAAAGGGCCTTATGTAAGCTAAGGTATCGCATATTGGAATAGAGAGAATGGGTTGTAACAGGTACAGAAGTTTCCAACAACAGAGATTGAAATGCCAGGAACAGAGTGAGACATGTCAGGAGTACAGACGGTAAAGATGCTACAAAGAAGATCAGGAAGTAGATAGAAGACTAAGAGCTGGGGAAGAGATTCAATAGTATGGGGCTCCAAGAAATGTTGAAACAGGTATGTATCTCGAGAAAGCTTTTTAAGTTGTAATTGGCTTTATGTGACAACGCCATCTCCTGAATAGTGGCAGCCATCTTCTGACAGTCTTCTTGTTTTTGCTGTTGTAGCTAATTTTCCACAGCTTTCTTTGTCTTTTGTGCAAGATAATATTTCCTGACTGAGACAGGCAAGTAGTAACCTGTTCCCAGGATAAGTACAGCTCTTCCCTTTGTTTATCCATGAGAAGTACAAAAGAGCAGTATGGTAATGTGGTTCAACCCATCTCCACCCCGAATCTCACCTCTATTCACTGTAGGAAACTAGCTGGCTGGCTCAAATTCGACCAACTGACCAAATTGGTGGAGGTACACACATAGTCATTATGCATGAAGGTGACAGGCACATTCATGTAGTCAGCAGCATGAAGGTGACAGATCACATTCAATATGTTCATTTAACAGTGAATTTTATACTGCTCATCTGGACAGTCTTTAGCAAGTGGTTGAGTGGAGGCATATTATAGAAAGCAATATTTCAATCCTCATTCCAGTAGCGGTAATATCATAATGAGCCAAAAACATGTTACACCACAAAACAAAACCAAAAACACAGTCTCTTCCTGCACAATACTGAAATCCATTTCCATAAGTATGATGGCTTTTCTTTATCCATTTAAGTCGGTTCATTTTATTATAACATTTCTATGGAGGTACTTATCAAATGACACAACATAATGTAGTTCATCCTTTTCAGTGGTACCACAGTTCTGCTTATTTTTACAGAAAGGTTGTCCAATTAACTCTTTCTTTGACTTTTTCTGCCGTTGAACTCTGTGTATTTAAAGTTGATTATTTTAATTCAAAGAGACTATTTGTACAGTAGCCTGGTGCTCACAGAATATTTCCTTGTGGCAGGTGCCTCTATTGACAGGAAACCAGAGAAGCGCAAGGGCAAGCAGGAAGCACAACCAGATGCCTGTTTAACATTGGAAGCATCTGTTATTTCACAAACTGGAATGTGTTCAACAGGCTTGTGCTTGCAGAAAAGACAAGACTAGGAGACTGTGAGACTAAAAATTACAAAATGAACATGCCTCAGACCCGTCCAAGTTTGATCATCAGCTGGGCAGATCCATTTTGGATGAACAATTTTTTTGAGTCATGTTGGTTGAATAATCATTGAGCACTTGTGTTAGTGTATGATTGTGTGAAGCTGTGTTTGTGTAAGGTTATGTTTGTGTGAAGCTGTGTTTGTTTTAGTGTGTGATTATTCTGCATTTTCTGGGAGCAGATTTTGGTGCCATGCATTTGTATATATGGTTTTACTTATACATAGAGCAGAGGCAAGAATTCTGATATATATTCTTGCATTGATTTGATACAATATAGGTTGTTTTGACACTATACTAGATTCCCCTGCGAACTCAACTTGATGAATGTATAGCCAAATGTATGTAAGTTTTGATGTGGGTGCTGTCTCCGATAGGTTATTTTTTAGCTGGAATACGGTATCCCCCATGACATAAGGAAGCTGGTGTGGATAACATGGCATTGAAGTGTTCAACAGTTAAACATCCATATATTTCTTACATTCACAGATACAGAAATTTTGAGCTGGTATTCAATTAGTTAATTACAACAGAACAGCATGCTCCCAGGAGAGTGTCAAGCTTCAATAGATTTTAGGTAAGATAGAGTATAAGACCATTGGACCCTCTGCTTATAGACAGTGATGATATCATGAACAGATGTAATATATGAGCGAAAACACAACAAATTTCATCCTAATTCTTGTTAGCTATCTTGCTAACAGATACTTCACAATAGACCTCAATGTCCTTCAGCTTTGAGGGGAGAATAAAAGAAAACCAGGCATTTTCTTGTACTGCAAAATGAATGTGTTCAGAAAGAACCTAACATTGACAGAGCTTCTCTCAATGCCATTGGTCAGTAGGTTTTGTAATGGAAGAGATTTGTGTTTTCTTATCCTTGGTGGGTAATTCCAAATGAAACAATGCAAACAGCAAGCTTTTGCAGTTAAAAAAAAGGCCCTTTATTCTTACTCACTGTACCTCAGCCAAATGTCCTTATACACTCTCTCACAGACACAAAGATAGGTACTGAGGAAACTAATCTATTGTTACAGATTATCATTATCTCAGTTTTGTTTCATTCGAAATAAAAGTGATTTGGTGGTAGGAAGGAAAGTATAATTAATCACAGTATTACTGTTGTGGGCAATGGTAGTATCCCTACCTTTGAGGAGGCCTGGATTCGTATCCCACCTACTCCAGAGGTGCATCGTAACATCTCTGAATGGGTTGGTTAAAAAATATCTACAATTATCTCAGCCTCTGATTTACAGTCTCTGACATGGCAGATCTGGTTTCTTGAATAAATTTCAAGGGAAGGTTTTGTAAAATGAAGGATTTTCAACAGGCTGAGGAATTTATTGCAATTGAATTTCTAAATTATTGATTCTCAGATGAGACTAAAATTGATGCAGTTTGGGGAAATCCTTCTATTCGTTGCAATCCCAATTTTGTGGAATTTCCCTGGAGGTATTCCTTCATGAGCCCCAATGAATTTTCTCTCACAATTTGATGCTGCTTACCACATTCTGTATGCAGCATGCCTGTGTGGAATAGCATTGATGCTGTCATGCACTCAAGTGCTGTTAACATACATGACATGACCCAGACATTCTGAAAATGCCAGTTTTGATGCCATATTTAAGACCTTATGATATATTGTAGACAGAGCATGCTGCATAATCCTAACATGTTGTACACAGCTGGGTTTGATGGATGCAAAAGAGCTAGGAGAGCAGCAACAGTCTTTCAAGGACGGAGATAAGGACATTGAGGCAGGAGGAACATCACCTTCAGTGTGATAGGGTGGTGATGGAACAGGTGCAATCTTACACACTGGACTTAATTCACACTCCATTCCAGTGGATGAGAGATGAGTGTGGTGATCACTCATTGGCTGTATATTTGTTCTTGCTGAAAAGATGAGCAGTCCCAGTTTATTCCCAGACACAAATGCAGCTTTGTTTGTTTGTTTTTTCTTCACTTATGTTGTTGATTAGAAGTTGACATTTTCAAAGGTTTTAAGGCTTTTCAGCCTGTGATGCTCCCACATTGAACAAATGATAAGATGTCATGCTATTCTGAGTGTGAGGGAAGAGATAATATTCTTTTAGATAGAATTCCAGCATGGTATGGTGCTAAGGACAGATGACCTGGGTGGCTTGATTCTTAAAGCTGTAATTTCAATAGCAGTTAATCAGAAAGGTATTGATGTAAAATAGCAACACATTTACAAATGAAGTGCCGCCTGTGCCACTTATGTGCCTTAGAAGCCTTTCTTTACTCTTCCCTCTCTCTCTATAGAAGGGGCTATTCAGGCTGACAGTGATTTACCTGGTTCAATGCTGGACTTGAAATATGGCTCGGTCAGTAGAACTGTGGAAGATGGTGAGGATTGCCACTGTGCTGGTGAGTACAATACAGAGAGAGAACGGTGTCTTTGAGGCATGGTGCATACATAATGAGGTGAGTTGCAGTGCATTGTGTGATCAAGCTTGCTGGGGTTCACTGAGTGAAACTCTCTGTGAAACACCCCAAAATTGGCACTTGGCTGATTTTTGGTAAAATAAAGCCGCTGTAGCTTTAGAATCATGTAAAACCGTATAACAATCCCAATCAAATGAGAAGAGGGGCTTTATTACTCACACATGAATTATCTCAGTAATTGCTTAAAACTAATATTTATTTTCTACTGATCTTGTAATTATTTCCCGTTCTCATTTCCTTCCTGATCGTCGGTTTCAGTTATTTTACCTTCTGTACAGTGTAGAGCTGGTCGCTTTGCTGGCCCCTCTGTTCTGACGGGGAGATGTAAATAAAGCCAGTTCAATGAAAACTAACTGTTGTGACTTCACATGTTAATTTTTTCTCAGTTCAATACACAGCAAAAGCATTTCAATGAGGCTCGGAGTTTCATTTTAATATCCCATTTGAGGAATTATGGAATTAAGAACTTGCAACACATTTTTAGACTTAACTTTGGGGAGATTTGTACATTTGAAAGTTTGTTGTGGCTCACATGGACTGCAGTGGCTCACAACCACCTTCTTGGGGGTATATAAGGTGCGCAATAAATGTTAACCTAGCCAGCAATGCCTTCGTCCTGCAAATTAATGGAGGAAAAAGGCATGGTACACAATTGATAAACATTTCCATTGAAGATACATAAGGACAATGGGTGAATTCAACATTGCTTGAATAGGAATAATTACAAATAAAAGGTACATATTTGGCTGAACATGAATAAAGCTGAAGATGAGGATAAAGTAAATATTTTTCTCATTCCTATTTTGATTCAAATGCTTTGAGGTGAAGTCTGATCAGTGTTGTCCATGACACCTAAATACTATGGAATGTTCTGAGATGAATGAGGTTCTGGATGTGTATTATGGTATGACAAAACAAATGAAATTGCTCTGAGAGATGAATTTCATGAAAGGAAACAATTGCCAAGTGAGACTGTTGTGGCTTACAGTTTCAAATTAAAGAAGCTCTCTCGTCACTGAAGATGGCATGAAATTAGAAAGCAACTTTGGAGACATGCTTGCAAGAGATTTAAATAACAATAAAATGGGGCTATTAAGAAAAGAAAAACAACGTAAAAAGTAAAAGAAGAAGAAGACTACTTGGCCTCTCAAGCCTGCTCTGCCATTCAACAGGATTATGATTGATTAAATTATTCCTGATTTCCACCTATCCCTGTGAACCCTTCATAACACAGAGGGGAGACTTTGTTGAAGCTGCAGCCGTGGAATTAGCTGAAAGAGGTACATTCATAATGCAGTGGAGATTGTTTTCAGAGCTGGCAGGGGGATTTCCACCAGATTTCAGCAAAATCCATTCCACAGCAGCCAAACTCTCAATTTCAGGCAAAATTCAAACGATATAATTGCCATGGGAGCCAGCAACTACATTAATACTCAAATTTCCAGGCAAATTCTTACGCCTGTGTGAAAGCTGGTTATATCTAGATGGTGAGCAGGAGCAAGACAGGGTGGAAATATAAGAAATATGCATAACAGCAATGTCATACGTGATGAGTTTATCAGGGTGCTATAAATTGTCATTTTGGGTATAATTCAACTTCCTTTGACCTTCGATGTCATCTACTTGAGCTTCAGCAAGGCTTTTGATAAGGTCCTACATAGGAAACCCTTTGCAGAGATAAGAGCACATGGGATCCAAGGATGTTTAGCAAATTGGATGTAGAATTGACTGAGTGGCAAGAAGTAGAGAATGAAGGCTGAGGAGTGTTTTCTGACTGGAAGCCTGTGTTCACTGGGGTTCCACAAGGATCAGTGTTGGGATCTTTGCTGTTTGTGGTATGTATAAATGGTTTAGGTTTGACAATAGAAGCATTGATCACTAATTCTGCAGATGACACAAAAATTGGCAGAATGATACTGAGGCGGATAGCCTTAGATTACAGAAAGACGTAAATGGGCTGGTCAGATGGGTGATCAATAGTAAATGGAATTCAATTCAGATAAATGTGAGGGGATGCATTTGAGTAGGACAAACAAGGGCAGGGAATATGTAAACTGTAGGACCTTGGAAGCAACAGGATCAATGGGACTTTGGCATACATGCCCACTAGTCCCTTACAATAGCAGGGCAGGTTGATAAAGTGCTTATGAAGGTGTGTGGAATATTTGCAGTTATTCGCCAAGGCATTGAGTTTTAGAGCAGGAAGATGAAACTGGAATTATACAGCATTGAACATAGAACATAGAACAGTACAGCACAATACAGGCCCTTCAGCCCACGATGTTGTGCCGACCTATTATCCTACTAAGATCAATCCACCCTGCATACCCTACATTTTACTATCCTCCATGTGCCTATTCAAGAGTTGCTTGAAAGTCTCTAAAATATCTGACTCCACTACCACTGCTGGCAGCGCATTCCACACGCCCACCACTCTGTGTGTGAAGAACCTACCTCTGACATCTCCCCTAGACCTTCCACCAATCACCTTAAAATTATGCCCCCTCGTAATAGTCATTTCCACCCTGGGAAAAAGTCTGACTATCCACTCTATTGTTGCCTCTCATCGTCTTGTAAACCGCTATTAAGCTACCTCTCATACGTCTTCACTCCAATGATAAAGCCCTAGCTCCCTCAACCCTTCCTCATATGACCTACCCTCCAGTCCAGGCAGCAGCCTGGTAGATCTGTGATAATGGGAACTGCAGATGCTGGAGAATCCAAGATAACAAAGCGTGAAGCTGGATGAACACAGCAGGCCAAGCAGCATCTCAGAAGCACAAAAGCTGACGTTTCGGGCCTAGACCCTTCATCAGAGAAGGGGGTGGGGAGAGGGTTCTGGAATAAATAGAGAGAAGACAGCCACACTGAGCCCTGCCGCATCTTCACCAACCCCCCCAGGCCTCCCACTGACTGAGGATGAATGGTCAGTCCTAAGCAAGGGGCTCACCTTTGTCCCCCTCCACCCACACATCAACGAATACCAGTCACGTTTGGACATTGAGCAGTTTTTCCGCCGTCTTCGCCTCCACACTTATTTCTTCAACCGGGAGCCAAACCCTCCGTCCACTGACCCCTTCATCTGCCTCCAACACAAGTCCTCTTCCTGGACACCACCCCCAGGCCTCCTACCCTCCCTCAACCTCTTCATCTCCAACTGCCGTCGAGACATCAACCGCCTCAACCTCTCCACCCCTCTCACCCACTCCAATCTTTCCCCCGTAGAACAGGCAGCCCTCCGCTCCCTCCGCTCCAATCCCAACCTCACCATCAAACCCGCAGACAAGGGAGGTGCAGTGGTAGTATGGCGCACTGACCTCTACATCGCCGAGGCCAAATGCCAACTCTCCGACACCTCCTCCTACCGCCCCCTTGATCATGACCCAACCGCCGAGCACCAAACCATCATCTCCAACACCATCCATGACCTCATCACCTCAGGGGACCTCCCACCCACAGCCTCCAACCTCATTGTTCCCTAACCCCGCACGGCCCGTTTCTATCTCCTTGCCAAAATCCACAAACCTGCCTGCCCTGGTCGACCCATTGTCTCAGCCTGTTCCTGCCCCACCGAACTTATCTCCACCTATCTGGACTCCATTTTCTCCCGTTTGGTCCAGAAACTCCCTACCTATGTCCTTGACACCACCGACGCCCTCCACCTCCTCCAGAACTTCCAATTCCCTGGCGCTCAACACTTCATTTTCACCATGGACGTCCAGTCCCTATACACCTGTATTCCTCATGCAGATGGCCTCAAGGCCCTCCGCTTCTTCCTGTCCCGCAGGCCCGCCCAATCCCCCTCCACCGACACCCTCATCCGCCGAACTCATCCTCACCCTCAACAACTTCTCTTTCGATTCCTCCCACTTCCTACAGACAAAGGGGGTGGCCATGGGTACCCGCATGGGCCCAAGCTATGCCTGCTCTTTGTAGGTTACGTGGAACAGTCACTCTTCCACATCTACACAGGCCCCAAACCCCACCTCTTCCTCCATTAAATTGATGACTATATCGGCGCCGCCTCTTGCTCCCCAGAGGAGCTCGAACAGTTCGTCCACTTCACCAACACCTTCCACCCCAACCTCAAGTTCACCTGGGCCATCTCCAATACATCCCTCACCTTCCTGGACCTCTCTGTCTCCATCTCAGGTAACCAGCTAGAAACTGAGGTCCACTTCAAGCCCACTGACTCCCACATCTACCTGGAAAACACCTCCTCCCACCCACCCTCCTGCAAAAATTCCATCCCCTATTCCCAATTCCTCCGCCTCCGCCGCATCTGCTCCCAGGATGAGGCATTCCACTCTCGCACATCCCAGATGTCCACATTCTTCAAGGACCGCAACTTTCCCCCCACAGTGATCGAGAACGCCCTTGACCGCATCTCCCGCATTTCCTGCAACACATCCCTCACACCCCGCCCACACCACAACCGCCCCCAGAGGATCCCCCTCATTCTCACCTACCACCCCACCAACCTCCGGATACAACACATCATCCTCCATCATCATACTTCCGCCATCTACAATCTGACCCCACCACCCAAGACATTTTTCCATCCCCACCCTTGTCTGCTTTCCGGAGAGACCACTCTCTCTGTGACTCCCTTGTCCACTCCACACTGCCCTCCAACCCCACCACACCCGGCACCTTCCCCTGCAACCGCAGGAAATGCTACACTTGTCCCCACACCTCCTCCCTCACCCCTATCCCAGGCGCCAAGATGACATTCCACATTAAGCAGAGGTTCACCTGCACATCTGCCAATGTGGTATATTGTATCCATTGTACCCGGTGTGGCTTCCTCTACATTGGGAAAACCAAGCGGAGGCTTGGGGACCGCTTTGCAGAACACCTCCACTCGGTTCGCAATAAACAAGTGCACCTCCCAGTCACGAACCATTTTAACTCCCCCTCCCATTCCTCAGACGACATGTCCATCATGGGCCTCCTGCTGTGCCACAATGATGCCACCCAAAGGTTGCAAGAACAGCAACTCATATTCCGCTTGCGAACCCTGCAGCCCAATGGTATCAATGTGGACTTCACAAGCTTCAAAATCTCCCCTTCCCCCACTGCATCCCCAAACCAGCCCAGTTCGTCCCCTCCCCCCAATGCATCACACAACCAGCCCAGCCCATCCCCTCCCCCCACTGCATCCCAAAATCAGCCCAGCCTGTCTCTGCCTCCCTAACCTGCTCTTCCTCTCACCCATCCCTTCCTCCGACCTCAAGCCGCACCTCCATTTCCTACTTACTACCTCATCCCGCCTCCTTGACCTGTCCGTCTTCCCTGGACTGACCTGTCCCCTCCCTACCCCCCCACCTATACTCTCCTCTCTGCCTATCTTCTTTTCTCTCCACCCTCTCTCCCTATTTATTCCAGAGCCCTCTCCCCATCCCCCTCTCTGATGAAGGGTCTAGGCCCAAAATGTCAGCTTTTGTGCTCCTGAGGTGCTGCTTGGCCTGCTGTGTTCATCTAGCTTCACACTTTCTTAGCCTGGTAAATCTCCTCTGCATCCCCTCTAAAGCTTCCACATCTTTCCTGCAATGAGGTGACCAGAACTGAACACAATATTCCAAGTGTGGTCTAACCAGTGTTTTAAAGAGCTCTGGTCTAACCAGAGTTTTATACAGCTGTGGTCTAACCAGAATTTTTTGAGCTGTGGTCTAACCAGAGTTTTATAGAGAATAAAACATTGGTTAGGCCACATCTGGAGTACCATGCGCAGTCTAGAATTCACATTGTAGGAGGAATATGATAGCAATGGTAGGCTACTGAGGAGATTCACTAGGGTGTTGTCCAGGCTGGAGAGTATTAATTATAACGAGAAATTGGATAGACTGGGATTGCTTCCCTCGGAACCGAGGACACTGACATGGGTCAAGATTAAGATATATACAATTATGAGGGCAAAGACAAGGGAGGCAGGAAAATTTTTTCCTCATAGTTGAGAAACCAATGACCAAAGGTACAGATTTAAGTTAAGGGGTAGGAGATTGAGAAGTTGGAATGTGGAACTCACTGTCTTTAAAGATGTAGAAGCAGAAA
The DNA here is from genome assembly GCF_030684315.1 of Stegostoma tigrinum. Taxonomy (NCBI): domain Eukaryota; kingdom Metazoa; phylum Chordata; class Chondrichthyes; order Orectolobiformes; family Stegostomatidae; genus Stegostoma; species Stegostoma tigrinum. The sequence goes on from NC_081375.1 coordinate 30,559,668, forward strand.
CTGCTGTAACATTTCAGTAGTACTTGGATGTGCACTTGCTGTGCTATGGCATACAAGGCTATGGGCCAAGTGCTGGAAAGTGCTTAGAATAGTTAATGAGATAACAAGGTGTCGAGCTGGATGAACACAGCAGGCCAAGCAGCATAAGAGGAGCAGGAAGGCCGATGTTTCGGGCCAAGACCCTTCTTTAGAAGAAGGGTCTGGGCCTGAAACGTCAGTCTTCCTGCTCCTTTGATGCTGCTTGGCCCGTTGTGTTAATCCAGTTCTATACCTTGTTATCTCAGATTCTCCAGCGTCTTCAGTTCCTACTATCTTAGAATAGTTAATATTGTTTTTGACCAATGTAGACTTTTCTATGCTGTTGACCTCAATGACTCTTTGGCAATACTGGTCACATTTGTTTTGACAGCAATCACAAGAGAAACAAATATGTGACACAACTGATTCAGTTTTCAAGTTTTGCTAATACCTGTTGAGTCGTATTGCATTCTGTGAACCTATTTTTAAACTGGAGAAGCAAAGTAATATACATTAGAGCTGCCATTTCTGCCACCATCTCTATTGGGTGTTGTAAATAAAGATTGTTTGCAGTCAGTGCACATGCACCTTAACCAACGTGGGCACAGGAAGTGTTTATTCATCTGCGAACACATCCACTCATGACTGATGTGAGACCCTTTAAGGGACAATCATATTAATCAAGCTTTAAACACGACATACAGCAGTAATCATAGCACACTGCACGTGAAATGCATATACTGTCCAGCTGTGTGCGATACAAATTCTCATCACAAACAATCTTGCTCATAGTCATGTTTGTGAAACAAAAATAATCACAGGCAAACTTAGAAGTGTCACCTGTGGGTCACAAATCACAAAGACAGTCTAAAATTTCATTAGGTTGCACAAGGGCACAGACCTAATTTCCTCCTATGTTGTAAGCATTCACCAAGAATACACTGGGGACCTATGTGGGATCTTTCAGTCAGCAGGAGGAATGTCCCCTTCAGCATGAGAGGGCATTACAGCATTAGGCCCAATTCGATACACAAGACTTAATTGCCACCCAACTCCAGTGGATATGACTTGCAAGCAGTGTTCAGTCATTATCTGTAAATCTGTTTTTGCTCAAGGGTAGCAAGGATAATTCTGGAAATTACAGACTTGTGAATCTCACATCGGTGGTAGGGAAATTAGTAGAAAAGATTCTCGGGGAAAAATCATACACCATTAAAAGCAAATGAACTTATAAGTGATAGTATGGTTTTGCACATGAGATGTCATGCCTCAATAACTTGATCAAATTTTTTAAGGAGATGGTGAAGATGATTGATGAGGGAAAAGTGTTTGATGTTGTCAACATGGACTTCAGTAAATCATTTGAAAAGGTCCCTCATGGCAGGCTAGTATCAAAGGTGAAGTCACATGGTATCAATGTTGAGTGGCAAGAGGGATGCAGCACTGGCTTAGTCAGAGGAGACAGAGGATAGTGGTGGAAGAATGTTTTCAGAATGGAGGGCTCTGACTATTGGTGCTCCATGAGGATCGGTGCTGGGACCTCTGCTGTTCATGATCTACACAAATGATTTGGAGGAAAACATGGCTGGTCTAATTAGTAAATTTGCAGATGATACAATGATTGGTGGTACTGCTGATAGTGAGGGGGACTGTCAGAGGACAGAGCAGGATATAAATCTGTTGGAGGCATTGTCAGTAAAATGGCAGATGGAGTTTAATCTGGGCAAATGTGAGGTGATGCATTTTGGCAGGTTAAGTACAGGTGGAAATTATACAGTGAATGACAGAACTCATGGGAGTATTGGTAGGCTGAGAGATCTGGATGTGCAAGTCCACAGATCACTGAACGTGGCAACACAAGTAGTAGAAAAGGCTTGTGGCATACTTGCCTTTGCTGGAAGGGGCAGTGAATATAAGGATAGACAAGTTATGCTGCAGCTTTATAGCACTATAGTTAGGCCACACTTGGGATCTTGCATACAGTTCTGGTTACCACACTACCAGAAGGAGGTGAATGTTTTGGAGAAGGTACAGAAAAGATTTACCACAAAGTTGCCCGGTATGGGGGATTTTAGCTGTGAAGAAAGATTGGGTAGCCTGGGTTTGTATTCACTGAAATTCAAGAGGTTGCGGGGTTACCAGATAGATATTTATAAGATTTGAATGGCATGGATAGAGTGGAAAGTATGAGGCTTTTTCTCAGAGTGGAGGGGTCAATTAAGAGGTGACACTGGTTCAAGGTGCGAGGGGACACGTTTAAAAGAGATGTGCAAGGCAGGTTTTTCACAAAAAGTGTAGTGACTGCCCAGAACACGTTGCCAAAGGAGGCGGTGAAAGCAGGCACATTAACAGCATTCGAGAAGCTCCAGGACAAATACATGAATAGGAAGGCAATGAAGGAATATGGATCCTGTGATGACAGTTTTAGTATTGAAGGGCAAAATGTATTGGTGCAGCCTTGGAATGCCAAAGGAATTGTTCTTGTGCTGCATTATTCTTTGTTCTTTGATCAAGATGCAAACATATAGAGCTATACAGCACAGAAACAGACGTTTCTCCATGCCGACCAGATATCCTATATAAATTTAGTCCCACTTGCCAGCATTTGGCTCATATCTGTCTTAATCCTTCTTATTCATAGACCCATCCTCATGCCTTTTAAATGTTGTCATTGCACCTGCCTCCACCACTTCCTCTGGCATCTTGTTCCTTACCCGCACCACCGTCTGCGTAAAAACATTGCCCCTTAGGTCCCTTTTAAATCTCTCCCCTGTCACCTTAAACCTCTTGTTTTAGACTACCCTACCCCAGGGAAAAGACCTTGTCTATTTACCCCATCAATGCCCCTCATGATTTTATAAACTTCTATAAGATCAGCCCTCAGCTTCTGACACTCCAGGGAAAATAGCCTAAGCCTATTCAGCCTCTCCCAGTAACTCAAACTGTCCAACCCTGGCAACACCCTTGTAGATCTTTTCTGAACCGTTTCAAGTTTCACACAATTCCTCCCATAGCAGGGAGACCAGAATTGCATGCAGTATTCCAAAAGTGGTCGAACCAAACAGCCCAATTATTTCCAGAAGCAAATGTCACTTTTTTTGTCAATATTTGCTTTTATCTTCACTTCTGCTGTTGTTTAATAAAAGTTAACATTTTCAACTACTTGAAGGCTTTCCAGCTTGTAATGCGTCCAACTTGAACAATGAGAAGATGCCATGCAGTTGCTGAGCTTTAGGAAACGAGTAACACTCCCTTAGGCAGGATTCTGACATGGCATTGTGCTCAGTAGCTGGCTTCTTGCATTTTAACTTCTAGCAGTTACAATGGCTGTTAATCAGACATGGTATGATGTAAAATAGTAATACATTTACGCCTGTGAACCGACATTGTCATGAAATATTACCCATGCCATCTGCATATCCTCAGAAGCTTTTCTTTTTTCTTTTCCTTCCATAGAGTCACTGAGAAAAGCAAGCAAATACAGATTGGGCCAGCAAATTCAATTTTTAGTTTTAAAAATGAAACAATTCAAACATATGAAAAGAAGAAAGTTGGAGCATGACAGGGTGAAAATGCAACATTAGATAAGGTTGTTTAATCAATTCAGGGACCATCTTTATGAGTTAACAAGAGCTGGATGAACACAGCAGGCCAAGCAGCATCAGAAAAGCAGGAAGGCTGACGTTTCGAGCCTAGATCCTTCTTCACCTTGTTATCTCAGATTCTCAAGCATCTACGGTTCCTACTATCTCTGAAACCATCTTTATGAGGCTCAGCATCTGCCTTCTATTTCATCTCCTTTCACCGAGATTCAATTTCCTTTAAAAGTAAAATAAACCACTCAGTGTATTCATTGTTTTGGTCCCAATCAGTTGTAACATGATGGTGAGTATGTATGAAGTACATGAGGCATGTGGAAGATTAACAGTTCAAAGCAACATTAGAGATTATGCACAGGGAAATGTTTGCTGTGTTTCCTTTAGTAAATACTGCATGTTTGACCGAAGTTAGCCTTTGATCGATAACCTTTAGACATCAGGTGATTAAAGGTGTGGTAACTCAGCGCAGTGCTGTCCATGCTACATACCAACTGGGAAAGAAAGAGTGACTATTGCAGTATTGAAAAAAACATATTCTACTGACAGCATATTCTAAAAATGATACTGTACAACTTAAAATATAAAAATGACCGAAACTTGTTTGTTTATTTCTGTCAAATATCAGGCATGTTGTTAACAAGTACATTGCATTAGTGTCCTTAGCCCTGGACATAGGTTGGCTGACCTTATGGACATAAAATGTTCATCTGTAGAAATGATTACTCATGAGCAAACGAGGGGCATTTCAAAGCAAGGTGGGGAATGAGCTAAAACAAGTCATACCTTGATAACAGGTTGAACATGAATTGCGAATAATGGCAGTTTGGAGCAGAACTATTTGGCTGTCACCACTTTTTTTTCCTTCAAATGTGAAAAACATTCTGACAATGACAACTAGGTTGACTATCCTTAAGGTCACAAAATGGCCAAAGTTTGAACTTCCACTCTTGTTCACAGAATTGAGGAACCAAAAAGGTAATAACAGCATTGCACAAAACTTAGTACTTATGATGCGCCTTGGATATAATTAAAATGTCCAAAAGTGTTTCATTAAGCATTGTATGATGCCATCACTCCTTGGAGGTATTAGTGCAAATAACCAAATGCTTCACCAATGTTGAAACTGACCATGGCTGAAAGTAACATAAAATGGCTGCCTGTGGTTTTTAGCTAATATAAGATGGCTGAAGAGATCTATTGGTTGTGGCAGCAGTCTCCATAGTCAGAACTGTGGCCTTCATATACATGGCAACCAGAAAAAAAAATGAAGAGCCTCAGAAATCTTAGTCGGAATGAGAAAACTCCTCATTTAGTAAAATGTAAAAAAGAAAAGCAGGCACAGTTGGTGGTACAGTGGCTAGTGCTGCTACCTCACAGCACGAGGGACCTGGGTTTGATTCCACCCTTGGGTGACTGTCTGTGAGAAGTTTGCACATTCTCCCCGTGTCTGTGTGGGTTTCCTCAGAGTGCTCTGGTTTCCACCCACAGTCCAAAAATGTGCAGGGCAGGTGGATTGGCCATGCTAAATTGCCCGTAGTGTTCAGGGATGTGTAGATTAGGTAGCTTGTACGGGTCTGGGTGGGATGCTCCAAGTATGGTGCAGATTTGTTGGGCTGAAAAGCCTGCTTCCACTCTGTTCTACGAAAGTCTGATCCCACCATAATCAAAAGCTTTCTTTATGTAATTGTCATTACACGTTATACATGAAGTTATACTGAAATTAATAGTGCAACTAACAAACTAATGTCAAGGAATTTAGCAGAATTCCTCTGGAAAAATGGCCGTAGATAGTAGAGAGAAGCCTCCATCCCGTTAGCAGTCAGAATTGAAGGACAAATAGCGTAAACAGCAAGGACCGAATGATATATAATGAATGGTATAAACAGGCAAACTTGCAAGAAAACACCAGAAAACAGAAAGCTTTGAACGGGCACTTGCAAAACATTACGTAGTCATGATGACCTCGGGAAAATAAACAGCTGCAGCCTCACAAGGTAACCAGCAGCACCCATTCAGTATGATGAGGCTACTCTGGGCAGAGACATAATGGCCAGAGCAGAGATGGCAAGCATTGATCTCAATGTTACACGTAATCATTGTAACACAGAATCTATGAATATCTTGGACGTTACTGGGATGGGGTGAATGTCTTGGGGTCCGCCCCAGTGACCCCTTCTGGGCTGCGTAGGTACAGACCTCCCAATAAAGATTGATTAATGCTGCTAGACCCAGGATTCCTCTTTGAAATCTCTCTCCAACGATCAGAAATCTAGATGTCAAGGTGTACCTTAAAGGTGAAAAGCTGGACAAGGATGTTTAAGAAATGAATTTCAAAACAAAAGGTCCAAGTGATTAAGGCACAGCCACGAGCATTGAAAATCAGGAATGGTCAAGATGCACAAGTAAAGGGCATGAAGTGATTTAAAAACAAGTCTGAAAATTTTTAATAAAGAAGCAATTCTTTAATTTGGTGATGGGTGAGCAGCACTTCGGGCAAGTCAGGACATTGACAGCAGGATTTTGGGTGACTTCAAGTTTACAAAGTACAGAACACTGGAAGCTAGCCAGAAGTACATTGTCAAGAAGTAACAAAGCTATGGATGAGTGCTTCAGCAGAAGAGCTGAGGCAGGGGCAGAATCACAGAGGTGGAAGCAGACAGGATTAGTGACGGAGATAATGGGAACTGCAGATGCTGGAGATTCCAAGATAATAAAATGTGAGGCTGGATGAACACAGCAGGCCAAGCAGCATCTCAGGAGCACAAAAGCTGACGTTTCGGGCCTAGACCCTTCATCAGAGAGGATTAGTGACGGCACAGGTCAGAAACTCATCCCAGAGCTGAAATTGTGAACAAATCTTGGTTTAATTTCAGAGAGTTGTCAGAAAGACAAATGGAGTCAGAAGCTGGGAAACAGGATTTGTAGCAGGGCCTCAAGATAATAAAGCCAAAAAAAGTTACAATTTATGATTAATGTAGCATTATTCAGAAAATATTTCTTAATGGAATTTCTTCTTCGCATTTTATTGAGTAATAAGACCAATACATGCTTTGTAATGCCCATGAGCAACTCTCTCTGGTTTCTTGACTGAAAGTTATTGTTGGGTCTACAAGGACTTTTTGGAAATATGTAATATTTAAGTTTGTTGCTCATCAGCAGCACTCTGCATTTTGTGCATCAATTTACATACAACTTACAGTAGAAAAGAAGGCTATTCAGTGCATTGTGTCTGCTCTTTGAAGGCAATAGCCAGTTTGTCCCAATTTCCTGTTCTTTTCCCATAGCCCTGGAAGTACATCTATTGTATTTTACTTTTACTTAATCTTGAGAAACATGAAACACTTCAGACCAATGTCCAGTTCCATATTGCAACACTGTAACAGGGCATTCAATAGCATCCACAGTTAGTTTAATTTGCCACTGCAAGTAAAGGCAAATTTACATTTTTGCAGCATGCTGATGAAAGAAGTTGATATTATTGAAAAAGGAAATGAAGCAACTAGGACATGTATGAATGGAGCAAGCTGCTATGTATTTCATGGACCAATCAATTTGAAGGAATGTGAAATTAACATCACACGGATTTGGAAAAAGAGTAAGCTATTTTGGGGAAAATTAAATGCCAAATCAGATACAGAAAGAGAAGTAAGGGATGGGAAATGCATGGAATCTTGGGGCTCCATGGACAATGGAAAATGGTGACTAGGACCTAATTCCAGAATTGCATCATGGAACCTCACTGAGAGCCAAGGACTCAGTTAGACTGTTGAAACAGTCGAGCCCCAAGGAAAATATTGTTGTTAGAAAGCACTGGCTGTCTGGTATGGAGGCTATGAGAGGTCATGTGGATGAGTGTTAGGGCATAGATTGACATAGAGAGGAGTGAGGTGTAGGGTATTGGGAGAATATGAGAGTTGAAAGAGTGTGGCGGGTCATGGGTTACTGTTAGCATTTTTGTTATAACAGTGATAAAGTCACAGGGCATTGAGACAGGCTGCGTGGAAACCCTGTGGCTGCCTCCAAACTCTTTCCATGTTTGGCTGGCTGAACTGCACCATATCTTGCGCTCTGCACAGAAAATTCCTTCACTTTTTCTTGGATGTCTGAATTGAGCTGGGAATTTTCCAAACTCCTGCTATCCATCTCAAAGATGAAAATCCACCTCAAAGATGAAAATCCAGCCCAAAGTGAGGGAAAGAAAGGTTGGATGAAGAAAAAGAGAGAACAAAAAAGATAGAAAAGAAAGACAAAAAATATTCTGCAATGTAAAATCTCCACCTTTTAAAGATGAAACAATGAAACTCCACACTTTTTCAAAGACAGGGAGATCAATTTAGCAATAATTAAACTTCAACACATCATCATAAACCTACTTGGATTTGAACTGGCTAGACTACTTTTCTATGACGGGTTTACGTCATATCTCCTATGCAAATACAAGAACTTCACAGTGCTTATTTAAGTGGTGTAGCAGTGAACAAGATGCTGTTTTCACCAAAACAATGGTGGGAAAATGTAACATGTATATATTTGCCTTTAATTGTGCATTTGTAACAAGCTGAAGCTGCTGTGCTATTTATACATGATTAAAGCAAGCATCATTAGTCTCAACTTTAGCACTGAAATGTGGCCCATTTAAAAAAATGTTCCTTTGTTTTGCTTATTGCCCAATGGAATATTTTTCTATCTGCACCCTTTTGCTATTCTGCCACCACTGCAGAAATCTTTCCCAAATTTCCCATCAGTATGTTGACTGTGTCACTAATGGATTGATACAGTATGACAAAACTGTACAGGCAAGCATATTTTGGAACCAATACATGACCGCATAAAACTTAAATTATAAAATCTTTGTGAAGCTCTTATTTTAATGTGATGAAGAGTTAAACTGACATACAGAACTTAAATAGTTAACCTAAAAAGATAATGATAATATCAAACCTAAAGAAAAAGCATATAATTGAATTAGTATGGGTTGCAGGTCTAAACATTGAACAGATATTGGCAAATGATGGCTAAACCATTCAAAAGAAGGGGAAAGCAGAGCACAAGGGAAAGCTAGCTAGAAATATGAAAGCGATAGTAATATTTTGCATAGACATTTAAAAAAGAAAATGGCAAACAAAGTACTTGTTAATCGTATGAAAACGAGCTGGGAAATTAATAAGAGTGTATGAAGAAATAACTGATGAATTTTGCATTAGTCTTAATTAGGATACAAATTAGGGAGGAATTCAAGAAATCGATAATCATCAGATAATCATTGTGGAGCAGCTGGCTATTAAATTTTTGGGTCATGATGTGTTTCATTCGAGAGTCTTAAAAGCAGTGACTGGTGAGATAGTTGATGCATTGGCTTTTATTTGACAAGATTCCCTTAATTCACGGAAGGTCCCTTTGGGTTGGAAAATAGCAAATGAAAGTTTATTCAAAAAGGGTGGGAAATAAGACAGCAGGAAACTACAAGAAACTACAGGAAACTACAACTGAAAGTGTGGTGGAGGCCGATTCAATAGAAGCATTCAAGAGGGCATTGAATGATCATTTGAATAAAAATAATGCTCAAAAGTATGGGGTAATGCAGGAGATTGGGGTGAGGTAATGATGTTCAAAAGTATGGGGTAACGCAGGAGATTGGGGTGAGGTCATGATGTTCATTCAATGAGCCACTTTAGTTACAATGGGCTGAATGGTCCCTTTCTGTGCCATTTGGGTTCCCTGGACTTGCCTCAGTTCATAATCAGGTGATTGTAGCAGCCATTTCAGGTCATTATTTTACTTTTAAAAATTAGCTTACTGCACGAAGGTCTCAGGTTTTAAAATCAGATGATGACAGTTTAGTGCCAATAGTCTATGTTTACTGTTATTTTAACACTCACCATGAGGAACAACACAGGAAATTGACTAATACTCACATGCAAGAATTAATATTCAACTTGTAAACAGCAGACATTAGACATTCCTTTCATCATGCTTCCACTCGATTGACTTTAATCTCATTCATAATAGAAGTAAATTACAACTAGATGCATCAGAAATATACCAAATGAGAAAAAAGCATTAATGCAAATTACTAATCAAGAAATAGTAAGGAGGTAGAAAAACCAGTCACCCATAATCATCAGCAAACAAGCATATAACAATTTTAAAAAAGGATACGTTTGACTCTAGTAAAAATAGAATTTTGGAATTCAGTTAAGGCTGCCTCTTTCTCTTTAGTCCAAATTTAGCCCTATCACTGGTCAAGTAATCTTCATCTGTCAGCAGACCACAGCTGCAATTATGTTTACACCCACAGGCAAATGCAAGGTATTGCATTTTGGTAAAAACAGCAAGTGCAGGATTTATTCAGTTAATAGTCATAGCCTGGACAGTATTGACCTGGAATCTCTGGTACATAGTTCTTTGAAAGTTGCATCACAGATAGACAGGGTGGTTAGGAAGGTGTTTAGCATCCTGCCTTCATTGCTAAAGCGATTGAGTTTAGGAGTTGGGTCATCATGTCGCGATTGCACAGGATGTTGGTAAAGCCACTTTCAGAGTACTGCGTGCAGCTCTTATCACTCTGTTATAGGAAGGATATTATTAAATTAGAGAAAGTTCAGAAAAGATTACCAGGATGTTGCCAGAACTGGAGGATTTGAGTTATAAGGGAAGGCTGGATTGGCTGGGCTAACAAGGTGTGGAGCTGGATGAACACAGCAGGCCAAACAGCATCAGAGGGGCAGGAAAGCTGACGTTTCAGGTCTGGACCCTTCTTTTTTCTGAAAAAATATCCAGACCCGAAACGTCAGCTTTCCTGTGTTCATTCAGCTCCACACCTTGTTATCTCAGATTCTCCAGCATTGGCAGTTTCTACTATCTCTGGATTGGCTGGGATGATTTTTTACTGGAGCATAGGAAATTGAGGGGTAACCTTACAGAGTTTATAAAATTATGAGAATCAAGCTCAGGTGAATAGCAAAGGACTTTTCCCTTGGATGGGGAGTTCAAAATATTTTTAAGGTGAGAAGACAAAGATTTAAAAGGGAACTGAGGGGCAACTTTTTTACAGATAGAGTGGTTCATATGTGGAATGAACTGCCAGAGGAAGTGGTAGATGCAGGTACAGTCACAGCATTTAAAAGACATTTTGAGAAGTGCATGAACAGGAAAGGTTTAGAGGAATATCAACCAAACTCAGGTGAGAGGGACTAGTTTAGTTTGGGAAACTTGGTCAGCGTGGATGAGTTGCACAAAAGGGTCCCTTTCCATGTTCTATGTCTCTATAACTGGCCTGTGATAGGCTGCTACAATGATAGGGAAAGAAACATAGGGAAGGGGGCAGTGATAATGGGAACTGCAGATGCTGGAGAATCCAAGATAACAAAGTGTGGAGCTGGATGAACACAGCAGGCCAAGCAGCATCTCAGGAGCACAAAAGCTGACGTTTCGGGCCTAGACCCTTAATCAGAGAGGGGGACGGGGAGAGGGAACTGGAATAAATAGGGAGAGAGGGGGAGGCGGACCAAAGATGGAGAGAAAAGAAGATAGGTAGAGAGGAGAGTATAGGGGAGGAGGTAGGGAGAGGATAGGTCAGTCCAGGGAAGACGGACAGGTCAAGGAGGTGGGATGAGGTGGTAGGTAGGAAATGGAGGTGCGGCTTGAGCTGAGAGGAAGGGATGGGTGAGAGGAAGAACAGGTTAGGGAAGCGGAGACAGCCTGAGCTGGTTTTGGGATGCAGCAGGGGGAGGGGTCAAGCTGGACTGGTTTTGTGATGCCGTGGGGGGAGGGGAAGAACTGGGCTGGTTTTGGGATGCAGTGGGGGAAGGGGAGATTTTGAAACTTGTGAAGTCCACATTGATACTTTTGGGCTGCAGGGTTCCCAAGCGGAATATGAGTTGCTGTTCCTGCAACCTTCGGGTGGCATCATTGTGGCACTGCAGGAGGCCCATGATGGACGTGTCGTCTGAGGAATGAGAGGGGGAGTGGAAATGGTTCGCGACTGGGAGGTGCAGTTGGTTGTTGCGAACCGAGTGGAGGTGTTCTGCAAAGCGGTCCCCAAGCCTCCGCTTGGTTTCCCCAATGTAGAGGAAGACACACCGGGTACAATGGATACAATATACCACATTGGCAGATGTGCAGGTGAACCTCTGCTTGATATGGAAAGTCATCTTGGGGCCTGGGATAGGGGTGAGGGAGGAGGTGTGGGGGCAAGTGTTGCATTTCCTGCGGTTGCAGGGTAAGGTGCCGGGTGTGGTGGGGTTGGAGGGCAGTGTGGAGCGGACAAGAGAGTCGCGGAGAGAGTGGTCTCTCCAGAAAGCAGACAAGGGTGGGGATGGAAAAATAGCTTGGGTTGTGGGGTCATATTGTAGATGGCTGAAGTGTCGGAGGATGATATGTTGTATCCGGAGGTTGGTGGGGTGGTATGTGAGAACGAGGGGGATCCTGTGGGGGCGGTTGTGGCGGGGGCAGGGTGTGAGGGATGTGTTGCGGGAAATGCAGGAGACGTGGTCAAGGGCGTTCTCGACCACTGCGGCGATAAATTTGTGGTCCTTGAAGAAGGTGGACATCTGGAATGTGCGGGAGTGGAATGCCTCATCCTGGGAGCAGATGCGGCGGAGGCAGAGGAATTGGGAAAAGGGGATGGAATTTTTGCAGGAGGGTGGGTGGGAGGAGGTGTATTCTAGGTGGCTGTGGGAGTCAGTGGGCTTGAAATGGACATCAGTTTCTAGCTGGTTACCTAAGATGGAGATTGAGAGGTCCAGGAAGGTGAGGGATGTGTTGGAGATGGCCCAGGTGAACTTGAGGTTGGGGTGGAAGGTGTTGGTGAAGTGGATGAACTGTTCGAGCTCCTCTGGGGAGCAAGAGGCGGCGCCGATACAGTCATCAATGTAACGGAGGAAGAGGTGGGGTTTGAGGCATGTGTAGGTGTTTTTTATCCTCCCCAAGATGACCTTCCATATCAAGCAGATATTCACCTGCACACCTGCCAATGTGGTATATTGTATCCATTGTATTTTGTTATAGGGGAGGGGGCAGGTCATTTTAGGCACCATAGCAAGAATGGAAGCAGAGACTGGTTCAGGCACTTCATTCTTCAACTCACTTTGATTCCTGAGGTATTCGCCAACTAATAACTCTCCCTGAGAAATGAATTACCCCTGCTCAGAATTGCACATATGTAGACATTAGATAATGCTCAATCCTCCCACTGCACATAACAATTGCCTCGGATCACAAGAATAAGAATTAGTTGCAAGCCCTTTCAATGGCTCCATGTGTTTACCAAGAAAATTCAATGACATCGAGAAAGAACTTATATTCATTTGGCATCTTTAGGAAGTTACAAAGAGACTGACAACTGGTCACTTAATTCTTTTTGACTAGAAAATATTGCTGTGGAAATAAGTTCAAAATTGGCCGTGTATCTAATAGTGATACAGGAAGATAGAGACAGATTGGTCACATTGTACTTAACCTGAAAAGTGTGAATTGGTACACTTTGGAAGAAGTACCAGGGCAAGGAAGTACTCAATGAAAGGCAGGACTCTAGGAAGCTCAGAGGGATCTTGGGGTGCTTGTCTAAAGATCTCTGAAGGCAGCAGGGCAGGTTAATAATCAAGAAGGCATACAGAATATTTTTTTAGTCATGGCATTGATAGTAACAGAAGGGTGGTTGTGTTTTGAAGCTGTACAGAAACCTTTGGTTAGTTCACGGCTGGAATACATGTGCAGTTCTGGTCACCACACTATAGGAAAGAAACAATTATAGTGGAGGGGTACAGAGGAGATTCAACAGGATGTTGAGATGGAGCATTTCGGCAATGAAGATAGGCTGGAGAAGCTCAGGTTGTTTCCTTTGGAGCAGAGAAGGTTGAGAGGGAATCTGATTGAGGTGTACAAGACTGAAGGGCATGGACAAGGTGGATAGGAAGCAATTTTCCCCTCAGTGAAGGTCAACAATGAGTAGACATCACTTTAAGGTGAAGGGCAGGAATTTTAGAGGGGATTTGAGAAAAATATTTTTCAGCCAGATGGTGTTGGGACTTTAGAATACGCTGCATGGGAGGGTTTTTGAGGCAGGAAACCTCACAACCTTTGAGCATTATGTGGATGAGCATTTGAATCTGCAGAGATCTTTTAGCCCATTGAGCCTGCACTACAAAAATACATTACTATCTAAATTGACCCAGTTTCACACACACAGCCCATAGTCTAGAACATTATAATACTTCAAGTGTTAGTTGAAGTCCACTTTAAAGCTTGTGAAGTTTCCTGTCTCAGTTATCCCCCCCACCAACAGTGCATTCCAGACTCCCACCCACCTCGCAGTGAAAAAATGTTTTCTGAAATGCCCTATAAACCTCCTGCCTTCCACTTTAAAATTATGCCCACATTCATGGCTATGAGCCAAGTGCTAGAAAGTGGGATTAGTGTGGATAGGTCAGTGCAGCCTCAAAAGGCCGAATGACCACTTTTGTTTTACATACCTCAATGACCCTTCGCCATTGTGGGAAAAAACAATTTAGTTGCTAATTGATTGGGATACTGTAGTTCAGCATCTTCCTGTAGAAAGAACTAAGAATAAGAACACTTTTATCTCAAAAGAAAGCCCAATCTACAACTCCTAAGTGTGGCAAAGGAAAATAACTACGCTGTGAACATTTGGAAATTTTGATAGTGCAACACAATTGTTTTAATGGACACTCTTCTTTGCGATAATGTAAAAGACTATTTCCCTTAAATTTACTTTTTTCAAAGGTAAACATTGAAACTAGAATGCAAAATCATCAAATTTTTAATGTGATCGCAAGCATTGGCAAATTAATGTGTTAATGTCACTGAGTCAGACTCTTGCTAGAATTAACAGGGAGAGTGAACACTTCATACTGAGCTCCTCATTCTGAAACATTATGGCATTCTATATACTGGCACCAAAAATAATGTAGGTTGCCCAACTTGCATTTTTTAAAAACTCTATGCACTGCATTAAGCTTTATATTACTGGGATCAATTAACAGCATTGTTAGTATACTTAAAACATTAAAATATATAAGATACAAAGCAAACATTGAAACAGAGAAATCAAATTTAATGTATGTTATTGAATTGTCAGTCAAACTGACAGGAGGGTGGAGTTAGAGATAATGGGAACTGCAGATGCTGGAGAATTCCAAGATAATAAAATGTGAGGCTGGATGAACACAGCAGGCCAAGCAGCATCTCAGGAGCACAAAAGCTGATGGTGGAGGGTGGAGTTGCAGCCTTGTATATGCACAGTACCCAGAGTTGCTAGAGGTCTCTTAAAGACAAAAATAGAACATCAACCTTCGTTCTAAAAAAAAGTTTAACTATTTGTAATAGCATGTGAGCCTATAAGGATCTAAAATATTCAGGTAGTCGACTGTGATGTTCAGATCTCACGATGGTGACTTTGTCCAGAGGAGCTGTTGATTTCCATTGTCATCAGTTTTATTATCTGTGCTTCTGTTGGCCAATTTCTTTTCTTGGAAGCTGTATCTCTTCCATTTGCTACCTCAGTGATTATTGAGTTCCCTATCAGTCCTGAGAGCTCTCTCACTAGAATATGTTTGTCATTTGTTTCTGAACTAATTCCTTCCTGAGCAGTTTCTGTTCTTTCCTTTGTGTGCTGTGTGGCTCCATTTGTGCTTGATAGTCTATTATTTCCTCTAGCATTGTTTTACACTCAACTTAATGTTTTTGTAGCTGCTCATGCTGAGCCCGATCTGTCTTACATACAGGATGCTCCAAGTCTTCTTGTACAATGGCAATCATTACATTAAATCAATTATGCATAGCTTGTAGTTTAACCTGATTCCTTCCTTGCTGTTTCAGATCTTCAGCCAACTTTGTCACCTGAGTGGATATGTCCTCTAAAAACATCACCATCACTGAGATGACATTCTCAAGCTTAAATTTATCATCAACTAGTTGTTCAAAGATTTTCTTCTTGAAGTTTCAATAATCTATCCAAATCAGAGTGCAGCGATTTTAGATCCACTAATTAAAATAGAAAGTAAAGTGGTTCGTTCTTCTTTCATATTTGGTTCAGCAATTATTTCTTGAATGATCTGCTGCAATTCTATTGTGGATCTGATATCTCTGTAAGTCACCAGGTTGTGAGTTGTGTAAGGCTCCAATGTGTTAATATGCTTGCAGTTGCTAGTCCAGAAATGTCCACAAAATGAAACACTATGATATATAAAGGACTTCACTGCTATGGATGCTGTGCTTGGAATCAGTGAATGACGTTCTGCTAAAGTTTTTTTTGAAGACTTCCAGGTCTCCATTTGCACATGGTTTAGAGTTTTCAGGGGAGTCATCAGGTTTTTGCAGAAACAAAATTAATTTTTTGAACACCTTGAATGGTTTCAATGAGATTTCTGTTTTCCACGAGACTAACAGTGTAAAATGGTTCACCACTCATTGCCTTAGCATGTATATGGTCAGGTTATTTTTTATTAATCTCTTCATGAACATGACTCTGCTGGAATACCAGGTGGTCTGCATTGTAGCTTGGAGACACGTCTTATGAGCAATTTGTTTGGGTCAGTACATGCCTCTTTGTAACTACATCAGACTTTTCTGTAATGCATTGCCTCTCTCAATGGCCTTTACAGCTACATACCTTGTAAAACCACTTGAACTCTGAACATTTTCTTGGTCCATGCAGAAGGGGCCTTGCTATGTTTGATTGTTCTTGTGATTGTTTCAATCATTAATTTTCTGTAAGCTTCATTGATTTGCAAGGGTCGATTCACAATTACATCCATCTTTCATTTGCTTTTCAATGCCATAAATCTTCAGCTTTCAAGCAAATATTTCTGGCAAGCTCCTTTGGGGGAGGTGATGGCCTAATGGCATTATCGCTGGACTGTCAATCCAGAGACATAAATAACGCCCTGGGGACCCTGGTTAAAGTCCCACCTTGGCAGATGGTGCAGTTTGAATTGAATAAATATCTGGAATTAAGAATCTAATGATGACCGTGAATCGATTACCAATTGTCAGAAAAACCCATCTGGTTCATTAACTTACTTCAGGGAAGGAAATTGCCATCCTTACCTGGTCTGGCTCCATGTGACTCCAGACCCACAGCAATGTGGTTGACCCTTAACAATTAGGAATGGGCAGTAAATACTGCCCAGCCAATGATGCCCTCATCCCATGAATGAAGAAAAAAAATCAATTACTTAATAAATCTTTTTCTGAACTCTGACATATCAATTTTCTCTACATATGCATACAAAGTGGTTTAAAGATTATGTAGGCATTTGTCTAAGTGACATTAATTCCAATCAAAAAATGCAGGAATTTCATCTGGCTCTGAATTGGTCTTCTAATGTTGTCCCTATCCTTTGAGGATCTTTTATGTCTTCGACAATTAATCCTGATGTGTTAAGTTTGTGTAGACATTTATTTTCAATTGTTAAGTAATTCTTAGAGGTTTACATTTCTGCACTGATCACATCCATGCCCAGAAACCGTAGTTCTGTTTGAACATTTTAAATTCTGTTCAGAGGCCTACTGTGTCCCGGTTTAAACCAATGAATCTTGCAGATATTGTGACAAAATGCATTTAATCTTAACTCACTGGCTATTAAGCCAACAGAAACACAATTTTTTCCTTCTGTTGCTTTTTAAAATCTTTTTTTTACTGTAAATTAAAATGCTGTATTTATACATTGTTTAAAGACCTAAACCTCTTTGATATAGCAACACTATTGTAGTATAGCTTTTGAGTTTTTTTAGAAGTAGCAATATTACTGCACCAGAGCTTGTGAGACTTTCTGAATATGTTAAGTTTTAAAATAGTGTAGGAACATCAGTCGTAATTTATGCTTCACTTGGAACAAAACAGCAGATGTGCTTGCCCCATTTTCAAAATTTTCAAATTTTCACCAGTCACAATCTGTTCTGATTTAAAATAAAATTCCCAACTTTAAGCAAAAAGATTTTCTGGCTTTAAGATTGTTCCTCTTGTCTGATTGGTTTGTTTTATCTTTCAAAACACCTCCTTTACAGCTCCAATTCAGTTCTTCTTCCAACATCCATTCTGCACATTTTCTTTCTGGGGCTGTAAGGCTGTTGTTTTCTTAAAGGCATATTTAGCTTCAGTTATGCTTGTTGCTTTTCAGTGTACGCTATTCAGCTCTTCTGCAATATTTTCATTTGTTTATCCCTGCTGGTGCTTCTTAGATTCTTCTTCCAAATTTTCTTCTACTGTCTTCTTTCAGGGTTTTTGTGGAATTTCAGCCCACCAAACCTGTGATTCTTGACCTTATTTAGACCTGCTACCTGTCACCCACATGTAGTTTCAATCCCTCTGTTAGTCTCCCATTCATGCCTCCATCAAGGCGCACCTTAAACATTGCTAACATAGCTACATACACCACCTCCACTGGCAGTGCTTTCCAGTCACCTACTACCCTCTGCATTTTCCCTGCAGTTCTCCTTTAAACTTACCCCCTCTCAAGTTGAATTTGTGCCCTGTTGTAGTTGACCTTTCTAACCTGGGAAAAGACCTCTGTCTATTCATCTTATTTATGCCTCTTCTAGACCTCTACCAGGTTACCCCTCAACCTCTGTCTTGCCAGTGAAAACAATTTATCCAACCTTTCCTCATAACTATAGCCTTCCAGACCAAGCAACACCCTGGTAAACCTTTCAATCTGTCCAAAGCACTCACATCCTTCTGGTAATGTGGACATTAGAACTGCACACAAAATTCAATATGTGGCCTCAGTAAAGTTCTCTACAGCTTTAACATAACTTGCCAACTCTTACATTGAGTGCCCTGGCTGATGAAGGCAAGTGTGCTGTCTGCCTTCTTCACCATTTTGTTCATCTGTTTGCCACCTACAGGGATCTGTGTACACCCAGATCTGTTTGTATGTCAATGCTCCTAAGGGGTCTTCTATTTATTGTATAATTCGCATTTGAATTTGATCTTACAAAATGCATCACCTTGCATTAAAATCCATCTGCCATTTCTCAGCCAAATCTTCAATCTATCTATACTCCCCTCTGCCCTTTGACAGTCCTCCTTACTCTCTGCAACTCTGCAATTTTGGTGTCATCCGCTAACTTATTGATCAGGCCACTTACATTTCCCTCCAGATCATTTATGTATATTGCAAGCATCAAAGGTGCCAGCACTGTTTCCTGCAGAACACACAAGTTACTGATCTCTGCTCTGAAAAGCATCTTTCCATTGCTGCTCTCTATTTCTAAGACCAAAGCAGTTTTGTATCCATTTAGCCAGCTCACCCCGGATCCCATGAGACTGTATCTTTGAACCAGCCTGCCATGAGGTACTTTATCAAATGCCTTACTAAAGTCCATGTAGACACTATCCATAGCCCTTCCCTTATCAATCATTCTTGTCACCTCCTCATAAAACTCAATCAAGTTAATGAGACATGACCTTCCCTGCACAAACTCACGCTGCCTATCACTCACAAATCCATTCATTTCTGAATGTGAATGAATTCTGTCTGTTGTTGGCTGTTTCAAGGCTTTAAACAATAATGTCCGCCACTGGGCACCATATTCGATAACTATATCAGTCTAAGAACCAATATGTTCTCAAGGATTGTTGAACTAAGTTGCCTAATTTATTTAAAACAATAAAACACACAATAAGTTTTCAAAGAAACATTACATTTGAGTAATTGAGTTTAAAGTGAGCTGCCTGCACTTTCCCTGTAAGACTGTCTAGTAGACAGAATTACAGCCATAGCTCATGGAGTGCTTAAAGGTAAAGTCTCTTAAAAGCAAAGATACGGATGTAACATAGAACATAGAACATAGAACATAGAACAGTACAGCACAGAACAGGCCCTCCAGCCCACAATGTTGTGCCGACCATTGATCCTCATGAATGCACCCTCAAATTTCTGTGACCATATGCATGTCCAGCAGTCTCTTAAATGACCCCAATGACCTTGCTTCCACAACTGCTGCTGGCAACGCATTCCATGCTCTCACAACTCTCTGTGTAAAGAACCCGCCTCTGACATCCCCTCTATACTTTCCTCCAACCAGCTTAAAACTATGACCCCTCGTGTTAGCCTTTTCTGCCCTGGGAAATAGTCTCTGGCTATCAACTCTATCTCGGCCTCTCATTATCTTGTATACCTCAATTAAGTCCCCTCTCCTCCTCCTCCTTTTCTCCAATGAAAAAGTCCGAGCTCAGTCAACCTCTCTTCATAAGATAAGCCCTCCAGTCCAGGCAGCATCCTGGTAAACCTCCTCTGAACCCTCTCCAAAGCATCCACATCTTTCCTATAATAGGGCGACCAGAACTGGACGCAGTATTCCAAGTGCGGTCAAAACAAAGTTTTATAGAGCTGCAACAAGATCTCACGACTCTTAAACTCAATCCCCCTGTTAATGAAAGCCAAAACACCATATTGCTTTCTTAACAACCCTGTCCACTTGGGTGGCCATTTTAAGGGATCTATGTATCTGCACACCAAGATCCCTCTGTTCCGCCACACGGCCAAGAATCCTATCCTTAATCCTGTACTCAGCTTTCAAATTCGACCTTCCAAAATGCATCACCTCACATTTATCCAGGTTGAACGCCATCTGCCACCTCTCAGCCCATCTCTGCATTCTGTCAATGTCCCACTGCAGCCTACAACAGCCCTCTATACTGTCAACGACACCTCCGACCTTTGTGTCGTCTGCAAACTTGCTGACCCATCCTTCAATCCCCTCATCCAAGTCATTAATAAAAATTACAAACAGTAGAGGCCCAAGGACAGAGCCCTGTGGAACCCCACTCACCACTGACTTCCAGGCAGAATATTTTCCTTCTACTACCACTCGCTGTCTTCTGTTGGCCAGCCAATTCTGTATCTCTCTTATAAATTATTCTGTATCTCTCTTATAAATTATTGAGAATAAGAAAAGTCACGTTTTTGAAGGTTCATTGACACCAGATGTTTTAAAGTATTTTACAGCCAATGAAACGGATGTTGAACTTTAATCACTGATGTAATTTGGAAATACAGTCACAAAATTGCCCACAGCAAGCTCTCATTAAAAAAAAAACGTAGTGATGGTTAGGTAATCCTATGTTTCTGATTTTTTTTGGGGGAATAAATATTGTCCTGCATAACTTCTTTGCTCTTCAAAATAGGGTCATGTAACCTCTTACATCACCCATGATGGTAGAAAAAGCCTCGGTTTGGTATTGTGACAATACTTTGTCTTTCAGAGGTGTAGGTTGTCCTCAGTTTCTCTTGAAGAGAGGTTTTAAGGCAGAGGTGTAGAGTCACCTGTTGAAAACTTGTGAAGTAAATAGCTTGCGAGGCACTTTTTTTAAAGTCTGGAACAATAGAAGGAGCCTGAATGGGTGTGGTCAAGCTCTCACAGAACCAGGATTTTTGATTTTAGCTATCAGCAGTTGTTGTTGGGCTTTTGAAGAAGTGGGAGCTATTTTTTCCCTTTTCTTGGTTACAGCTAAAAGCTGGCATTGTCTTCCTGCTGCTGGAGTCGCACGTGAGATGTTTTCCAAAGTTCCCTTTTGTCAAGGGTGTGTTTGTGAGATGTTATTGTATTGGAACAGTTAATTAGTAATAGTTACTGTATCTAGTATTGAAAGACTTACAGCTATGCCAATTATTTTCTTTTAACTTTACTTTTGTTGTATTTTAACTATTGTGGGTGAATAAAGTGTGTTTTGCTTCAAATCCGGCAGTTTGACCTATTGAATTACATTCGAAATTAAATGCCGAGCACCTGCCTTTAATATACGAAAAAGTTAGGGTCTAGGCTATTTCCTTCATGTATTTTGAGGGGTCTGGCCTGGTCCATAACAGTATATTATCAAGAATTGAATCACTGCCTCTTTGAATCCCATGAATTTTGCTAATTATGACTCACAGGCATTTTAAACTTTGAAGTGATACTCAAGAACTCCCAAGAATAGAATATATACTGGAATGAAGCAGGAGTGCTGTTAATGTTTCAAGAATGAAGATTGCAGTCTGAACAGTAGATCAGAAAGGTGCAACAGGGCACAAAGATTTTGCAGATTCAGCCTGAATGAGCAACTGCAGTAGGGAATGGAGTCAGGGGCTAAGTTAAAAAATGCTTCTAGCAAGATCTTATAAGGATTGCCTGAGCTAAAGAAAGTTCTGGCTGTCCGTAAGGCAAGCAATTGAACAGCACAGCAAAACTGCTGGCGCCTACACTGATTATCAGCATACAAATGGAAGCTAGAAATATACACTGGGAATTGAAATATGAAATTCATAGAAAAATATGTTCATAAAAAAATCTGCATAGTTAATAAAATGCCTGATCCAAGAGAAACTGAATTCTCTAGAGTTGTTCATGTTGCGTGGATTAATAAGCTTCAATGAGGAATTTTCATTCAGAGAGGCCATAAGTATAGGAAATCATAACATCACATCAGCATGTAAATGGGAAACTCTCTTGGAATTGTTATTAAGGCACATTAAGGCTCGATACCCAGCTCCAGGTGAAAGGAATCAGGAGTGATAATTACACATCACTTTTCCCATTAAGTTTTCCCAAGATTCTCCTGTCATATCATTGAGACACTGTGAAAGGAATTTACCACAGCACTGAACACTGATATATCTTCCCAGAAAACACTTGATAGGGTGATTAAGTACAAGATTTTTTAATCTATTTCCCAACACTGTGTACTTTGTTTTGACGAGTCCAAAACTGAGAGGGTGTTAGTGAGGAAAAGCGAGAATGAGTATATTTATCCACAATAAATAACCTTGGGAGACCATCCTGAAATGTCACATTGTACAGATGTCTATTTCCAATTTATATTAAAATCTATTGTTTACCGGGTAGAGTGTAACTAAAGCTTAAATCTTGTTTCTGTAATATTGTGAAATGCATTGAACAGATACTTAACTTCAAGGTCATTGGTAGACAAGAAAATCACGGAGTACTCAGGATAATGGTGAACTTTTGCCCTGTCTCAAAGAAAAAAATAAAGGAAAAATCCCTTTGAAATTATCTCACTCCAGCTGTAAATCAATATTCCAACAACTTTCTGCCAAAATTAAAATGGCAGCAGTAGTCATTTTGTTCATACTAACTAAAGAGTGAAAGCAGCATGCCTGGCCAAACTGTCTTCTGATGACAGCAATAAAATGCCAGCAGTTGCTTTCTAAAGTGGAGACAATTTTCTTGCCGGCAACCTACCAAGGACATAGTACCACAGATATAACTTTTCAAATGGTTATCTATATTACGTATTAGATCAGTATTCTGCTCTTACACTTGCAATCACAATGTGAAGAGTAACCTTGTTTAAAAAAAGCAATCTGCTCACATAAGCTGTATGTGTCTCACACCATCCCTTTGTACAGATCATACTAAGCTACACTTGTCACAAATTGTTCCTCCAATCCCAATCACTTTGAACAATGCATGTCATGCATTGCCCTTCACTGACTTCTGTGCATTCTGCAAGACATGTTACATCAATATGTAATTGTAAAGAGATGGGTTGCATTCATTTTTCCAGTGAAGATTGGAGAGATCCTCAAACAGGGTCATGTAGATCATTTGCTTGAAAAACGAAAATGACAAATGGAGAGCATGAGAAACCTCCTACAATCCAAATTAACTTTGCAGCGCAAAGCAAAAGTTAAAAGTAAAAGTGAACGTTACAAAAAAAAAACTGGAAGTTTGCTGGAATTACAGAAGCTACTGGCCCAGCAAAATGAGGCAGGGTCTTGGATTCAGACAAATCATCCAATGCTGTTGGTCTCAACTATTACATCATACACACGTCCAAAATCAAATTCCAATTTGACACAATCAGCATTGTTGTGACGGCAGAATCGAGCTAATAGAATTTGGAGGAGATGCTGAGACAGAGGGAGAAAGATGTTAGATAAATTATTTGAACGTATGCAGTATGGAACAAGAAGATAGTTGTTCATTGTTGTTAACAGAAAGATTCCTGGCAGTGTGGAGGAGCAGAAGGATCTTGGGGCTCATGCCCACAGTTCCCTGAAAGCTGCCACCCCGGTGGATAGAGTTGTTAAGAAGGCGTATGGTGTGTTAGCTTTCATTAGTAGAGGGATTGAGCATTTGTGTGGTGTTACTTGCTACTTGTCAGTCAAAGCCTGAATATTGTCCAGACCTTGTTGCCCATCTTCCTATGTGTCAGGTATGACTCCAACCAGTGGACAGTTCCCTGCCACCCCCACACCCCATTACCAATTGATTCCAGTTTTGCTCGGACTCCTTGATACCACACTCTGTTGAATGCAGCTTTGATGTCAAGGGCTGTCAGTCTCACCCCACCTATGGAATTCAGCTTTTGTCCATGTTTGAGCCAAATGAGGTCAGGAGCTAAGTGGCAGGGAACTCTCCACTGGTTGGAGTCATACCTGACTCAAAGGAAGATGGTTGTGGTTGTTGGAGGTCAGTCATTTCAGCCCCAGAACATCTCTGCAGCAGTTCCTCAGGGTCTTGTCCTGGACTGAAACACCTTCAACTACTACATTAATGACATTCCCTCCATTATAAGGTGAGAAGTGGAGATGTTCACCAAGGATTGCACAATGTTCAGCTCCATTTGCAACTCCTGATACTGAAGCAGTTCATGTTCAAATGCAACAAGGTCTGGATAATATTCAGGCTTTGACTGACAAGTGGCAAGCAACACCACACAAATGCTAGACAGTGACCATCCATAATAAAAGGCAATCAAAACACCAGCAGCATATACTATCTACAAGATGCACTGCAGAAATTTACCCAAAATTCCTGGACAGCCCCTTCCAAATCCATGACCAATTCCATCTAGAAGGACAAGGGCAGCAGAAACAATGGATCCCTCAAGCTACTTACCATCCTGACATGGAAATAAAACACCAATCCTTCACTGTCACTGGATCAAAAATTCCCTCCCTAAGTGCATCGTAGGTCAACCTACAGAATGTGGACTGTAGCGGGTCAAGAAGGCAGCTCACCACCACCTTCTCAACGGCAACTGATAAATGCTGGCCAGCCAGAAACACTCACTTCCCACAAGTGAATAAAAAAGAGTATGATGAAAATACTTTGACTATAGTAACAGTGAAAACAAGTATGCAATCCTAACTGTTAAATTTTCAGGTGCTATGCTGAATAGTTTAGTCACATTATAAACTGAAAACTTATATACATGTGCATTTTACATTTCAATGCATGTGTTGTACTTTCAAATGGGAAGGAAGACTAATATTGCAAGATCTAAACATTTTGTTGACTTATCCCATCTGCTGCCACTTTCTTAAAAAGTTTGTTTAGTAAGGGCTAACTAAGCATGGGTTAGTCTTAGTGCAATGCAAAACGCCTTGGTTCTGTCTGAAGATTTGCTTCACACATCAAGTCCAATCCTTGCAACAGCACCTGTAAATACATCAGCATAAATCAGAGATAACAGGAACTGCAGATGCTGGAGAATCGGAGATAACAAGGCGTGGAGCTGGATGAGCACAGCAGGCCAATCAGCATCTTATGAGCAGGAAAGTTGACATTTCGGGCCAAGACCCTTCAAAACATCAGCTTTCCTGCTCCTAAGATGCTGCTTGGCCTGCTGTGTTCATCCAGCTCCACACCTTGTTATCGAGCATAAATAGACTGCTGCAGGCCATCATTTGATTCATTCTCTCCCATTTGGTCAAGTAGCCTGAAAGTCAATGATAAGTCAGTAGTAGTGTCAGAAAAGTACTGGCAAACTGATGCTAAAACTTCTTTGATCCTCATCCAATGCCAAATGTGTGGAAAAGTTTAAGTTCAGCCTACAATTACAGCAATCCAGGAGTCAAGTTGATATATTACAAATGGAGTTCAAGTGCCAGGGAGAATCCAATTAGAATGCAATTACGAATAGAATACAATTCTATTTTGTTGTTACTCCCCCCATTGCACTTTACTACATTTTTGGAACAATAGAAATAACATAAAACTCACAGCATCATCCCCATAAGGAGCCCCAATGGTGTTGACTCTTCAAATGGACCTGGAGACTTTAATCCCTGTTCCTCAATTAATTTTCCTATATATTCTTGATTTCTAAATATTTGTCGAGTCTTCCTTTTGGATAATGTTACATCCTCTACCTTAAAAGTCACTTGCAGTAAAGCAAGTGTGTGGAAGTAATTCTCCTCTTCATTTTCCATCAGTGTTTAGGTTTATTAACAAATGTTCTTCCTGCCAAAGTATAATGAGGTTCCGTTCAGTTATCAGGCCCTCTCAGTGCATCAAAATGAACGTAAATATCTTTGTGCATAAATAGGAATTGCCTTTGTATTTTTGCAACAGTAAAGGCTCTCTAAGAAATGTCAAAATTGTTTTGTTTGTTTTATTTCTGCAAAGTCTGTTTAGATATGATTTAGACCCTTTATGTCTGCTGTAGAGTTTTTTTTAATGCAGAACGTACACTTTGAAATAAAAGATAGACAGATGGACATCATTTGTTGTGATTTAGCTTCTTTATACTTTGATGACCTTCTCATATTAGCGAGAAGAGCCTCTCTGTTTTGAGTAATGACTTCTCATTCTTGGTAACATTCAAGTGAGCACTTGATGTGACCTTCCTGTGGCTCCAATAGCTTTCCGATAATGGGCAGCCAGAATTATAAGATTTTGGTTCACCCCTCAAAACCTCTGTAAATTTGGCCTTGTATAGTTTTTTTTTTGACTCCTAATGTCTCTTTGAGACATTTTATGGTGCTTTTCTACAATAAAAACATCCTAATCTGAAGTTATAGAATTCATATTCCCAGTTGTAATTCTTTCACATTCCCTCGGGCTAGCTGATGGCTCTACTTTTACTTTTCCTGTGTAAATTACTTATCAAGCATATCTTTAAGTCTCTTATTCTCTCATTTTAGAACACCTTTATGTGAATCCAATTATTGTATATCAATCCTCTTTACCAATTTGATTTTCTTAGCCTCTCGCCATTGATCTTAGCTTTATATTGACTGACAAATTTCTTTCACACCAGCTTTAAATTTTCTTATTCTTGCATTTGTTGGCCTTCTTAGCTGTTTTACTTTTCTCAATATTTTTCTGCACTTTCCATTCAACATTCCTCCTCTCTACACCTATATTGCATTTATCCAAGCTTTCCTATCAATCCAATCTTGTTCACCCAATTCCCTAGATGCCTCACTTTTCTTGTTGAACTATGGCATTACTACCTCTCAAAGCATACGTTCTGGAAAATCATTATTCTTCTGTACAGAATGTAGGATGCTTAACTCTTTTACAGGTTCATTAATCGAGCTAAAGTGAAACTTGTTGTAGTCTATTCTTGCATCGTTGATTGTTTTCAAAAATTGATTCTTAGGAAGTCCTGCATCATGCAAGCTTTGTCTAACACTTACTTTTAGAGTTTTGCCATGTTGCATAGATACGGACATGAAAATAAGCAAAAGTAACTTCAAGTCAATGAGACATCCACGCTAAATTCAAATGGAAGAATTGTAAGTGTTCTTGAAAATAGAAATTATCATGTCCTTAATTGTCATGTTGGCAAATCTCAGTGGAAGCTATTAGTTTGGTGGTAACGTTCATTTAGAATTGGCAACAGTTATCAATCACACACAAAATGTATATTTCATTAATGCTATTTTACATTTCGTTTTATTTTCAAATATTATGAAAAACGTATGGCTGACAAAGCAACTATATTTTAGTGAGCTGTGCAATACTGCACTGTTTGATCTTGGCTACATTTGTAAAGATATAGCATGTCCTGGAATGCAAAACAAACTGCAGAAGGTCTACCTGGCCAGTTCACAAAATCAAAGAACCGTTACAATATTTGACACAGTGTGTCTATGCCAGGTCTCAGAAATTTTAAATGCTTGAAAAGGAGAAATTGGGCATCATTTTTACGGCACAGATTTTCAGTTAGTTGGAACTATTTGAACTCCGACGATGAAGTAGGGGAAAGTCTAATGGTATTTGGACCACTGGAACATTTTTAAGAAAACATATTGTGTAAAATATTTATCAATTTTTTCCTGCAGAATTAAAACCCTTCTATTCTGCAGATATTGAGCATTTTATTCATAATTCTACGTACACCATGCAAGCTGTCTGTGCGTGTTACCAATACAGTTTGCGACTGATTGGCAGTGCTATACGCTGACAACAACTCACAGCACATTGTTTGTTGCCATGAAAAATCGCAGCCAAGTGAAAATTGTGAAATGTATTTTACACTTAAGCAATCAATATAAAACTGGTTGTGTTCTCATTTTGTAAAAAGTATCTTACATTACTTCTATTCCTCTCCTCTTTAGTTTAAGCAATTGCAAAGTTGTACAAAAATTAAAGTTTAGAATAAAAGGATGGTGAAGACACGCTTGTTTGAATTAGGTGTCTGAATGGAAATCCAGTTCAGAACAGTACATGAAACAAAGTAAAGCCTTCACAGGCCTCGGCTTCTGCGATTCCAGAGGGTTCCAGGACAGTCAAATCTTTCATAACTGGATGGCTTGCCTCCAAAGACTGTCAAAGATATATTTCCATTCATCTTAACGGCAACCTTTCCCATGAATATTTCAATTTTTGTCACAATGTATACTTAATATGTACCAAAAAAATCCTGACAAGAGAATATTTTATACCTCTGCAATGTAACTTTAAATGAAACCAGATTTTTTTTTGAAACTTCATTGTATTTTTCAGCCTCCAGTCATGGGTAGCAAAGCTGTGCTAATTAAAAAGAAGAGGTCACTGGTGCAACTAGAATACTGATTTTCAGAATGATGAAAGCCTGTGGGAAAAGACGCCTAATGCAGGTTTAGTTAAATCATTGCTTCCCTAATAGAGATGACAGTGTGAGTCCCTCTGTGAGCCCATTCTCTGCATTAAAATACGCTGGTGAGAATGTGAAAACTCAGCATGTGATCACTGTTCTAAGCTCCAGGGACTTAGCTATCCGGTGCAAATTTCTGATGACGACTTCAGATGCTAAGCTATTTCTCTTCCCTCAATCATTTCCAAGTTTAAAAAAACAGATGGTTAGAAAATGTTCCTATTTTTGTTGCCATATCCTTAAGCCTTGTGTATTAATGTGGAATAGGGAATCTTAAATATACTTCCATATTTACAAATAATGTTTCTACATTTCTATTATATGAACCCTCCAACAATGTTGCCCGATTCGGTGATTCTGGATGAACCTTCTAAACAATGCTCACATTCTTGTTTTTTAACAGAATAAGGTCAAGCAATCTTTCCAAAAGCAGGAAACACATTTTACACCCAGGTAAATGCAATTTTTCAAAGTAGACATTTTCCTCTTTTGAACACCTTCAGCTCCCCTGAATACTGAGGGATCATTTCTTTGCAATACATTAAAAGAATGGCACACATTTTTAAAAATCACTTCCAGAATGCCATTAACTCTTCAAGTACTGTGGTATTACGCCAGGAATATGATTTGCAAATATTTATGCAATGATGTATGTTCACTTCAAATTTAGATAAAATGTTTGGACATTGTTATGCCAATGGATTAGAGCCTCGAAGAATTTATAGATATATTTCATTTTTAATTCAACAATATATCATTTTTAAAAGGAGGATTGCTTCAGAAAGAAATGGATTTAAATTCAGTGATTGTCTTGCAAAGGCCTGAGTGACGCCAATAGAATGTCACACCTGTAAATTCTCAGGGAAACTTCAAACAGGGAGAGACTTTACAGGAAGAGATAACAAAGGGGCTTACTAACATTCCCTTCTCAGCTGAACACCACTGCTTACAGAACATATAACAGCACAGAACAGGAACAGGTCCTTCAGCCCACTATGTCTGTGCTGACCTTGATGCCATTCGAAATGAATGCTATTTTTTTTTCTAATTAATCTGTTCAGTAATGTTATTACATACCCCTGAAGCAGGTGGGACTTGAACTCAGGCCTCCTGGTCCAAGGGCAGGGGCTCGACTACTGCACAACTAAACTAATCCCAACTACCAGCTTGTGGCCCATAGCCCTGTATTCCCTGCCTGTCCATATATCTGTCTAAATGCCACATTACTATCATCACTGCTTCAGTCATCTCCCCTGGCAGCATGTTCCGGGCACCTACCACCCTCTATGTAAAAAAAAACTAACCTCCTAGAATTTTAAATTCTCTCCCTCTCATGTCACATCTATGCTCCGTCGTATTTTATATTTCTGTGCTGGGAAAATGACTCCAACTATCCATCCCATTCATACCCCTCATAATTTTATATATTAATATCAAGCCATCCCTCAGCCTCTGACGCTTGGCCAAAAACAATCTAAGTTTGCCCAACTTCTCCTTATTGCTAATGCACCGCAATCCAGGTAAATTTCTCAAGAAGGGTGCAGAAGTGAAAAGTCAGCTTTCTTGCTCCTCTGATGATGTTTGGCCTGCTGAGTTCATCCAGCTCTGCACCTTGTTACCCAACATTCTGGTAAACCTCTGTTTCAGCATCTCCAAAGCCTCCAAATCCCTCCTATTAGCCTCCAACCAGAACGGCACACAACACTTCAAATGTGGCCAAACTGAAGTTTTATACAGCTGCAACAGGACTTTCCACCTGTTATATTTAATACTCTGACTGATAAAGGCAAGCATGCTTTACGCTTTCCTTATTACACTATCCACTTGCATTGCCACTTTCAGGATGCAGTAGACTTATAAGATCTTACAAGATCCCTCTGTGCTGTTTGACTATGGCTCTATGACTAAGTATTTTCTTTAAGAAATGCTAGTAAATCCTGTCGCAAAGAATATGCACCAATAATTTTCCTACTGCTGATGTAAGGGTCTTCAGCCTATAATTTCCCAGATTATCCCTGTTGCTCTTCTTAAACAAAGGAACAACTTTATCTATTCTCTAGCCTTCTGAACCTTGCCTGTGGCTAAAGAGGATACAAAGATTTCCGTCAAGGCCCTAGGAATCTCCTTCCTTTCCTCCTTCAGTATTCTGGGATAGATCCCATCAATGTTTGTCAAGATACCCAAAACTTACTCCTTTCTAATATTGATATGCCTTTGAATAGCAACATTCCCGCCCCTAAAAGTACCATCATTTCTGTCCTTCTTGGTGAATATTGATGCAAAGTTCTCATTAAGGACCTCACTCACTTCCTCTGGCTCCACATATAAATTCCCTCCTTTGTCCTTGAGAGTACCTATCCTTTCCTTATTCACCCTCTTGTTCCTAGTATAAATTTTCTCTTTAATTCTATTTCTGAAGAACATTTCATGGTCCCCTTTAACCACCTAGTTCCTTGTTTAAATTCTTTCCTGCTTCTTTTATATTCTTGAAGGGGCTTGTGTGATTTCAGTTTCATAAATCTTACATATGCTTCCTTTTCCTTTTTGATTAAACTTTCAAGACCTCTTATCATCTAAGGTTCCCAAACTGTGACAACTTTACCTTTAATACTCAAAGAAACACACTAGTCCTGAGCTGTGATCAACTGGCCTTTAAAAGCCATATGTTAATTGTGGATTTACCCCCAGACAGCTGCCCTCAATTTAATTTCATCAGTTCTTGCCTGATATTACTGCAATTAGCCTTCCCCTAATTTAACACTTTCATCACAGACCAATTTTATCGTTTTCCATGAGAACCTTAAAACTTATGAAAATATGTTCACTGTTCCCAAATACCCATCCACTAAAACTTCAATCACCTGGCTCATTTCACAAAACAGGGTCTAGTAGGCTCCTTCTGAATTGTACTATCCATATATTGTTTGACAAAACCCTCCTGGATGCACCAAACAAATTCTGCCTCTTCTAAGTCCCTGGCATTAAGGGAGTCCCAATCAATATTGGGGAAGTTAAAATCACCACAGCAACAACTCTGCTGTTTTTACATCTTTCCATGTTCTGCTTAGATATCTGTTCAGCTGTCTCCCACTGGCTTTGTATAGTACATTCCCCTCAAAGTGACTGCACGTTTCTTACTTCTGATTTCTACCCATATTGCCTTGCAAGATGAGCCCTCCAAGGTGTTCTCTCTAGTCCATAATTAATAAATGCTACTCCCCCATCCATTTCACACTCCCCTCTTTAATGCCTGAAGCATCTAAACCCTGTAATGTTGAGTTGCCAGCCCTGCCCTTCTCTCAACCAAGTTTCTGTAATGGCTATAATATCATAGTCCCATGTACTAATTCAGGCTCTAAGCTCATCTGCCTTACTAGTTATATTTTTTAATTTAAATAAATACACTCTAGACCATGTTGACTAAGGAGGCCTTGCCTGTTCTTCTTATAAGATTTACTTGATTTAACCTTTACAGTCTCCCCAATCACTCCACATGTTGATCTACTGGGCAGGTTTAAACTTTCCCAAGAGGCACTAGCAAACATTCATGGTGTGTATTCTGCTTAGTTGCAACTCGCCCTCCTTGTACAGGACCCTCCTGCCCGTGAAGAGATCCCAATGATCCAGATGTCTGAAGACCTCCCTCCCATGCCGGCTCTTTCGCGAAGCACTCAAGTGTATTATTTGCCTATTCCAAGCCTCACTAGTATGTGGCACAGGGAGTAATCCTGTGATCACAACCTGCTTTTCAACTTTCTACCTTTGCAGGAACTCCTCTCTCTTCCTACCTATGCCGTTAGTATCAATATGGAAATGACGTCTGGCTGCTCACCTTCCTGTTTCAAAATGTCCTCAATCCTGGCATCAGGAGAAGCAACACACCATCCTGTAGCCTCACTCACGGCCACAGAAACGCACACCTGTGCCCCGACTATGGAGTCCCCTATCACTGCCACTCACCCAGAAGTATCCAAAATGGTATTAAAAAAGCAAAAAAAAAGTGTGGGTGTTAGAAATCTGAAACAAAAACAGAAATTGCGGGAAAATCTCAGCCGGCTTGGCAGCATCAGAAATCAGAGTTAGTATTTTGGGTTCAGTCACCATTCTGTTCTGTTTCCAGAAATTGTTTCCAGCAACTTCTATTTTTGTTCCAAAATGGTATTTTTCCGGGGGACCGCAGTACAGCCTGCCTGCATCTCCTACCTGGCTGAACCTTTGGTGTGACTATGTCCCTGAAACTCTTATTTCTAAACTTTCTGCCTCCTGTACACTCCTCAGTGAGTCCAACTGCCAGTTCAAACTTCCCACGTAGCCTGAGAGGTGTTGAACTTGGGCACATTTCCTGCAGGCGTCATTATCAGAGATATCTGACTTGTGCCTCATCTCCCACATCTCACAGGCAGAGCAGAGCACTGCACTAACTGCCATTACTCCCCCTCCAGAAACTGCTTGATTAAAAGAAAAGGAAAGACCTTGGCTTGCTGTATATGTAAGCTGCTCACCCTATTCAGTGAAGCCTGGCGCTCACCAAAGTCTGCACTTTGACCTCGACAGCAGCATTTTAATCTCACAGCCCTCTCCAAAATGGCTGCTCCTGCTAGAGTTTGCCTCCCTGTAATATGCTGCCAGTAGGCAAGAACACCTTCTATCAGCGGGGGAACAGGGGGCAGGAAAAGTTCTTGTTGGATGCTCTTCCTCCTGTTGAGGACCAGGTCCTCTGCAATTCCCTTGTCAATTGCAGTCACTTAGTCGACTTCTCCCAGAATCCTCCTCAGTCACTTCTCACTACTGCTCTCTGTTTTAAAGTTTTAAGTACATTGGTGTGAACTTTCCATTTTTGAGCAATTTATATTACCCCCATTGTTTTTTCTTAAGTCAACCTATTCCACCATGTTATTACACAGGTCCAGGGCATGTAAGACTTGAACACTCAGAGGTAGAAGTAGTACAAATGTGCCACAAGATCCTTTTGAGATGTCAGTTTTCCCCTCCAGGAATGCACAAAGACAATGGTTCATAAGCCAGTTTCAGGTCTACTGGAGTGGACTAGTGTGTCTGAAAGCTCTTGTGTCCACAAGCCTTGAAATGAGCATTGCTGTGAGTGCAGATCACAATCGAAGGACTATCTCCTAGTTATTTCTGTGCTGCAGGTCATAACTCTCCAACTCTGAGTGCTAGTTGAAAAGGAAACAGGGCAGCAAAGTACTCTCACTCATTTTGAATGCTGAAATTGAATTATGTTCCAAAGGCATCGAAACTACAGAATCTCAAGCAAGCTGCAAAACTAAAGATTGTGAAGTCAACAGTTTATCGCAAAACATCGACACTACCAGTAATCTTTACTGCCATTGCGCACTTTCCACAAACAATGCCGAGACTGATCTGCATTTCTTAAACATTTTTTCTTGGACCCATCTCTTAATTGTCAAGCAAAAACAGAAATTCCTGGAGAATCTCAGCAGATCTGGAAGCATCTGTGGAGAGAAAGCAAAGTTAACATTTCAAGTCCAGTGACCCTTATTCAGAATTGAAGAACTGGATTCTGAAGAAGGCTCACTGGGCTAAAAATGTTAGTTCTGCCTTCACTCCCACAGATGCTTCCAGACCAGTTTTCATATCATAAAATCCCCACAATGTGGAAACAGGCCATTTGGCCCAGCAAGCCCACACCAACCCTCCAAAGTGTGGCCACCCAGGCCATCCTGCTAATGCACCGAACCTACACATTTCTGAATACAATGGGTAATTTAGCATGGCCAATCCTCCTGACCTGCACATCTTTAGAATGTGGTCGGAAACTGGAGCACCCGGCAGAAACCCACGCAGAATGTGCAAATTCCACACAGACATTCACCAAGGCTGGAATCAAACCCAGATCTCTGGTGCTGAGAGGTAGCAGTAGTGTTAACCATTGAGCCACCGTGCTGCCCGTTAAGTTGAATTTCTTCAGCAACTTCTGTTTATGTTTTAGATTTCAAGCATCTGCAATTCTTTGTTCTATTCTCTTACTGTGAGTCAGAGTTTATGTGGATAGCATTTCTAATTCTTCTCAAATTTAGTGGTTAATAAACTCAGTCTTCATTCATTCAGGAAACCCCTCGTTAAATTGACCCCTTTAAAATGTAAGTTCATTGGAGTCAGGGAGAAAGTTATCCACAGGAGAAGGTTTGCTTCTTAAACTCACCTTGATATGACTATTTGAGGTGATGGGCAAAAAAAGAAAGGAGACCAGTTCATCCCTCCTCACTGGGGAATTTAATAGTTTTGGATATCTCATCTGGAGCCAAAACAAATTGGGAAACCTTGCCCAGCATCTGATTGCAACTTCAAAAGTAATTCTCAAAAATCCTGTAAAGGCTGCAATGATTGCTATTCTCAGAATAGGATGTTTTATTTTCAATCTCGCACAAAATTCTTTCAGCCAGATATCCCCAAAATAATTATATGAACTGTTGTGATACATTTCACTGTGTTCTTTGCATTTATTTATTCCATTGGCTTGGAAAGCTCTCAGCCAGTGACCCAGGATAATTTTTTGCTGGCCTTGGGAGAGATGCAATCTATAACAAGGAGAAAATCACTCACTTACAACTTTTCATGTTCGAGTCACAGCACAAGAATGAGTTAGATTTGTGATCCAGCAGTGTGAGCATTCATTGAAAACTGGACCCGAAGGCAATAACACAACCAACATTCTTTACTTGAATTACAGATGATCATTTATCCTGTAAGAATTGTAGAGTCATTTTTGTACCCATTGTAGTGCAGCTTTCATTTATCACATTATCAATACTTACTTAATTAAGTCTTCAAGTCAGGCCAAGTCACGTGTTAAAGCTATGTATGTAATGGCAGCAGAAAGTGGCAAACTCAGCGACATTTCACAGGCAGTGAGTAAGAAACCTGGATTCCTCCCTGAAGTGCCAACGGATTTGGGTAAATTAGTGCCTGATGATGAGGAGAACATTTGATGGAGAAAATGCCATCAAAAGCTGATGAGGTAATCTTCGAACACACCATCAACACACAAAAGCAACATGCTTTCATACAAACTCAGCACATAGTACATCAATGAATCAGTGACCATACCTGATCCAAAATACAATATCAGTCAAAATCATCACTTTAACAATGTGGAAGCCATAACGTGATTGACTCTTAACTGCCCTCTTGTCAATTAAGAATGTGCAATAAATGTTTGCCTAGCCAGTGATGCCCACATCCTGTGAAAGAATGAAAAAGAAATACCATTGGTGCTCTGATAATATCTTAGATCACGATTATAAAGTTTTAAAATAGAGAAAAGATATTTCTGTTCTGCAAAGCATGACATCTAATAAAGTAAAATATGATACACATTCAAATGTCATATACATAATGGTATTAAGTCACATATAATTTTTTAAGCACTGTACAAAGAGCTTGTTTATGTGGATGTTTGCATGGATCTTTGCATGGATCTTTAATGTGTGTGCAAAGTTAACATCATAGAGTTTTTGTTTGCCACAATGACTTATTTTTATCCTTTGCTCGGAATAAATTAATTCTGAAATAAATAAACAGAAATGGCCTACTTCTCCTGATTCAAGTAGAAATTTTGCATCTTATCCATTGATCAATCTATCACCAAATTAGTTCCCTACATCAAGAGCATCTTTTTCTCTCAATACCTTTCTGTAAATCCAAACTCCATTCATGATTTGAATGTTGTTCAGAAGTATACAGATTCCTCATCTAACAGCTCAATCCACAGGCAATGGTACATGAAAACATGTGTGATCTTGTGGGCACCTGCTCGCTCACATGGTTGTACAAATGATTACAGAAACATGAGAGCTATCCTTTTATCCAAGCTCTTTCAGAGCTACAAGTGTCGCTGAGAGACATTGTTTTAAGAAAAAAGTCTCCCCATGTCAAGAAAATTGCACACGTCAAATCCGATGATGCCATTAACAAGCCTATATAAAATTAATGTTTGTCCAGCTAGAATCATGGTGTACACCGTACTTCTGCAGAGAGACTTTCTTCAAGCTTTTCTGCCCTTTCACTACTGTTTTTACCTCTTTACCATCACTCTATTTTCTCTTTCCAGTTTCTATCTGTCTAAGGTTTTTGAACCTTTTTGTTAACTTATCCTCGGATTTTTATTTTCCTTGCCAAACTTCTCTTCAACTGTCCTAGGATTTTGATGCCTACTTTTACCATCCTGTTTGTTTTAGTTGCTTTTATCATACATTTTACGGTTTTGAAACAATATATTGTGGGATATATTGCTTCTAGAGTTAATCAAATAGTCATTATCAGCAAAGGTTTCACCTAAAACAATTACAATGGAGATCAACTGCCCAACCGCCTGAACTGTAAATTTCAGCTCGGACTTGCAATATTTAATTCATGTTATAACTTCTTATTAGGTCGTCATTCAGTATCAAGGAAGACTTGCTTCCACTCCAGCTTGATAAATTCTAAACTGGTTTATAAGACCAATGCACAATTGGCAGACTCTACCACATGTGAGGCAGACATGCTTTAAAGGTTGGGTAGTTTGGAGGGTTGCATGCTCCAACACCTCAACTTTGTCTCTATACTTTCCTAACAAGTCAATATATTTGCTGTATCCCTAAATGAGCCTTGTCTATTCTGGTCGGTTGCAAGCTAGGTCTTCCATGAGGTGGTGAGTCTGAATGGCTTCTTCAGGAATGTTTTTGAGGAGATCTCTAAAGAGTGTCTGCCTTTCTCCTGGGACTTTCTGATAAGACTGATGAGGGCATTTATTTCTAGAGTCTGGTGTTAAGTATAAAACTACATATCCAGACCAGTAAGGTTGGGTCTAAGAAATTAGTATCTCCATTTCAGACAAATTGGCTTGGGATATGATTCAAAGACAATACTAGAGGTTTATAGATAACCAAGTGTGAAGCTGGACGAACGCAGCAGGCCACGCAGCATCTCAGGAGCACAAAAGCTGACATTTCAGGCCTAGACCCTTCATCAGAGAGGGGGATGGGGAGAGGGAATAAATAGGGAGAGAGGGGGAGGCGGACCGAAGATGGAGAGAAAAGAAGATAGGTGGAGAGGAGAGTATAGGTGGGGAGGGGAGGTCAGTCCAGGGAAGACGGACAGGTCAAGGAGGCGGGATGAGCTTAGTAGGTAGGAAATGCAGGTGCGGCTTGAGATGGGAGGATCTCCAGTTCTTTGTAGTCCTTGCTGTAAGTTGTCCACGGCTCCAAAGCAATGAGGAGCGCAGGGATCACCACAGCCTGGTAAACCTTGACCCTAGTCACAAGTTTGAGATCCCGGCCCTCAAATAATCAGTTGTTGAAGGCTGAGCTCGTGCAGTGGAGATGATGATGAATTTCATCATTGAAGTCTGCTCTCATTGCATGGAAACTCCCAAGAGACAGAAATCTAGATTTTCCACGACTCACTCTTGAATCAACATTGTGATTGTAAAGTAGCAGGCATTTGTTTTATTCGGATCATTTTAATTTAAATCTTATGTTTTTCTGGCAGTGTATTTTAAAATTATCAATCATATTTGTAATTTTAGTTATCGTAAAGGCATCAGTTTGTATCTCATTTATTCTCTGTAGATCAGTGGAAGCAAAACCTACAAAAAGTATTAACTCAAAAGACCAAACACTGAGCTACCATATTTAGATCTTTAAACAATGACGAAACAAAGATTTGGTAAAATTTAATTTGACTATCGCCTGGAATAAAGCTTATTTGTTCTTCACACAATAAATCATCTTGACACTCTCTGTATTGTTAATAGTTTAGTGCAGAAAAGCAGTTAGAAAGTAAATGTTCCACAGCAATAACTGCTGGCAGGAAAGAGAGAGTGCACGTTTCCCTAGTGGTTTCTCAAACACTAAATAATTAGTTGGTGCTGCAGCCAGTTCTCTGCTTTTCAAAAAAAATCAGATGCAAGCAAAACTAGACGTACACACAAAATTTACTGTCCTTTGGGATTAGTATTTCTGCAAATGTAAATCTCCTTGAGATTTCAATGTGAGATTCAGCAGACAATGCGAATAGAACAGTGGTATTCACAGAATGGCCAAAGAATAATTATTTCTTGTCCCATCTCACTAGTAGCTTATAGCAGATGCACTGATCTACTGGTTCCTCAGATCCTATCGACACACTGCTGATGTTAAGATAGTGGCTGAACTGATATCTGGCAAGGGAGAACAGGCAAGGAAGCATAGCTTTCATAACTTTAATAAAGCAAACTAACAAGCCTCACATAATCAGAAATATATCATTGGACAGTAGCTCATGATTTGTATTTGTGTCCCTGAAAATTTCTAAACTTATTCACCAACTGTCCCATAGATTGAAATCAGGACCTTATTATGTGAGGAAATCATAAACTTCCGACAAATGTTGAAAAGGATCATCTGAATTGGCTTGAAACTCAGAGGCAGAGGGCGTTGTAGAGGATTGTTATTTGGAGTGGAGGCCTGTGACTGACAGAGCACTGCAAGGATCAGTTCTGGGGTCCACTGTTGCTCATCATTTATATTACCGATTTGGATCAGAATAGAGGAGGTATGGTTTATAAGTTTGCGGACGACACCAAGATAGGTGGTATAGTTGACAGTGAAGAAGGTTATCTAAGAGTACAGTGAGATCTTGATAAGGTGGGGCAATGGACTGGGAAGTGGCAGATGGAGTTTAATTTAGATAAGTGCCAGGTGTTGCATTTTGGTATGGCAAACCAGGCCAGGGCTTACACAGATAATGATAGGGCCCTGGGGAATGCTGTTGAGCAGGTAGGCCTAGGGGTTCAGGGGCTTATTTCCTTGAAAGTAAGTAGGCAATATGGCAAAGAAGACGTTTGGCATGCTTGCCTTTATTGGTCATAGTACTGAGTATCAGCGTTGGGACATTATGTTGCTAGCGAGTTTTGAGAAGATTTGTAGCTCAGGTTGAGGTTCTGGATGTGAGTTTGCTCGCTGAGCTGGAAGGTTAGTTTTCAGACGTTTCGTCACCATTCTAGGTAACATCATCAGCGAGCCTCCGACGAAGAAGCTACTGTCCAATGACATTATGTTGCGGTTGTACAAGGCATTGGTGAAGTCACTTTTAGAATACTGCATACAACTCTGGTCACCCTGTTTTAGGAAGGATACTGTTAAAATAGAAAGGGTACAGGAAAAATTTACAAGATTGAGTTATAAGGAGAGGCTGGATAGCTGGTACTTTTGCCCCTGGAGCATCGGATGCTGGGGGTTGACATTATAGAAGTTTATAAAATCATGAGGGGCACAGATAGAGTGAACAGCGAAAGTATTTTTCCAAAGTTAAGGGAGCCCAAAATTGGAGGGCACAGCTTTAAGTTGAGAGGGGAAAGATTTAAAAGGGATGTGTATGAAAATGAGCTGCCAGAGGATGTGTTAGAGGCAGGTATAATTACAATACGTAAAAGATATTTGGACAGGTAGGAAAGGTTTTGAATGATATGGACTAAATGCAAACAGATGGGACTACTTCATTTCAGGAAACTTGGTCAGTATGGGCAAGTTGGACTGAAGGGTGCGTATAACTCTGTGAACTGACAAGCATTTATTCTTATATAGTAAAATAAAGAACTGTGGATGATGGAGATCTGAAACCAAAACAGAAATCGCTGGAGATACTCAATGGATCTGGCAGCACCTGTGAGGTGGAAGCAGTATTAATGGGGTTCTGAGAATGGTTACTGGACTTGAAACATTAACTCTGCTTTCCAGTTGAGTTGCCAGACCTGCTGACTTTCTCCTACAATTTCCGTTTTTGTTTTAGGCATTTCTTGTTGATTGACTGAAGAAGTATCAATGGTCAAGGGGAAGGGAAAGAAATTGAGGTCATGTTGATGAAACATAACCTGTTATTTTCATGCACAATAAAAAGCAACTCAGGATTCTGTAAGGAAGGATTCTCACACATTCACAATTAATCAAATAGTTTAAACTGGTTATGTGACTATCCTTGACCAGCAGATCCATGTTATATAACTGTCATCCTACTGGAGAATTAGAAAGGAAATTTTGCAGGTATTAAGATATGCTGTACAGACTTCTAGTAGGAGGCTTGGCAGAAAGTAGGGATTATAAATGTAGTAGTTGCAAACGAACAAGGTAATACATTTTGACAGGACAAACAAAGCATGATAAAATGCTGAAGGTTGTGTTTGAACAGAGACACTTAAGAGTTCAAATACCTGCCTTCAGAACGAGCGCACATAGAAAAAACCATTTTTAAAAAAAGGCCAGCAGCAATTTGTGTTTCATAAATATGAGTTAGAATGCAAGAAAAAGGTAATCTGTGCACAGCATTGGTTAGGACAAAGTTTGACTACAGTGTGTTGTCCGATGCACCATTGTGGAAGAAATGTAAGCTTTAGACAGGACGTGACATTGGTTCACCAGGCTAATTAGGAGGCACTCTTGTGTGAATTACAGCAGGGTGGTGTGGAGAGGTGGATGGTTAACAAAGAACAGAGAAAACTACAGCACAGGAACAGGCCCTTCGGCCCTCCAAGCCTGTGCCAATCCCGATCCTCTATCTAAACCTGTCGCCTATTTTCCAAGGAGCTGTATCCCTCTGCTCCCTGCCCACTCATGTGTCTGTCTGGATACATCTTAAATGACACTATCATGCCCACGTCTACCACCTTCACTGGCAATGCATCCAGGCACCCACCGCACTCTGTGTAAAGAACTTCCCACGCATATCTCCCTGAAACTTTTCCCCTCTCACCTTGAAATCATGATCCCTAGTAATTGAGTTCCCCACACTGGGGAAAAAGCTTCTTGCTATCCACCCTGCCTATACCCATCATGATTTTGTAGGCCTCAATAAGGTCCCCCTCAACCTGTGTCTTTCTAATGTAAGTAATCCTAATCTACTCAACCTCTCTTCATGTCGGAGTTGGGGTTGAGGCTGGGCTACAGCACCAGTCATGAAAACCATGTTGTTGAGGCATTCTAGATCATATAGAAGAGAGAAGGCTGGGAGGTGATAGAACAGGAGTTTTATTCTAAACATGAAAAACACATGCAATGGGAATCATGAAAGGGTATATCCTCTCCTCTGCGGGTTTGTGTTGACGCATCATCAATTTAAAATTGTTAGGCAGAGAGAGGATAGACAAATTTGATTATGAAACTTTTTTTTGGAATATGGGCTGCTTGATCCACATAGTTTACTAATTTAGAGTGAAAATTGCAAGCGTGTAAAGTGAATGAAAATTGCGCGTTATGAGGAGATTACAGAGTAGTACAGTACACATGCAACATTGAGGATGAAATTAAAGTACGGGAAGGAATGTTAGCATGATACAAATGTTATCACAATCAAATTGTGTTTTGGGCAATCTATCAGGTATTGTTGTCAAAGTAGCAACCAAGCTATTGCATTCCCATTTGTGGAAAGTAATTAATAATGATCT
The DNA here is from genome assembly GCF_030684315.1 of Stegostoma tigrinum. Lineage (NCBI taxonomy): Eukaryota > Metazoa > Chordata > Chondrichthyes > Orectolobiformes > Stegostomatidae > Stegostoma > Stegostoma tigrinum. The sequence continues at coordinate 30,601,564 of NC_081375.1, forward strand.
GAATTGCCCCATGTGGGATTCTTCAGCAGCCCCTAGTCACCAGTCAAAAAAAAGGATTTAAATAAATACACAGGAATCATTATAGGTGAATCAAGAGGAACGAGTGCAGTGCCCAAATTCTACAGTCCTCAAGACGGGCTCCCTAACTCCAGTTTCCCCAAACACTCCTGTTTCAATCTCTTCATATCTCCAAATCCCTGCTGGAGAGTGGATTGAAACAGCTATTCTTGATAAAATGCCTGAGCTCCCTATGGAGATGCAATAAGTCTCCTCAGTTTACTTATAAAAATGTTAATGAAGTTCAATTTCACACTTTTCTTAAACCTTTAGTAGGGCTCCCTGACTGGGGTGTACACTGTCTGTGCAGCATTAATTCTCGTCTAGAAAATGAGCTGAGACTAATTTCTACTCATTACTTTTATCTTCTCATCACCTGCCAATCAGATCAAGTTCTCTGTGAATTACTTGCACTTTTCAGGGTTTCTCACCAGTAATAACCCCCTTCCCTTGATTTCTATTTGTTGTTGAGATTGTAATGTTCTGTAGCTGAAGGCAAACCAATAGATTGACAATGCTCAGTCCAATCCACTAACTTTCTTACGGCTAACCAATATTTGAGTTGAGGCAAGTTAATGAGCAAGAAATTCATTGAGGAAATCATTATAGCAAGAGATAATAGAAAGTAGTTTTCAAGTTTTAATGTAATACATGATTGTATTTGTTTTAGCTGGCACCCAGTTTCACTGATGTGTATATTGCTTATTTCAGCCTCTCTCTTTATCTCCAATATCTCCAAAATTGTGCAGAATCACTTCACATCTGATACCCGAATTTGCATCTCTTAATGCCACTATGGAGTAATCAGAGACAGTGGATATAATCTTCTGAAGAAGGGTCCGAACCCGAAACGTCAACTTTCCTGCTTCTCTGGTGCTGCCTGGCCTGCTGTGTTCGTCCAGCTCCATCTCATTCTGGGATCTGACTTGTTCAGCATTGACATCAATTGAGATCACAGCAAGGCTTTTATTTTTACAAGAGCTAATGGCAGCTTCATCACTACATGCTTCTCAAAAAACAAATACTATGTAATTACAAAGAGGCAGGTATACAGGTAATTTCTCAGGCTGTGCACAAGGTGGTGATATTTGTGAAATTTTTATTCACGTTAAGTTTTAACATTTCTGGCAGAAGGGAAAACATCCTTTTGATACATTCGTTCTCCCGTATGAGTGTTTTTTTAGATCAATACCACAATTATTATTATTATTTATAAGCTCTGCTTGCCTGTGTCAAATCCCCTTGCCTCGATGAACTATTAATCTCTAATGAAATATTTTATGTGTGCTCATTTTAAAATGAATCAACAAACACGTATTTCAAACAAATAATAAATCATTAAGTAACAGAATCTTTCAGGTGAGCTCATTTCTTAACGGTCCTACCAAATCTTGTCATAACTACTTTTCATCTGGATTTATCATCAGTTTTGAAACTGACAATGTATTCTCACTCTTGAGCACTGAATGTTGAAAACATTGGGAGAGCAGGAATGAAGTGCGCTGCACAGCATGCCAGGTTTGACACTGCTTGGTAATTTGTCTTTCCTCACCTGCCTGGCTGATTCCTAATGCGCTGCCTCTTCCCACTCTTCTGGCTGAGATTCAACCTCACTAAAATGTGATTATTACCATATAAAACTGTACAAGAGTTATGGAACACTGTACAAGGCTATTAAAACGTGATTTACGGCAAGTTCACCTCATGTGAATTTAATTAAAGCAAAATTCAGCATCAAATATCATGCATCAGTTTTAATAGAGTAAAACTTATGTAGAAGTACTGCAAGATCTTTGGAAGAATGCAAAGAAGGAAATGATTTGTTGATTGTGCCATAGATACAAAGCAAAATTACATGTTTCTCCTTTGTGTTCCTTCATGCAATGTTTGACATGGCTGGTCCATTTAACAGTAAATCAAAATATGGCAGATGCCAGCTGCAAATCTGAACTAAGATGAATGAAATGGTGGAAATAATCAGCAGGTCAGGCAGCATCTGAGGAGAGAAACAAAATTAATCAATTCAGATCAATGATTTTCATCACAACTCAAAACCCATTGTCTCTTTTTCTCTGTTTCCACTAAAGCTTGCTGACCTGATGAGCATTTCCAGGGTTGTTTTTCCTACATGTGGTATAATCCCTGTTTTGAGTTACACATCAGTGGCACCATCCTGACCAACCCTTCAAACAACTCATCAGCAAGCTATTTTGAGGTGTTTTTACCTCAAACCACACATTAACACTAGATTCTTCTCAAATCCAATCAGGTGAATTTCTTTGGCACACAGTCAAACATTGTATCAATGGCTTCAAGCAAATTATTTCCAGAAATTCTACACAATTTTAATAAGGATTGTTGTCTATTGTTACTAAATGATCTTTATCTACTTCAGTAAAAACATCTCTATGAAAGATTGCCAGCCTGAACTATTCATAAACACAAATTTACGGAAAGGAACATATCTGAAATGTCAGCCTGATCACTTCTTGACTCACTACATTGACAATTACTATAGTCTGTCATGCAGTAGTACTTCCAGGGTACCCATGTCATGAATGCTGTGACCAGGCGAGGAGGAGTATGTTAACTCCTCTCTTTTTAATCATGTGGCCAAACACAACAAAGATTTATTTTCTTTTTGACTCACAGCTCAAATAAACTGCAGTGAATTCATTCAAACAATAAATGAATGGGCAACAAGGTTTGTTGAAAGGAAGAAAATCTTTTTCGCTTCCTAATTTCAAGAAGAATAATTAAAACAAAGTTTTGAACATACGTGCACGTGCAAACATAGACATGAAGTTTAAAAAGGAGAGAGTGCCTAGTACAAAAATGAAGAATCTGGAATATTCAGTTTAAAAGTTGTTCGCACACTTGATGGAAACCTGAAGTTAATCAATGATTGGTATCCACTGAAGTTGTGAAATTCATAGATATATTTGAGAATTAATTAAAAGGAGGTGTCTGTGATGTGCTTTTCACCAACTGCTGTCTCCCAAGATGCTGAGAGAAAAACAGAAATAAAGAGGTCAAGCCTTCCAGTTACATTATTACAAATCAATCATTCTTTTCTCTGTGATTGTCCCAAAAGCTGTTGTCTGAAATATAGTTCCTTTGTGTATTGCCAAATCTAGTTCCATTTACTTTTCTATGATGGATAATCTGCATAAGGTGCATAAAATATGCATAATTTTCTTAGACAACGTGACTTTAAGCTCAATGTGTAAATCTTCCAGAAAGGTTCTAGTGATTATAGTTTCAGTTCAGTTTGTTGTTGTTTTTATGAGCTGGTGTACTCAGGTGATCAGTGTGACCATTTTAAGTCAGCATTTTTCCCTTTTAAAAGAGCATTTTAGTCATGAAAGATCTCAACTGTTAAAATGTGAGTGTTTTTCATCTGGTAACTAAGTTAACAGTGAATGAAAGACAGTGACTTCAAATATTTCAATCCTTTAAAAGTCCTTTACAATAGATGCTGCCATTACTGCCCTAAATATTATAAATCTAAATATGCTAATTTAACATGCATAAACATGGATTAGCAGGCCTCAATCACTATGTATCAATTCTGATTGTTGCCAACGTCTGGAATCCTATTTGCTCACATTTCCCAGAACACAACAAGTTTCAATCCATTAGTTTAACTCACCGGGAAAATGAATTATAAAAGCAATAACTTCCATCGAGCAATTTACAACAGGAGATCACAACCGGACCAAGAGAAAGCAGTTAATGTCTCTGAAGAAAGGTCACTGGACTCAAAACATTAACTCTGCTTTCTCTCCACAGATGCTGCCAGACCTGCTGAGATTTTTCAGCAATTTGCTCCAGGCAAAAATAATGCTGATGCCATTAGTCAGAATATTGGCTACAAGAGGGAACCCAATCTTGCCCAGTTGGAGGGGGCTATGGTTGATGTTGTGAACATGCTCTGAGTCAAAGGTAGCATCCTGAGGGGCTTCCTTATGAAATTTGGGGCAATAATCAATGGCGTGCCACCGATATACTTATCATTGAGATCCAAACCTGTCCAGAGAATAAGAGAAAGAAATGCAGATGCTGGAAACCTGAAACAAGAAAAGAAGTTGCTGGTAAAAAAAACTCATCAGGTCTGGCATCATCTGTGGAAAGAAAGCAGGGTTAATGGTTTGAGTCCAAATGACCCTTCCTCAGAACCAATAGTAGCTTGGGAAATGTGGTATATACAGTGATATATATTGATATATACTATACAGTGATATATATTATTCAGAATTCAGTTGGACATGATCAATGGTCCTGTCAGCCATAAGACACTGATATCTATTATTTCTCCAGTTACCTGAATCAAACATCCTCACAGACTGGTTCCTGTAACGACTTCATTCTACTCTCCCAGTTTCTCCATCACTGTCACATCTGTTCGGATGATGCCACTCCCACAGGGCGGTGGCCAAGGGCTGGGGGAGGTGCTTCAGAAAAGTCCATCTCTATCCTCAACTGAGGACTCCCTAACACTGTGGTTTACAGGGCCATTCACTGTGTTTGACCCATTTCCCACACTTTCACTCACCCCTTCCCTCTCCTCTCACAACAATGATAGGCTCCCCCTTAGTCTTCACTTAGCATCCCACCAGGATCCACATCAAAACAATCATAAATTGCCCCTTTCACCACCTCCCATGGGATGTCACAACCTGACACATAGTACCCCCCGATAACAAAGTGTGGGGCGGGATGAGCACAGCAGGCCAAGCAGCATCTTAGGAGCTCAAAAGCTGACATTTCAGGCCTAGACCCGAAACGTCAGCTTTTGTGCTCCTGAGATGCTGCTTGGCCTGCTGTGTTTATCCAGCCCCACACTTTGTTATCTTGGATTCTCCAGCATCTGCAGCTCCCACTATCTCTGATCACATAGTACCCCCCAGCAACCTATGTCACACAGAAAGTGCAAGACTTGCACATTTACTTCCACCATTCTCACTAATCAAGGTCCCAGACACACCTCCCAGATGAACAGTAATTACCTGCACTTCACATAATCTAGTCTACTGTATTTGCTGTTCACAGTGTGGTCTCCTCGACACTGGGGAGACAAAACATGGCTTTGGAGACTGTTCTGTAGAACGCTATATTTTTTTTCCATAAAAATGACCCAAAGCTTCCACTTGCCTGCCACTTCAACAAAGTTGCATGTTCCCTGGCCAACATCTCTGTCTTGGATCTGTTGCAGTTCTCCAGTGAAACTCTGCACAAGCAGGAAGAACAGTGCCTCATTTTCTATTTTGGGCCCCTGCAGCCTTCAGGATTCAATACCAAGTTCAATCATGTTACAGCCTGAATACTTTCTTCCATGTCCTTTACCCATCCCCACATCCCTGGCTTTGTCATGATTTTGGCAATTTTCAGCCCAGCTAACACATTTTCATTCAGTTATGGGCCCTCAATGTTATATTTTCTTTCTCCTTGGCACATTATCATCTATCCCTTTGACTGCCTAACTATTATTCTTTCTCTCTAGGCTCCGTCTCCTCCTCAGCACTCACTCTTTTCCAACGCAATCCATCACTCCACTCCACCCACCCTCTCAACATATATACCGATCTTTTTCTAGCTACCATCAGTTCTAATGAAATGTCACTGGACTCGAAACGTTAACTCTGCTTTCTCTCTATAGATACTGCCAGGCCTGTTGTTTCGCCAGCAATTTTGGTTTTTATTGCAGGTCCAGGGAGGTAGAGCGAGTACAATTTCAACTTTGTCATCTATCTTAAAGGAGAACCTCAGACAGCTTCTGCTGATTGACATGGCCATCAGTATATGGCTCCATGACTGGAAGCTCCAACAGCCACCACCCAGCAGAAGGTGGTAAGTGCGACATACAATTACTGGGACAATAACTCTCAACCATTGGAGTGTGTAATTAGGCCTCTAGCCACAGATGGCAACGGTGAAGAATGGCAGCAAGAAGTGGGTCAGAAAGTGATGACATTGTCAGGCAGAGGCCTCTGATGAAGTACAGGGACAGAAAAAGAACACCACCACCTGAACAATAGGCTCAATCCACTCCAACTACTATGTTTTCCTCATATTAGACTTATTTTTTCTTCATGTTGCAAAGACCAGATGTCAGTAGAATGAAGAACCCCTGTTTCAGGATCCTTGTGCTATCCATACACCAAAATCTTACATTACATTGAAATTTTGCCAGAGCCTATTTTATTCACTTTGTCTAGATGAGAGTCTGGTTCATCATGGATTAGGGGTAGGGTTAGTGTTCATACACTCTCTGCCTTAAGACTGAAAATGGAGATCCAGGTGCCTGTGCCACATTATCTATGAGAATACTGGAAAAATTTGTTGATCAAAGGTTAGCAAGCTAAAGGTCTGTTTTCATTCAGAAGGGTGATTGGGATACTGTGTAGAGAAATTGAAATGAACATTGCAACAGAAGTCTAAAACAGCAAACATTCTTCAATCAATTATATCATAGGCTAAATAGCAAATGAATAGTACCATTTGTCCATTTAGGCTGCCTGCTACAGTTATTTTTTACAGCAACATTTTTAAATCTTAGAGAGATATTAAAAATGCATGTACTTTTAAAGTGTCAATATAACATTTGATATTCAACTTATTAAACTTAAAAGACAATCCTCACTTCAAAGAGAAAGCTAACCTTAAACAAATTGTGCCTACCATTTTGTAGTTTAAACGCATATCTACCATAAGAATACCAATACTGTTACTCATAACACACAATATTAGCATTTTGCTAAAGCTTAGTAAGTTTAGTAAAAAAAAACCTTGAATGCCTGGATTTCTGTGATCATATTCAGATTGCCTACTCCTTAAAAGATACCTGGTACTGCGATTTATTAATCAAGGATGCTTGACTCCTGGGTCTAATTAAGTCACCACAGTTCTCTGCTTTTATTAGATATTGTCAGAGCCCATGATATTACTTGAAGGTGAGACTTGTCATATCTTTCATTGCCTTGCTATTATCACAGAACAGGTTGCATCTGAACATCAACAGAAGTTAGCTGATCCGTCACTATTATATACAGTGGAATGAATCTGGATGGTATAAGTGCAAGCAGAAAGAACTTCCATCATAGGGTTGACCACTTTCTTATCTCTCGGTTACACCAGTGCAGCTTTGTTGGCCTGCTTGGTCGACCATCAACTGCCTAAGTATTCTACTATTTATTCATTCACAGACGTGTAAACACTGGCTAGATTTTGGAGAAAACGATGTTGAAGATGGTGAAGAGGATGCCAATAAAAGGAACTTTTCTTGTCTTTGTAGCGTTGAGCTTCTTGAACATTGTTGTATATGTACTAATCCAAGAAAGCAAAGTGTATTCTATTACCCTCACTCTTGACTTGTACTTATAGATGATGGAAAGACTTTGATAGTGTAGGAGGTGGATTTGTTTGTCATACAATGCCTAACATCTGATTTGCTTTCATAGCTGGGTTCGTATGGCTGGTCTGGTTCTGTTTCTGGCTAACAGTAACCTCTGAAGGGTGATGTTAGGAGATTCAACAATGGTATTGCCATGAACAATCTAAAGGAATATTTATACTCTCTTATGCTGTAAATGATCATTGTTTGACAATTTTTGACTCAAATGTTTGACACAAATATTTCACACAAGCGTTGACTGCCATTTACAAGCTCCGGCCTGGATGTGATGGAGGATTAGTTTTACAGACTGCTTCACCTTTTAGAACAAAGTAAAGAACAAAGAAAATTACAGTACAGGAACAAGCCCTTCGGCCCTCCAAGCCTGCGCCGATTGAGATCCTCCGTCTAACCTTCATTTTGAGAAATGAAGAACACAATGGGACATTGTGTCACTGTTAAAGAATGTTCCCATTTCTGACTTTATAATGATGGAGAAGTCATTGCTAAAATAGCTGAAGATGGTTGAACATGGGACAATGCTTTGAGAAATTCCTGCAGTGAAGATTTTTTTTCCCTTGTTCTACGTTTTTTAACAATTTGATCTAACTAAGTGGTCATTTCAGGGAACTCTTAAGAGTGACCAACATTGCTGTGATTCTTGTAGGCCTAACCAGATAATAAGGATGAGCGGTTTCCTTTCTTAAATAACGTTAATGAGCCTCAAAAACAAAGTTGCTGGAAAAGCCCAGCAGATCTGACAGCATCTGTGAAGGAGAAAACAGAGTTAATGTTTCAGGTCCGGTGACCCTTCCTCAGAACATTAATGAACCTATTGGGTTTTTATAAGATCCTAACAGCTTCAAAGTCATCACTACTGATACATTTCTTTGAGTCAAGAGTTATTTAATTAACAGACAGCTAATTTATAAACTATCATGTGAGATTGATATTCATAATTTTGAACGCACGTCTCTGGATTACTATTGGTGTTACATAACTGTGTCATGATGCTATATGTATCTGCATGAATGCTACTTGAAGATTTATATTTCTTTCAGCCACCACACTGAAAAACAAGATTATTATGTGAATTAAAAACCAAAAGAACCGGAGATCCTGGAAATCAGAAACAAAGACAGAAATTTCTGGACAAGTTCAGCAGGTCAGCCAGCATCTGTGGAGAGAAATCAGACTTAATGTTTCAGGTCCAGTGAAACTTCAACAGAACTCAGAAGAAGGGTCACTAGACCCAAAACATTAACTCTGATTTCGCTGCACAAATTCTGCCAGACCTGGTGAGCTTTTCCAGCAATTTCAGTCTTTGTTTCCTCTGCAGATTGCTGCACAGTATTTCAGGATACTTGTAAAGCCAGCACTGTTGACCATTTCTCTTTGTTGTATATGCTTTACTTATTCACAGCATTTATACCATGAGTAGATACTACTCCACTTACTTATTAGACAGTGTCATCTATTATTTCATTTTCTGTACTGTTTAAAAGGTTTCCTATGGATCTAGTGCATTCTTGAATGAGATGTGCAGCATTGCACTTATAAAGACATTTTGGTAAATCTAGGCCTGGATCTCTGAGGGGTCTTTCCTCAAGTGTGAGCATCTACTATCATTTACGATCAATTGTCTGTCATATATTCCCAAAACGTGGCTGCTAAAATGCTCAACTCAGTGGATTATTTATCCAGTTATTACTTTGCTTGCTCTTTAAAAAATGAATTACATTTAACCATGTAACATTATTAAATCTGAATTATCTTAGCAATGTGATGCACTCTGTAAAACAAAGAAAACTGTTAAACATTACATCCTTTCCTGAAGCTCTATCACATAGGAATGAAAGAACAGGAATAGGCCATTTAACTTTTTAAGCCAAATAAACCATTCATTGAGATAATGGTTGATATGCCACACAACTCAATGTACATGTCTTTATTCCTGAATGTTGATTAAAAATAACCTAACAATATCAGCTTTAAAATTTACAACTGATTTAACATCAATTGGAGTTTGCAGGATTGAGTTCCAAACTTTAAATAGATCAACCAAAAGTACATTGAAACCACAGGAAGGCCATGATTTCAAGACATTGGATATAGCAACAAAGTGATCAAAGGATCTGAGGAAAAGTAGGAATAGACTTTTGAGTTCAGTGATTAGCCATGCACCATAATGAGTGGCGGACCAGGTTTGAAGAGCTGAATGGCCAACTCCTCCTCCTATTTTCTATGTTTTCTATGAATTGTGAAATAGGCTTGAGAGGTTAAATGACCTATTCCTTTCTTATATTGTTCTCATAAAATTGATACTCTCAGAATATCATTTTTTTTTGTAATTTACTTCTCCTGTGCTATACAGTTTTACATATTGGCCAATTTGGATTTTTGGTTTTCCACCTCAACAGTGAAATCATTAGTAAATATTGCGAATTGTGGACATACTAATACAGTTTCTTGTGGATCACCATTGGTCACGTCTTGCATTTTATCCAATAGTCACGATCTACTACTAAACTTATTTCATACTAAATTAATAATTTGCTGGCAGTTTCAAGAATTATAACTTTAGTTAATGGTCTCTTATGAATGGCTTTATCAAATGTTTCTATAATTCTTTTTCAACACTATCTATAGATAATCCTCTCTCCACTACTTAGTCAACTGTTCAAAACTTCTTTCAGATTTGTTGGACATGACCGATACTTTGCATGCTAGAAACTGAATACTACTCCTTACCAAGATAATAAAATGTGAGGCTGGATGAACACAGGAGGCCCAGCAGCATCTTAGGAGCACAGAGGTGCTGCTGGGCCTGCTGTGTTCATCCAGCCTCACATTTTATTATCTTGGATTCTCCATCATCTGCAGTTCCCATTATCACTATTCCTTACCATTCTAGCTTGCTGAAAAAAACCTTCAATTTTCCTTTTCCTGCTTGTCAAACAAAGTTTTGAATAACTACAATCTGTTATTGATTACATACCAATAATAATGGCCAGATAATCTGTTCTAGTCATATTGCGTGAAGGATAAGCATCAGCAAAACACTGGAGAGAACTCCACTCTTTTCCAAAGTAGGTTCGTGGGATCTATTACTTTTACCAGGGAGGGCAAAGGGGTTTCGATTTAACATATTGTCCAAAATGCAACAACACACTAAGTTTCTTCACATTCAAACTTGTTACGTAGCATGGACACTGCAATTAAAACCTTTCAACATAAAATTTTAGTTCAAACACCCAATGCCAGGAACAGTTTGTGCTTAATGTACTACAGTGTCCCAAGAGTATTATCAAACAAAAAAGTTAATATCAAGCCACATAAAGAGATATTAGCACAGGTAACTAGAACATTTGATCAAAAAAAAGGTAGGATTAAGAGAGGTGGGTCCCCAGTTTTCCACAGGTTTATGTTTGGTGCAATGAGTAAATCGGCTAATAAATTTCACCCAAAGGTAGTTTCCTATTTTCAACTCAACAATAATAATAATAATGGTTATTATTATAAGTATTTTGAAGCCTAAACCCTTTAATATAAAATGTATGTGATGGTTAAATGAATTCTATTTTTATTGAGTGGAATGCTAAGTTAATGTAACACAGTTCACTTCAGCAAAGATTTTCAAATTGGCTTATTTTATCTGTACTTTACAGAACTTCTGATCTGAACATAATCCTGAAACAAGTGAAAAAAGCTCTTATGAAACCATTTCTGTACTTATGGTATTAGTCAAAATTTTAAATGCTAGTTTTCCAGGTCCTAAGTGGGTGTTTAATGCAAAGGAATTTCAGTATTCAAATGGTTACTAACACAATTTCTGTATCTGCTAAAATGTATCTGAACCTGAAAGTCAAGTATTTCTGTCATGGAGTTGATTATCGAAAGTCTTACTAATTGATGCTGGATGTGTTGACAGGTTACATAACACAAATAGAATTGTGACTCATTGTTACACCCACATTTCTTTCCTGCTGCTACATAAACAAGTCTAATTGTTATATAGTTATCTTCAATATCAAATTCACTGGGAAAAAATGTTGTAATTTTGTTATAGTTTTTGGACAGGCAGCAAGTCACATATTGGTCAGCACATTGCAACTATCTATAGTGTCAACACTCAGGACAGCTTGAACTGCAGCAAAAAGGCATTTCTGATGTTTTATTAATCTAGCAAAGAAGTTTGAATAGAAGTTGAGTTGGCTATTACTAAGATTGAGCCTGTTCTTACACCTGATTTACTAATGTTCAGCCTGCAACTTAAAGAGACAATTTTATTGTTGTGCTATGCTTGAGATGTTTTATACAAAAAAAATTAAATCAGCTATAGTCAGTGTTAGTCCTAACATCTATAAACAAATCAAATCCGAATGTTCTAACAATTGTTGAGGGGGTTTTGTCATTTTGAGTATGTAGTCGTGATATTCCCTCACATTATATAACTATACAAGGCATCATAAAATTCATGCAAATCAACAGTTCTACAGCATTATGATGTCTCCCACTGCAGTAACTTCAGAGATTTAAGGATTCACACTCTATACCTACCACTGAAACATTCTGAACTTGTAGTCACAGAGACATCATCTGTAGGTGTTAAATATTTATTTCCTTAGTTAAAGGAATTTAGATATGAAACTCAGCAATTTGGTCTGTATCAAAGTAGCCAAGAAAGAGGTTATAATTCATCATGTCGACAGGAACCTTGAAACAGCTGAAATTGTATTTATTACAATTAAACAGATCGATAGTAGAGTATATAACTGATATTAGTAAAAAGTAGTCACACATCTATTGTAGTAGAATACAGTCACACTGCCTCCTAATTCATGTCTTATTAACATCTGGTGTTTGTTAAATCTAACCTTTGAATTCAACGCAGCTGACCTGAATAGAATGGATGAGGCTGTAAGAAAACATTATCATTCTTTATCCACAGTTTCTTCATCTACTGTTTGATTGACCTTTGAGAAACAAGCTGCAATTTCAAGAAACGATATTAGATATAAATTTAACTAACTGTTTATTGCAATACTGTGATGCATTGTTCTGAAAGTAATGTTCAAGATCATGCCATTAGTTTTAAATGAAAGAGGACATTTTTAAAAATTGGTTTCTGCCACAAACAAGGGACAAAGTTACTCTCGAATTTTTTTGTGAATGCACACCATATGAGTTGTAATGTATATTAAAATGTCCTGGGGTTATTATTTTCTCTGGCTTCTAGATGTGTCTATATTTCATGTCAAACATATAAATTTATGTACAACTTTACGGTTTGTTTGTTGGAACCACAGAATATGAAGACATGTCATTTGAACATGAATTTGCAAATGAGTACATTGCATTCAATCATAGACGGCTATGAAAATTAGTCAACAGATCCAAAAAAAAATGCGTTTTTATTGGCAAAGCATATTTAAACTTCTGGTTTGCATTTCTACCAGGATGAAAAAGTAAAATGCATGCTCATGACTCCTACTCATTATTCGTGGGCTCATTTTTTCTTTCCACTAATTAAGAAAACCTGTGAAATAAAATTGTGGAAAAGGACAATTAGAACAACTAGTTCTACAAAAGAACAATTTGTACATATAGATCTCCTCCCATATATCAACTGATAATGAAAGGCATTGGCACTTTCTGTGGCTTTTAGCACTCGGGCTAAAATTTGGCTTACTCTAATTCTCAGTAATGGAATCCATGATTCATGACCTTCCCATTCCAGTTCTGTTGGATATGGACATTTAAGAAATTGTGCTCAATGCCTACTTATGATTGTAGGATTGGGTCAAATGTATCCTGTGTTACTGGCTGCATCTCCACATCCCCCATCCAAGCTACCCATCATCCTGCTTTAGGGCACAATGAGCAAACTGCAGATGGCGTGACCACTCCACCTCCTGTCCATGCACCAAGCTTCGTTCTTCTGAATTCCTGCTTTCAGTCAGCCCGTAACGATAGCCTGTCAAACCACAGCAACACAACAAGAAGAAAGAGAAAGCACAATACCAATGAGGAGTCCCCATGTTTGGTCTGCTACAATCACCAATTCAGATCTTGCATCTACAAGTCATCAAGAGGCCAACAGCATGTTGGGATCAGGCCACTGTATGTCACTGGCATGAGTGGGCACTCACAAAAAGATCCTGATGGGTTAGGATACAATAGAATGCTGATGCTGGGCTTACACAGCAAGATGCATCTACATTCCTGTCAGACAGCTTCTTGTCACTGTCAAAGATCATGGAAGAGTCATTTGCCAGTATCTCAAGGGCCACCTTGGAGGATGCTTACCCAAAGATTGGAAGCTGAATGCCCTTGACCGCTGAAGTGTTCCCCAGCTGGGAGGCAATTGTTGCGCGGTGTCCATTCATCTGTTGTAGAAGAATCTGCATGGTCTCACTAATACACCAAGCCTCAGGGCATCCTTGCCTGCAGCATATGAGATAGACAACATTGGCCGTGTGACATGAATATCTGCCATGTACATTGTGGGTGGTGATCCCACGTGTGAAGGCAGTGTCCACGTCGATGATCCGAAATGACTTGCAGAAGTTATTGTGGCAAGGTTGTGTGGTGTTGTGGTCAATGTTCTCCTGAAGGCTGGGTCGTTTGCTGCGAATGATGGTCTGTTTAAAGGTTTGTTGGTCGTTTGAAGGTGAGAAGTGAAGGCATAAGGATGATCTTGATGAGATCCTTGTCATCATCGTTAATGTGTTGAAGGCTGTAAAGAACATGGCATAGTCTCTCCACTCTGGACGAAGGGTACACTATTGGTCGTGTGTCTGTCTTCTGAGGAGGTCATTGTGGCTTCTCACTGAGGTACATTGGAATGTTCTTATGAGGGTGCTCTTCAAAATCTTTGGGTGCATCACATTCCTCCTCATCTGAGCAGACCCTTGGGTCTTCACCCAAGGAAAACGCCAAAAAGTCCCCTCAACTCATATTCCATTGTGAAATATGTTTCTTCTCTCCCCTTACTATTCACCAGACTGAACTGAGGCTACAACGGAATTTCAATTTAATCCTGACGAATTGTGACCAGAGAAAAAAAATCCAATAAATAATTCATTACAAACAAACATGTTTTATGTTTGTCACAGTTTTAATGCTAAGATATCTCAAGGACATTCTGATATATACTACCAAACTGAAACTTGTATGCCATAAAAGAGCTCATAGCATGCCACTAGTAACAAGCAGTCTATCACATGCATGATTTAGTCCCCAAATCATATTCTTTCCAAACCAACTATAGAAAAAACTAGAATGATTAAAATAAGTAAAATACATTTGGGGTTTTGTTTTCAAATTCAAGACGAGGGAGACACAGTTACCATGTCTCAAAGTGAATGTGCGCACATTTTGAATATGTTGTATAGTTTCTCACTTCTATGTAAAATCGTCTGAACCTGAGTTGCCCGAACAAAAACAGTTTAATAGACCCGTGACTACTGCGAAGGACTGCTGACAGCTGGTTTCATTTGGTGACCATATTTGTATCTTGGGCTGAAAGGTGCACTAGTTTGTTGATATCTAAAGCTTTAACAATTTCGTGGGGCCTGATCCTAGGCAGTCGAGAGTAGCGGACAGATAAGAATCTGAGAAAGAGAATCAAAAAGTTCCCATCAACAGGTTCGAAAAACCTGTTCTATGTTGTCATAAGACCACAACATGTGGGAGAATAGATAGGACATATGGCCCATTGAGTCTGTTCTGCTGTTCAATGAGAACATGGCTGATCTGATATTCATCAACTCCACTTTCTTGCCTTTGCCCCATCATGCTTGATTCCCTTAATGGTTGAAAATCTGTCTATCTCAGCCTTGGATATAAATAATGACACACCTCTACAGCCTTCCAAGGCAGCCTCCTCGTCCGATTCTTGCCCTATCTTGTCATGTGCTGTTCCTGGAACAACTCAATACTGCTGGAATATCCCAGAATTGACCGGCATCCCTGCTGCTAATGTTCCCTTTAAAAGGCTGTTGTACACCCAGACAAGCATTGTCAGTCCAAAACTTTCTGCCCAGTTTCTGGCATTTGCCATGGAACATGGGAAATTTGGTATCCTGCTTTGTTGGCATGGACCTGGAGGACCTACTAAATGGGATGATGCAATGTCCTCTCCTCTCGGCACCAGCAGAAACGTCACACACCTGATCATGCCAGCATGGTCTGAGGTTGTCACTGGTTCAATGCAGATTTAACCACCTAGAGGAATGCATATAATGTAGGAAGAAAGGCAAAGGACCTTGCGACTTCAACAACACCATCAACTCCTCTCTGATATTTCACACTCACTCTACTGTACCCAGCTACCACTGCAGCTCGTGCTCTACCACTCTCACTATTACCCACACCAACCACCAATGCCACTAACCCTGCATGACCCATGCACTGCCTACTCACTCAGCTAGGACACCGTCTCATTTGCACCAACTGTAAAAATATTTCATCTCATTTAATGCCTGTGATTATTTATTATTTGTGGAATGCTGTTCGGGTCTTCTACTGTGAAAACGGACATAAAATATTCATTCAACTCCTCTGTTATTTCTTAGTTTTCCATTTGTATTTCTTTTCCATTCTGTATGTTTCATGGGAGCCTTACTAACCCTTTTTATATTATTTACTAGTTTTCCCTCAAAGTTTATTTTCTCCCTCTTGTGAAGAAACCATGGCTGTAAGAGATGTATTTGTCCTTTTTTTTTAATGAAGCAAGGTTGGGACAGAGGTGCAGAACGGTCTGCTCAAAGATAATAAAATAACCAGTTTGTGAGGCCTTGTTTTTTTTCCTGAAGTTGGAACAATAGAAGCAGTCTGAATAGGTGGGATCAAGTTCCCATAGAACCAGAATTTTTAGTTTTAGCTTTCAGTAGTTACTGGGTTCTCGAAGTTGGATGTGGAAGCTTGTATTCCTCTCTCTGTAACAGCTAAAAGCTGGGGTTCTCTTCTTTTGGCTGAAATTGTATATGAAACAATCTATTTTATTGAATTTGCCTTTGCCAAGGATGTGTTTATGGGATGTTATTAATTCCAGGTAGGCTTTCGCATTATTGGACTCAAAGGCAGTGAGTGGCCAGTGTTAATGTTCCGTCTTCAGATGTTGAATTTGGATGGTTTAAACAGGGTGTGACTTTGTAAGAATGGCCCTTTCAATCACTAAGAATTCCCTGGAGTAGAAGAGGTCACTTGGGGAGTTCTACAGGAAGTGAGCAAGGCAAAGCTTTTGGAATTGTCAGACAAGCTGGAGTTGAGGTTGCCTTTGTCAGTCTGAAAAGGGGAGGTAATTGCAGCAACAACTCAACATTTACAATTGCCAGAAATGCCCTTGGAATCATTGGAATTGGCTAAAATTCAATAGTAAATGAAGCAGCTTGATGATAGCAAGGAAATAAATCAGTTTGAATCACAACTGAAAGCAAAAATAAAGCAGAAAGAGAGAATAGCTCCAGCAAAGGAAAATGAAATGGAAAGAATAGCCCTGGCAAAACAAAAAGAGAGGGAAAGGAAGGCCATAATAGAAGAAAGAGGGAGAGAGACAGTTCTTCAACTTCTGAAGTTGAAACTGAAAATTCAAAGTCAACTTAAAATGGTGGAGCTATCAGTGAAAGGTAGGAGTAGTGATGAGGACAATGATGGAGAGCAATCCCATCATTTCCAAAGGCCTGGTGGGGTTCGATTTAAGTATGTCCAAGCATTGCCAAAGTTCAACAGGAAGGATGTAGAAGCCATTTTCATTTTATTTGGGGAAGTAGCTGAACAAATAAAATAGCCAGTGACCATGTGGGTATTGTTGATCCAAATAAAGTTGGTAGTGGACCTCGTGAGGTATTTGCATCACTATCATAGGAGGTATCTAGGGAATAAAATGAGGTGAAAAAAGCCATCCTAAGTGCATAGGAGCTACTACTAGAAATCTACAGACAACGTCTTAGGAATGTAAGGATGGAACCTGATCAAAAAAACATAGAGTTTGAAAGGATCAAACAAAATAATTTTGATAGGAGGCTAAGGACATTGAAAACAAATCAAACATATAACACTCGTGGAGGGACGATTATTTTGGAGAAGTTCAAAAATTCTCTTCCTGAAGTATTGAGAACTCATGTGGAAGAGCAGTAAGTTAAAACTGCAAGATAAGCAGCAGAAATGGCAGATGATCATGAGTTGGTTCATAAATCCAAGTTTGTCTTCCAACATCAATTTCAAGCTGTGAGGGATAGAAATCTGGGAAAAGAGAAGGGAAAGGGAAAATGAGATCTCACTGAAGATAGTAAAGACAGTTTACCACTGGATAAAAACGAAACTCATGAGGGGGAAAGAGAATAAAAGAGCTCTCAGGCGTTTTCACTGTTACAAGGTAAGCCATGTGAAATTGCAATGTTGACATTTTAGAAAAAGCACTGCGAAGATAGATGTGGGAAAATAGGATTAGCTAGTGAGTCTTGTTGAAGTGGGAAAGAAAAGGACAGTGGAAGCTAAACCATTGCAAAGAATGTATAACATGATCAGGGGTTGGTTGAGTAGCAAGTGCCAGATCTCTTTAAAGAGTTTACTTACGTGGGTAAGATTTACTCATGTATGCCAGGAGGAGTAGGTGAAGAAATTAAGATTTTAAGAGGTATGGAAGCAAGTCAATCTATGATGGTGAGAGATTAAGAGATATGCAAGTCAAAACCAGTACTGCCAGAAAAGTTATAAATATGTGGAATTCATGGTGAGAAGAACAGTGTTTCAGTATGTGAAGTAACAGCTCGGTTGTTTAGTTTTTTACACTACTGTCTGATAGCACCAGGCACCCGGATTTGAATTCACACCGTCAGGCTTTGTGGAGTTTGCATATCGTCGCTACATCTGCATGGGTTTCCTCTACGTGATTGGTTTCCTCCCACAGTCGAAAGATATGCAGGTTAAGTGGATTGGCTATGCTAAATTGCCCATTGTGTCCAGGAATATGCTGGTTAGGTGGGTTGGCCATGGGGAATGCCAGGTTACAAGGGTAGGGTAGAAGCTGTGTCTGGGTGGGATCGTCTTCGGCGGGTCAGTGTAGACTCATTGGGTCAAATGGCCTGTTTCCACACTGCAGGGATTCTATGATACAGTGAGGTTGGGGATTCTGGTGAAAAGTGGTGCTATGAATAATAGAAAAGCTTTTGGTTCTGGAAATGCAGTTTATCCTTGGTAATGATAATGATTCCTGTCGTACCTCAAGTTGTGTTTTAACTCATACGTAAACACATCAACCACATGAACAGAACTGGTAACTCAATTCTTGCAAGAGCAGTACTATGTACAATGATATCTGAGAAGTTAGTTTTCATGCCTGGGATCTTCTTCCCAGCTGTATGTGCAAATACATCACATAGTCTGGTGATACACAGCAATTTTGGAAATTCCCTTAAATGTTAGTTATAACGCACCACAGGTTACATTGTGTCATTTATCCCCACTCTATGGCAAGTCAGTTCATTATTCCCCTTCACTGCAAGTGTATCATCCCCAACACAACAATCTCTTACCTTTTACGTGGCACCTTGTCAAATGCCTTTTCAAAATCCAAATGCACCACATCTACTGGTCCCCTTCTATCTTGTTTCATGCATGGTCAAAAAAAACGAACAAATTTTGCAAACACTGCCTCCCTTTCAGAAAACCATGTGGTTTCTGCTTTATTGCATCATGATTTCGTAAACATTCTGCTCCAACTTCTTTAATAAAGGATTCTAACCTTTCCCTGAACAGATGTTTAGCTAACCTGTGTATAATTGAGTGCTTTCTGTCTCCGTCCCCCTTATTATTGAACAGCAGCATATATTTATAATCTCATGCACCATTTTGTAAGGGAAACAAGTCTTTATTCTTTGAGGTCTGGGAGAGGTATAAGTTACAGCTTACTTTCTGAGACATCTAAAGTGACAGCTGAGAAAAAACAGATTCTGGTCTGTATTTGAGGACTGCACGACTTAATTCGCTTCACTCTTAAAGACAAAATTGTGTCACCTTTCACCTGAAAGCATCCAGTAGATGAAAACTTTTAAATTAGAAGTGAAGAGAAAGTAGGTCAGCCTGAAAGTGAAGGTGGATCATAAACAAACCAGGGATAGCTAGGAGGTGATCCAATATTAAAACTAGAGGCAGCCAAGAGATTAGCCACATTTTCACTGCAGGTGTTCCAGACATGGGTTATTACTTTCACAAGACACAGTCCATCAGGATTTGACACTCTACATGAACATTGGGAGGTTATCGAAGCTTTTCGAATTTTTCGTTATCTCTAAGCTTGGGCTGTTGCTGCTTTTGTTTAGGGCATATTTAATAATGGAAGCACTGAATTTTGCTTCATATGAGTTTTCTCACAGAGGGGCTGCTCTGTTCAATGATACAAAAATATAAGATTTTGTTAAATAGAAGATCGATCAACAAGGTCATATGTGATGCAGCAAACATCACTCTTGTCACCCTCAGCATCCCAAGCAATTAGCAGCATCAGTGTTACAGAGAGTTGTAGGGAAGCTTTTGTCTTGTTATGCTTACCTGACTGATTTGATTGACACTCCTTCGATGCTGACTGACTTGCTGTGATCAAGATAGCCTTTCCCTACCAGTGATTCTCTGGTTTTTCTCTGCAGAATTTACATGTTTGTTGCATGTCTCTGCCTGCACCCTTGGAACAACATTCTGAGGTTCAGAGAAAACTTAAGCACCCATTAGACACAGTTCTTTTCACCTAGCTACAAATGTTACATCAACACACCATCATGAATTTATCAGACATAAGGGTCAGATTTGTTCTGATAAATAAATGCAGGTTAGATTCACTGCTTATGATATGCATTAGATTCTTGGTCATTTTGTCAGCTCCAGCATTAATACAAGGATGGATACAATATTATTCTGTTCCATAGAATCCCTACATTGTGGGAGCAGGCTGTTCAGCCCATCAAGTCCACACGCCCTCCTAAGAGCATCCCACCTAAACCCGCCCCTTTCCTGTAACTCTGCATTTACCATAGCTAATTCACCCAACCTGCACATCCCTGCACACAGTTCAGCATGGTGAACCACCTACCCTGCACATCCTTGGGCTGCAGAAGGAAACTGGAGAACCCGAAGGGAACCTACGCAGAAATGGGGAGAATTTGCAGACTTTAAACAGACAGTCACCCAAGGGTGGGTCCCTGGCACTTTGAGGCAGCAGTGCTAACCACTGAGCCATCGTGCCATTATTGTAGGAATTCTGGTGGAGGTGGTACAATTGAATTAGAATGCAATTTGACTGCCTATGGTTTTCATGACGAATGACCAGATCTACATGTATAAAGTTAGGATGAAGATTACAGTTTCACACAAGCTCCAAAAGCTGTTTGCATAAAACCATTAAGCTAGAAAAAAGATCCAACACAAGTTGACTGTAAAGTGCACAAACCACCCACATTCCCATGTGAGCTGACTCAGAAGTGGACATTTCAGCAGCAAATTTGTATGTTTTAAGCACAAGGTGTGTTGCTAAGTGAATCTGTGATAAATTTATTGAATTACGGATGTCCTTAATTGTGCAATATCATCATCTCTGGCTACAGGGCTGAAGAAACAAGACACTGGTGACAACACAACATAAAAACTTCTCTAGGGTAATAGGCAAAGTCCATTTAATGAACAATCTTGCAAGTGCAGAATGAAAATTGATATTTTTGAACCTATAAAGCTGATGACAGCAAATCGTAAAGCGGCAGCATATTTTTATTTGATACTAAAAGAAAATTGTGACAGATAAAATGGTCTAGAAATTCACTCATGCAGCTAGATTTTTTGGAGAACTAAACAGCCTACAAGTTGCCCCATACAGTCAGAAAGTGAGGTCACATTTGTGTCTAGAAATGCGCTGTGCCTGCTGCCTTAAAGAAGATGTTTATGCTTGTGATAAGGGTGTTTCCTGTCAGAATTTTAAGTAGTGAGTATTTCACTTTTTTCATTTTAATCACATCTCAAAAGATCTATTTTCGATTGCCAAACATTCCAGCACTTCATTTACCAGGTGAAAAATATGTGTAGTACAATGTGGTGCTAACTGGCAAGAAGGCCCACACACCCCAAAGATGTTCCTGTCTCCCCCATCCCTCAGTGAATGAATGTGTCTCTGCTCAGTTCTGGCTGTCTGGTGATTTCTAAGATCCAGCCACTAATTCCCTTGACCTGGCTGCTGATCATTCTCAATGGCTGTTGTTTCCTTCACTCCTGCCTGATCAATCACGAACTCTGACTGATGATCAATCGACCATTTCCTCTCCCCTGATACCTAGCCAACAAGTAATCACTGCCAATAATGATGTACACACCTTCTCCTCCCCCACCAACGTTCACGTCCAATATGAGGCCTGATGCCTACCAGCTAACTCAGTCACCACTAGACATAGTCTGCTCACTCCTGCCTCGCTACCTCAATTATCCACTCGAGCAAGCCTCCCCACTGTTCAAAGCATGATTGTCCAAGCTCCCTCGCATACAGAACAGTGACCCAATGTCCATTAAGAACAGGTCAGCAACTGTCTGCAGTGAGCTGTCTTCACTGAAGTGAGAATCACTGCCAGATTGATGGATGCCTGAAGCCCTACCATTGAGGTGTACATATCAAAACCTAACACTTCTGTATGCCAACATACTGGGATTTATGGGTCAATATATTTAACTAGGCAGCATGTTACACCTGAAGAGCAAGACTAATAGCTGAAATTCATCACAGACTTGTATTTATTTTAAAACATTCAGCGTTACGGGAAAAAAGTAATTCAGATATCTCCACCGCATTCAAAATGTAATTTGCTGCATACAGTATCTCAGGAAACCCTATACCGAAAGCAGTTTCATTTGACTGAATGCTTCTTGCTTCTGTGGTTCTTTTCAGCATTAAAACGGTAATAGTCACTGGCAGAGTTGCTCATCTGAAATCTGAGCTTCAAACGCTGCAACAACATCAGAGAATGGGAAAATTACCTGGACGCTGCGTTTCTGCAGGCAGTCAAACTCATTAGATTAACTTCCTGGAATTTGGTCAGTGGTCATGGACAGGAGGGTGTGTGTACAAGTGAGGCAGGTGGAGGGACCCAGGAGGTATTACTGAAGGATCCTCAGTCCTGGAGCTTGCCTAACAGGTTTGAGATACTTGTTCCTTGTGTGGATGAGAGTAGGTTGTATGGAAGATGAGCAAATTGATCATAGCGCCATGGAAAGAAAGACATTCGGAGGGGAGAGGAAGGCAGAAAAGAGAAATGTAGTTGTAATCAGGAATAGTATAAGTGGAGGAATAGACTCTGTTTTCTATGGCCAGGATCAGGAGACCCAAAGGTTGCGTTGCCTGCCCGGTGCCAGGGTTCAGATATCTCATCTGGGCTACAAAGGAACTTAGAGGGGGAGGGGAAAGATCCAGTAGCCATGGTCCACGTATGTCCCAATGATATAGGCAGAAAGAGGAAGAGGTTTTGCTGAGGGAATATGTGCAGCTAGGGGCTAAATTAAAGCACAGATCCAAAAAGGCAATAAGCTCTAGATTACTGCCTGAACAATTGGCATACCGTCAACAAGATTAAAGAATTCAAGACTTGGTGTGGAAGAAATGGGTTTGAATTCACACGGCATTGGCAATAGTACAGGGAGATGAGGAAGCTGTTTGATTCGACGTGTTCCACCTGAATCGAGCTGAAACCAGTGTCCTGGTAGATGACATAACTTGAGCTGTGGATAGGGCTTTAAACTAAATAGTGGGGTGTGAATTCGGGTGCATGGAGAATTATGGAAAAAGCTAGAGGGGAGGGAGGATTTATCAGAGTTTATTAAAAGTTTCCAGAAAAGGTATGAGGACAGCGAGTATGGAAAAGATTTGGAATCTGATTCCGGTACAGCAATTAGGGGGACAGGTATGAGAAGGGGGCAGTCAGTGCGGGACTGAGGGTGTTGTAGGTAAATACACACAATATATGAAACAAGATAAATGAGATTGTGGCACAAAAATAAATTGTCAGGTACAATATTGTGAAAATCACAGAGATATGGATGCAAGGAAATCAGGGCTGGCAACTAAATACCCAAAGAAATTATTGAAAGAACGGGCAGACGGGCAGATAGGTGCCTTGTTAGTAAGAAATTACATTAAATTGAGAGCAAGAGTCGAAAGGCATAGAATCTGCATGGGTAGAGTTGAGGAGCTGCAAAGGAAAGGTGGGGGCGGCACTGTGGCTCAGTGGTTAGCACTGCAGTCTCACAGCGCTGGGGACCCGGGTTCGATTCCAGACTCAGGTAACTGTCTGTGTGGAGTTTGCACATTCTCCCCGTGTCTGCGTGGGTTTCCTCCGGGTGCTCTAGTTTCCTCCCACAGTCCAAATTGCCCGTAGTGTTTAGGGGTGTGTGGCTTATAGGAGGAAGGGTCTGGGTGGGATGCCTCAAGAGGTGATGTGGACTTGTTGGGCTGAAGGGCCTGTTTCCGCACTGTAGGGAATCTAATCTAGACCATGATGGGAGTTATGTACAGGGCTCCTAGTAGTAGTCAGGATACAGGGAAGAAAATAAATCAGAAGTGAGGAAAGGCAGGGTAGAAATGCACGATTACAAAATCCTGGGGGACTTCAGTAGGCATGAGGACTGGGAAAATCAAGTTGGCAGTGAATCTTAAGGAAAGGAATTTGTGGAATATATGTGAATGGATTTTTGGAGCAGCTTGTGGAAGGGCCCACTACAGAACAAGAAATTCTGGGTTTGATGATGTGCGATGAGGCAGACTTGATTAGGGAGCTTAAGGTGAAGGAACCCCTAATATGATAGAATTCACCCTTGTTGTTAAAAAGGCAGAAATTGGAATCAGGCGTAACGGTCTTACAATTGAGTAAAAGTAACAACAGAAGCATGATGGAGGAGCTGGCCAAAGGTAATCGGAAGGGGATCCTCCTTCCGGGTAATTGGAAGACAGCGGAGGAGTAATGGCAAGTGTTTCTTGGGTAATTCAGGAGTCCTCACTCAGAATTCTCTTCAGTTCAGTTGGCCATTAAGAAAGTAAATGCAATGCTAGAATTCATTTAAAGAGGTGTAGAATATAAGAGCAGGGATACACTGCTGAACCTGTATAAGGCTCTGGTCAGACCACATTATTATTGTGAGAAACTTTGAGCCCTGTACCTAAGGAAGGGTGTATTGGCATCAGAGAGAGTCCACATGAGGCTTACAAGAGTGATCCAGGGAAGAAGGGCTTGTCATATGAGGAGCAGCTGAGGACTGTGGGTCGGTACTTGATTGGGTTGAGAAGGATTTCGGGGGATCTCATTAAAACTTACAAAATACTGAGAGGCTTGGATAGGATGGATATGAAGAAGATGTTTTCACCAGTAGAAGAGACTACAACTCCAGGGGACAGCCTCAGGATGAAAGCGATGACCTTTTTAAACCTGAGAGGGGACAATATTTCTTCAGTTAGAGAGTGGTGAATCTGTGGAACTCATTTCTGTGGAAGCCAGGTCATTGAGGGTCTTTAAGACAGGGATAGGTAGACTCTTGATTAGGAAATTGTTCAAAAGCTATGGAGAGAAGACAGGAGAATGAAGTTGAGAAACATATCAGCCATGATTGAATGGCGGGCAGATTCAATGGGCAGAATCGGATAATTCTGCTCCGCTATCTTCTGGCAATTTCATTGCACATTGTTTGAAGTGCAGTTCCGCTGTGAGTCCATGTTTGCTAATCATAGGGTAATGTGGGAATCTTTCCTTTTTCACAGTTTGCTTTACACCTGGGTAAAATACCAAACTTCTAATCTGCATTTTCAAATTACATTCACTAAAACAGGTACAAATTCTAGTGATAGGAGAAGGAGAAGATCATGTGGCGTTTTCAGTCAGCTGTGCCATTTCACACAAACATGACTGATTTACCACCTCAGCCTTACCTAAGTATTTGATGCCCTAAGAGATCAAAAATCTACCTGTCATCCTTGCATGCATTCAATAATGGAACGTCCAAAACCTTCTATTACAGAGACATCCAAAGATTCACAAACTTTTGTGTGAAAAATCTCTCCTTATTTCAGTCCAAATTTATTCTGAGACTATACTCCTATCTTTTACAGTCCACAACCAAGCCTTTGTGTCTACTTTGTGAAGCCCCTTCAGAAACTTGTACCTCTCAGTGGGATCACCTTTACTTCGTTTAAAGTCCAGACGATGCATGCGCACCCTACTCAATTTCTCATCATAGGGCAACCCTCTTATTACAGGAGCTAATTGAGTGGACCCTCTGCATTGCCTCCGAGACAAGTACATCCTCTCTCAGATAATGAGAGCATGTGTCACATAGTGTGTTCTCACCAAAACCAAATTGGAACAACACTATATCATTCCTGTACTCCAGTGTCCTTGGAACAAATGACCTGATGTAATTTACATTCCTAAATGATTGCTACGTTTGCATCTAATTTTGTAGCTGAGATTTAGTGGTCAAAGCACAAAGTAATGGGGTGGGCATCTTCAGTAGTGATTGACTCCCCAGCTCCTTTGAGAAATCTCACCAGATCAAGCTCCAATTAACTAGTGACTAGTCGGCTTCTCATCAAATCAAGATCCTCTTTACTGAATGATCATCTGCCAAAATATATTCATTCCTTTCAGAAAAGATAGACAGTTTTCTTTCATATCTTGCAGTTTAGAATCCCAGGGAAGAGAGAGTTAGAAGGATTGAAGAAATAGTGAGGGCTGGCTTTGAATGGTGATTGGTGTGTCCCTCAGGTCTTACCCAAGGTTAGCACAAGATTGGAGCAACTGGCGTCGTCCCACCAACCTAGCAGGAATGTTGCCCTTGTTTTCCAGGTGGGAAGCCAGACACTTCTCTCACCTACCACGGCGGCTGGTAGTAGGGGCTGACAGTGAGTTAAGTCTCGTAGAAGGCCATTAGTTAACCATTTCAGGGCCTCAATTTGTCGTGAGTCAAGAACGTCCCCTATGGACTTTCTCATCCAGTTCTTAATTATCAGAAGTCAGTCAGTGTCTCTCTCTGGCCAATTCACCCAATTATCCAAACTAAGGCTTATGGATTTGAGAGTAATATAATAGCATAGATAACAGCATTGTTTAAAGGACAGCTATTGGGGAATAGTGAAAAAAGGGTATTTTCAAATAGGCAGGCTAATATTGTTGGAGTGCAGGAAGGATCAGTGCAGGGGAGATACACTTATTTCCAATCTACATAAAAGGTTGAGCCAAAGACAATGACAGTAATGTATCTATATCTAATTTGTAGATGATGCAATGAGGATGAAGTATGGGAATCTGAGGAGGACACAGGGAGGCAAGAATGAGGCAGAGCCAAATAATGGCAAATGGAGAATAATGCAGGAAAGTTCAAGGTTATTAACTTTGCAAGTTAAAGTAGGACAGCAGAAAATTCTTTAAATGTCATTAAAAAACTTACATATTGATGTTCAAAGAGACTTGGCTGTACTGGTACAAGGAACACAAAGGATCCAATTGTGCCCTCCCTGGAGCTGACAGGGAATGTGGTGACAAAGGCAAATAATTGGTTCCATTACATGTTGTTCTTGGAAACTATCATAAAAGTTTCTAACAACTCATTTTCTGGATTTCCTATGCCAATTCGAATAGCTCAGTCCAAATGAAGACTACAATCTGCCACAATTATTACATGTCTTTCTTTCAAATTTATTTCTCATCTAATGCTCTGGTCATGCCCAGTAGTTAATAACTGTAAGGGGCTTAGAAACTATCCCGTTAACATTTCTCACACTGGTTAGTCTTAATTTTCACTCATTTTGATTCTACCTTTTTGTCTGAGCCAAAATTCTTTCTTTATACTCTCCTTATATCACCATTTATTACCAAGGTTACTCACCCTCTTTTTCTATTCGGTTTGTCCTTTCAAAATGTTAAGTCCCCTCATATTTATTTTCCAACCTTGATCACCTTGCAACTATATCGCTGCAATAGCTGTTCAGTCAAGCCCATTTATTTCTATTCATGCCACAAATTCATCTGTTCTCTTTATGAATGCTTCATGCATTCAAATAAAGAGCTTGTAATTTTATCTTTTACTGTTCTTCTTTCCATGGACCTTACTCGCTAATGACTATTACCATAAACTTCCTGAGCCTACCTGTCCTCCTGTGCTTCTCTCCATCTAAACTGCCTGTGAAAGGACGAGCTGGCGTTGGTTCTCACCCTGACAGGAAAAGGGAAAGCGGTTAGCTGTTTCAATATGAGGGTTTTCAAATTCATTCGTGGGATGTGGGCATTCATGGCTCACCAACATTTGTTGTCAGCCCTAGTTGCCCTTGAGAAGGTAGTAGTAAGCTAACTTTTTGAACTATTGCAGCCCATCTGCTGTGGGTCGACCCACAATGACCTTAACGGAGGGAATTCAGGATTCTAACTCAGTGAAACTGAAATATCAGCAAAATATTTCCAAATCAGGATGGCGAGTGGCTTGGAGGCGAAGTTGCAGATGGTGGTGTTCCCACGTATCTGCTGCCCTTGTCTTTATAGATGGAAATGGTGGTGGGTTTGGAAAGTGATGTCTAAGGATCATTGGTTAATTTCTGCAGTGCCTCTTGTAGATAGTGCGCACTGTTGCTACTGACTGTCATGGTGGAACAAGTGGATGCTTGTGGAAGTAACGCCTATCAAGTGGGTTGCTTTGTCCTCGGTGGTGTCAAGTTTCTTGAGTGTTGTTGGAGCCACACCCATCCAGGCAGGTGGGGAGCATGCCATCACTCTACTGACATGTGCCTTGTAGTTGATGGACAGGAAGCCTCTGACTTGGTCTTGTAGTCACTGTGTTTATATGGCGAGTCCAGTTTAGTTTCTGGCCAACAGTAAATCCCTGGCTGTTGATAGTGGGGGATTCAGTGATGTTAACAACATTGAGTGTAAGGGGTGGTGGTGAGATTGTCTTTTACTGGTGATGGTCATAGCCTGGCATTTGTGTGGCACTAATGTTGCTTGCCACTTGTTATCCTAAGCCTAGATATTGTCCAGATCTTGTTGCATTTGAACATGGGCAGCTTCAGTATTTGAGGAGTCACGAATCATGCTGAACATTGTGCAATCATCAGCGAAGATCCCAATTTCTGACCTTAAGGGAAGTTCTTATTGAAGCAGCAGAAGATGGTTGGGCCTAGGAAACTACTCTGAGGAACTGCTGCAGAGATGTTCTGGAGCTGAAGTGACTGACCTCCAACAACTACGACCATCTTCCTATATGCCAAGTATAAATCTAACCAGCTGAGCTTTTTCCTCCTGACACCCATTGATTCCAATTTTGAATGGACTCCTTGATGCCGCACTTGTTCGAATCATGCCACACATGATATCAAGGGCTACCACTCTCATGTCACCTCTGGAATTCAGCTCTTTTGTCCATGTTTAAATAAAGTTTGTAATTAAGTCAGCAGCTGACTGGCCCTGGCAGAACCCAAACTGGGTGTCACTGAGCAGGTTAGTGCTGAGCAGATGCTGCTTGATAGCACTGTTGATGACATCTTCCATCACGTTACTGATGATCAAGAGTAGACTGATGGGGTAATAATTAGCTGGGTTGGATTTGCTCTGCTTTTTGTGTACAGGAAATATCTGGGCAATTTTCTCCATTGTTGGGTCAATACCAGTGCTGTGCTGAAAGATCTTGGCTAGGACAGCAGCAAGTTCTAGAGCTCACATCGTCAATACAACTGCCAGAATGTTGTTTGGGCCCATAACCTTTGCAGTATCCTGTGTCTCCAGCTGTTTCTTTATTTTACGTGGAGTGAATTGAATTGGCTGAAGACTGGTGTCTCGAATGCTGGGGATCACTGGAGGAGGCTGAGATGATTATCCTCTCAACAATTCCGGCTGAAGATTGCTGTGAATGCTTCAGCCCCAACTTTGCACTGATTTGCTGGGCTGTTCCATCATTGAGGTTGGGGATATTTAAGGAGCCTCATCCTCCAGTGAGCTGTTCAATTGCACCTCACCATTCAATATTAGTGTGCCGGGACTGCAGAAATTAGATCTGATCTGTTGGTTGTGGGATCACTGTCTCTGTCTATCACTTGATGTTTGGCATGCAAGTATACCTGTTTTGTACCTACGCTGGCTGACAGCTCATTTTCACATATGCCTAGTACTGCTCTTAGCATGTCATCCTGCATTCATTTTCAAACCAAGAGCGACCCATTGACTTGATGATAATAGTAGGAGTGGAGGATACGCTGGGCCATGAGGCGCAGGCTGCTTTAGAGTGCTACTGTAAAGAGCGTTACCAAAACTGGAGTGAATGGGAATCGGGCATAAGTTCTCCACTGGTTGGAATTGTACTTGCAATGGAATATGATGCAGCAAATGATGTTGACCCACACTGTGACCAGTTTTATTACAAACCAAAGAGTTAGCAAAATAGTCATATATAGGAACTGAAAGTCAGAGAACGGCAGGAAAGGGTAGAAAATATACCAACAGTCAAGATTAGATGTCACAATGACAACAAAAGGACAAAACTAAAGGTTATATAACTGAATGAGCACAGCAATAATTGCATTGTAAACAAATTGAAAGCACATATTGAAGGATACATGATCTGTTCATCATTATGGAGATGGGACTGCATGATGACAAAGATTGGGCACTGAATTTTGAGGACTGAATTTTGGTATTCAAGAAGAACAGGAAGCTGGGTAAAGGTGGAGTGGTTGATCTGTTAATCAAGGGTGGCATTGGTGAAATAACTACAGATGATATTCGTTCAGAAAAATTGGACGTGGAATCGGCTTGGGTGGAGATGAGGAATAGTTGGGGAAAGAGGTAATTAATAGCGGTGGTCTATAAGCCTTCTAATAATTACAACAATTTAAGATAAAGCTAACAAAAATAAATATTGAGAGCATTTGTTTCCGTTCGGTGGGGAGACTCGGACCCGTGGGCACAGCCTTAGAATTAGAGGGGGTAAATTTAAAACGGAAATGAAGAGACATTTCTTCAGCCAGAATTCATTGCCACAGAGCGCAGTGGAGGCCAGGATGTAAAATGTCTTCAAGGCAGAGATTGATAAATTCTTGATCTCACAAGAAATCAAGGGCCATGGGGAGAGTGCAGGGAAGTGGAGTTGAAATGCCCATCAGCCATGATTAAATGGCAGAGTGGACTTGATGGGCCGAATGGCCTTACTTCCACTCCTATGCTTTTCTCTACCTTCGGTTTGATGGTACAAAATCATTTCAGCAATAACTATTAAACAGATGGAAGAGAGTGAGGAGTTTGGTGAAATTGCAATCAGTAAGGCAGTGGTGCAGAGCAAACTGATGGGACCATAGGCTGACAAGTCTCCGGTCTAGATCATTTTCATCCCAGGGTCTTAAAGGAGGTAGCAAATGTACTAGCAGATGTGTTTGTGTTAATTTTCCAAAATTCCCTTGGTTTGGAAAAGATTCCATCAGACTGGGAAGTTGTAAATTTGTCGTCTCAATTCAAAAAAGAAGAAAGACAGAAAATTATTTGTCATTTAGCTTGATGTGTGAAAGGTTGGAGCTCATAATGCAGTGTTAGAATGGGTATAAGACTGACAGATTGGCAGAAAATAAAAATATGCATCAATTGGTCATTTTTCTGATTGGCGGGTTATGATTCATAGACACTCACAGCAGTCTATGCTGGGGCCTTTGCATTGTAAAAATTATGTATCAACTACATAGAACAGGAGAGGATGGTGTAGCAGCTAAATATGCAGATTACATAAAGATAAGCAAGAAAGTAGTTATAAGGAGCTGCACACTGAGATGGATACGCAATTGAGCGGACAAAAGTCTTGTAGATGGAGTATGATGTGGGAAAATGTGAAGTTTTTCACTTTTGCAGAAGGAATAAAAAGCAGAGTGTTACTTAAATGGAGAATAGCTGCAGAACAGCCAAAGCTGCAGACCAATGGCAGCATGGAGGCTCGTGGTAAGCACAACTACCTTATAACGCAAGGAACCTGGGCTCAATTCCAGTTTTGGGTGACTGTCTTGGTGGAATTTGTATGCTCTCCCTGCTTCCTCTGGGTGCTCTGGTTTCCTCCCACAGTCCAAAAATGTTCAGGTTAGGTGAATTGGCTTTGCTAAATTGTCTGCAGTCTCCAGGGATATGTAGGCTCGGTGGATTAGCCATGGTAAAATGCAGGGTTATGGGGATGGATCTGGGTGGGATACTCTATGGAGGGTCAGTGCAGACTTGATGGCTTTTGCACTGTAGGAATTTTATGATCTTTGTATTCTAGTACGAGTTACAAAATGTTAGTGTGCAGGTATAGCAAGTAATTTAAAAGCTAATAGAATGCTATCCTCTAATATGAGAGGAAATGTACATGGAAGTAAGATTTTACATTTTAGTTACATAGGGTTTTGTGAGACCACATTTCAAATAGAGTATGCAGTTTTGCTTTCCTTATTTAGAGACGTGCGTAAATACATTCGAGGCACATCAGTGTAGGCTTAATAGATTGGTATCTGGAAAGAGTAACTTGCTTTTTGAGAATAAATTGGACAGACTGGACAGTTTTTGACTGAAATTTAGAAGAATGAGGGGTGGCTTGATCGAAGTACTTAAGATACTTAGTGGTCTTGACAAGTTCAACATTGAAAGGGTGTTTCTTCTTGTGGGAGAGTCCAGAACTAGGAAACATCGCTCAAAAATTAGGGGTTGCCCTTCTAAGACAGAGAAGGAAGCTTTTTTCTTCAAGGGTGATTGAATACTTTTAAGGCAGAAACAAATAGATTCTTGTTGAACCAGGGAATCAGCAGGTACCAAATGTAGAAAGGAATGTGAAATTTAAAATGCAATCAGACCAAATATGTTCTTATTGAATGGCTGAAGGGCCTCATGGCCGACTTGCACTCCTAACTTGTATGTTCATATTGCTATTTTGCTATAATGCTTCAGCTTTTCTCTTTAGATTTCTAAATTGCCCCACCTCTAACTCCGACCCCTGCCCTTGTATTTTCGAGCCCTACTCTCAACTCAGTTCGGCAATTCACCAGAATGTTAATCCCAGGTCTTTCCAGCCGGATGAGCACATCCCACCAGCATAGCAACTTGACAGCAATTTTGAACTAAAAGCTTTAAAGTCTGTTCCATTCAAGCTGTAAAGACACCAAAGGAAAGGTGAATGCACCGTAACATGAATACAATTCATGCTACTGGATTATACATTGGCACTGTTGCTATGATGATCTTTCAGATATAATCATGAACTAGGCTAATGTAATTTGCTGTATAGACTTGTTCCCACTGTCCAGAGAATAATACGTTGCATGTTTCATCTCATGAATAATGCACAATTCATGGAGAATTATTCCACAATTCAGAATTAATGCTGCTAATGCCAAAGCATTTTAAACTGAACTGGCCAGACTCCAAATTTGAAAAAATGGTCAGATTAAAACCAGATAAAATTAAATTAATATTTTTTGGAACTATTCAAATTACAGTCCAACAAGCTAAAAACATAGAACAAAATTTTCTGTGCACCAATTTATTTAGAATACAGGACGTGAAAGACAACTCAAAATAAAAATCATGGCATCTGGTACTCAAAAAGCTAAATATTGCAGACGCTGGACACTCAAGCTACAGAAGAAAAATATACTGAAATCCCTCAAGGGGAAATGTAGGAGAGAAACAGATGAGTCAAGGAATTCAGATCTTCCCTGGAGTGAGTGTCCTGAGCCTGGGGTGAAGTTGTGGTTGGGAGGCCTAGGATTCCCCATGCACTGCAAAATTTTGAAATCAGAGTGTTTGGCATTTTTTCATCATCTGGAAGCCAACTTGACGGATGGACTTGGCTGATGTCAGTTAGGGAAAACTGGACGGGGCTGCAACTGGAGTGGTGGTACAATAAAAGGTGAATGAACTTTAAGCAGAGACATGATCAATAATGGAGGTGAACAAACCTGGATAAAAGGGGCAACAATCCAAGTACAGTGCTGGAGTGTAGTCGGATACTGAGGTGTAATTCTAGGATATAGTCTAATCCTGCAGGGAGATCAATGATCCTTGGGGACTGGTGGGTGTTGGTGATGACTGCAGGGGCAATGGGGGCTTCAGAGACTGTTTAGTGCTTCCAATCGTCAAGGAGTTGGTGAAACAATACTAAGTCAGAGATTCACATTTTGGGGAAGGAATCCAATCCTGGAACGAAAGCTGTCCAACAATCTCAAAGTAGGGGAAGCAGGTAAACTTGATGAGCTGAGAAACATTTAGCTCATATGCAGCAGTCTTTGCCACCCTTTAGATCTAGGGTTGCCTGAGCCTGGGAAGCCAAGCTGGCCAGAGTTAAACCTGGAAGGCAGCTGTAGTAAGAGGCATACAACCTTATTAAAACATACATATTTATTTATTTATTTAAATGATTGACCTGCTTCCTCCTAGTTGATTGGTTGTCTGCACCCACCCACACCAACACTTCCAATTAAAGCAAAAGTGTGGGGATATGATTGGGTTCAAGCTTTACAACTCACATATACTACCAGACCTAGGCTCAAACTTTTCAAGGTTAAAACTCCCTCATGATGGTTCAAACTTAGATTCTTCATCAAAATGTTGTCTGTCTTCTTGTTTTCAGCACCATCTGTATTTCTTTTAGGAAATTTGGTGAGTTTTCCTTCCAGTATTAACAACGTCATTCAGTTTCTAAATATATTAATTTCTATATCTTTGTCATTAAACAATAGCACATATAAATATAAAAGATAATCCAGGAGCTGACAAATACATGAAAATAATTAAAACAGTAAGCTTTGAGGCAGCTGCCCAATTCTTTTTTGTAACTTTAAATGCTGCTGCTTTTAAAACATCCAGAAATACAGGGGACACAGGTAAATGGAATTTAAATTATGGAGCTGACCTAAAAATGACAATAAATAGCTCAGTGTGAATCCTGCAGCTTTGATATCTTCTCGATTTTATTGACTCTGTTTTGACTAGCTATCATTGCCGGTTCTGCAGTGTTTGTCAGCTCAGTCAGCAGGATGCATGCTTTCATCAGGGAAACAGATACAGGGTTATATTCCAACCATCAGAGCCATTTTATTGAATTGTGTATGATGCCATGGCCTGAATCTAAAACACTCATGATATTTTAAAAAAAGGCTTTATTTCAATGAAAGATATTCACACCAATCAGTTTTGAAACATGACTCCAGCCCTCATCTGCAATTCGGACAGCTTTTCTCCTTAACACAATGTTTTGGCACACTAACATTTCTTGGCACCTAATCAATCCTGCTCTTTGACAATTATGGGGTAATATTAACCTAATTTGCACTTTTGGAAACTGATGCATCTATTCTCCACTGAAGTCCAATAGAGAGTCATGTTGGGGTTTTGGGTGGGTTGCAGGTAATACAAAACTGACATTTTACCTGATTCTATAGATGCAAATCCCTGGATAAAACATCATTTAAGCCTACACTCAGTTCCATGTCTTAGCTGTTGTTTTTTCTGTGACTAGATTAGAACACTTACAGATACTAGTACAAAAAAAGACACAGAATATCAGATTATCTTACATATTCCAGTGAGTATTTGGCCTTTCAGTTTCCAGATGACTAAAAACATTTTCAGTATTATATTATTTAAAGAAATAATTGCAGAACTCAGATACAGAGAAGTCTGGATGTTCTGGTATGCAAATTATAATAAGTTCGTGTTTAAGTCCAGCTGGTGTTTAGGAAGACAAGTGAGATGCTTTTTTTCCGCATTGCTGACCATAAGGGAAACAAAACATAAAAGTAGGGAAGTTTTACTACAGTTGCACAGGGTGTTTCTGAACCCTCCTCTGGATTATGTGCAAAGTTTTGGTTTCCTTATATATCCTTATATAAGAAAGGACACAATTGCAATAAAGGCAGTTGGGAGTACGTTCACAATTTATTCCTGTGAGGAAGGGATTGCCCTGTGAGGAAAGGTTTGATAAGATGAGCCTGTATCCATCTGAGTTTATACAAATGAGAGATGGTCTTCTTGAAACAAATAAGATCTCGGGGTTGTATGGCACAGTAGATACTGAAAGAAAGTTTTTCCTTTTCTTTGGAGGAGGTAGGAGACCAGAGCCCAGAACTGGGGACATTTAAAAATAGGGAGCCCGCATTTATGTCAGAAGTGAAGGGAATTTTCTTCTTTTTTCCTCGAAAAGCTGTAGAGGCTGAGTCACTGAATGTTTTTAAAGCTGAGTAAGATAGATTCTTGACCAATCAGAGACAAAAGCATCAAAGTAGGGAAAACCAGTAAAATCACCAAATGAGGTATACTGTCTGACTCATGGAAACACAGAGACATAGAGTGTAGGAGCAAGACTGGGCCATTTGGCCCTTCAAGCCTGCTGTGCCATTCAATACGATCATGGCTGATCACCCAACTCAATGTCCTGTTCCCACATGTTCCTCATATCCTTTGATCCCTTTAGTGCTAAAAACTATTTTACATCTTTCTTCAAAGTTTTCAATGTTTAGTTCTCAATGGTTTCTTGTGGCAAAGAATTCCACAGGCTCACTACTCTCTAGGGGAAGGCATTTCTCCTTATCTGTCCTAAAAATCCTACCCCTTATCCTGAAACGGTGACCCCGGTTCTAGACTCCCAGTCATTGGAAATATCCTTACTGCATCTACCCTGCGAAATCCATTTGAGTGTTATAAATTTCTATGAGCGTCCCTCCTCATTCTCCTAAACTTCAGTAAGGATATTCGTAACAAATCCAATGTCTTCCTGGAGACTTATCTTGTGTACTTCAAAATGACCAGTATATTACTTGCAAAAATTATTACTTTTTTAACTGGCCTTCCCTCTCGGATCGTGGATAGACAAAAATGCAGTTGCCACAGTCTAATCAACCATGATCTTATCAAATAGCACAGCAGGCTCAAGACAATGAATAACGTACGTTCGCTTCTAATTTTTATATTTTTATGTCAATCCGACAACCAATCTATATTCAGACAGGCATAGGCAGATCTAATTAATGTTTGACTGTTATTTATCAGCAATGGTTGATTCTTTCTTATCAATTTGGATTGGACAACAAGTAATGGTCCAGTAAGTGGCACTCATGCTGAAACTCATACCCAATGCTGCAACATTAACATAACTCAGTCTTGTGTAGATCTAAAATTGAACAGCCTCGATTTGTTATATACCTATGGTCAATTCACATATGGCAATTAGGTGGCAAGTGTATTAAACAACAAATTAATTAGAAAGTGAGCATAATTATTGCTGTTCATGCTTCTTTCTCAACATCTTTTTCCTGTGGTCATGACGAGTCAACAATTTCTGTGAGCAGAGTTTCTGTACAACTCCATTTGCGTCCTAATGTGTGCCTTGTATGCATTAGCAAGCCCCAGGTTTAACAATTGACCTGTACTTGTGGTGTTTAGTTCACTGGAGAATACTTAGGCTATCTAGCACATTAATTTTTCCACTTCATAACACAAGAAAGCAACACATTGGCAGACAAAAGTACGCAACTAATTCTATCATGCACAGAGAGTAAGAGTGTGCACCTAGCTAAGCTGTTCAAGCAGACTGACAAACAGGCACTTTGCTGACAAGATGGAAATTTGCCTGGGTACATTGAGTCCACAAAATGTTGGACAAATGCCATAACTTTACATCCTACATCCTATGAAAAAGTAATTAAAACATATCATTAACAGTGCTGTCAAGGAACGCTAATTCACCAATAACCTACCAACTGATACTTCCTTTAGGTTTCGCTGGGAACATTTGACTCCAGGCCTTAACAGAGTCTCAGGCCAAGGAATTAAATTTCAGAGTGAGATGAATAGGACTGCCTTTGACCTCTGTGCATCATTTGACCTGGTGTGATGTCAAGTAGCCCTAGTCAACTAAACTGACGGGAGATTCAGAACAAGTTGGAAGAATACTCTAATGGCTGGAGTCATACCTAACAAAAAGGAAGATGGTGTAGACAAAGAAATCTGTGGAACATTTCTGAAAGAGTTATGGAGTCATGTTGTTGTAGAGAAATACAGCACAGAAACAGACTCTTCGGTCCAACTTGTCCATGCCAATCAGGTATCCTATATAAATCTAGTACCATTTGCTGGCATTTAGTCCATATCACTCTAAACCCTTCCTATTCATGTACCCATCCAGATGCCTTTTAAATGTTGTAATCGTACCAGCCTCCACCACTTCTTCTGGAGCTCATTCCATACACGCACCACCCTCTGTGTGAAAAAAGTTGTCCCTTAGGTTCCTTTTATACCTTTCCCCTCTCAACTTAGAATGACGCTGTCTAGTTTTGGACTCCCCAATATGGGGAAAGGACCTTGTCTGTTCACCTTATCCATGGCCGCTATGATTTTGTAAACCTCGATAAGGTCACCCCTCAGCCTCCGGTGCACCAGGAACAATAGCCCAAGGCTATTCGGCCTCTCCCTATAGTTCAAACTCTCCAACCCTGGCAACATCCTCATAAATCTTTTCTGAGCCCTTTCTAGTTTCACAACATCCTTGCTATAGCAGGGAGACATGAAATGCAGGCAATAAGCCAAAAGTGGCCGAAGCAATGTCCTGTGAAGCCGCAACATGACCTCCCAACTCCTATATTCAATGCACTGACCAAGAAAGGCAAGCATACCAAATGCCTTCTTCACTATCCTATCTACCTGTGACTCCACTTTCTTTGGCCTAGTATTCTCAGTCTAACTATATTCACCTGTTTAATCAATAATCTTCCATCTAAGAAATGAGTATGTTCAATAATTATTATGCAATGTTCAGATCCAATTACAGTTCACAAAAAATGAAGCGGGCCAAGCGCAGAAGCACTACGACTGGGGCAACATTTGAGACTGGACTGACAAAAGGCTAGTAATATTAATATCACTGAGTACAGGAAATGAGCATACCGAATAGTGCAGTTCATCCACAGTTCATTGACATTGAATTTAACCCCATCAGCATCTTAAGAGTTGACATTCATTCAGACCGTCTGTGTACTATGGATAAAATGTGCATTATCTGCAGGAAGTTTCTTTTTTTTCTCCAGCATTTCCTAAATCCAAATTGCGGCCATCTAAGAAGACAATGACAATATGAGAATACCCCTATTGTATGAGAGGATGGTTCTGAAAGGGTTAATGCTAAAATCAGCAATATCCTCCATCCAATATCATTGTGTTACAAGGGCTTGAGTGGGAATATGGAACGTCTTAGAATCTTGACAGAGACATACCCATTCTCCTAGGCCTCCTGAAATATTGTTACAATGTCTACCTTACCAAGGCAACTAATATCTGATTACTATCATGTCATGTTTAAGACAAGTACATATGCTCATTAGAACGAACTAAAGCTGTTCCTTTATTATTGTAGACCAAGTAAAAGAAGAATGGTGGCTGCAATCTACCCACCTCCCAGTTCGCCTTAAGGTCTCGCACAATCCTGGCTTTAAATATTGTTGTTCCTTGTTTGCTGCCCCGTACAAATTCTGCAGCGTCTTCACTACATGGATTGCCACAATGTCACAAGCACCTTCTGAAAGGCCATCAGTGATGGATAATAAAATGTGAGGCTGGATGAACACAGCAGGCCAAGCAGCATCTCAGGAGCACAAAAGCTGACGTTTCGGGCCTAGACCCACATCATCAGTGATGGAAGCTGGTTGTTGATTTTATAGCAGCATCCGTACCACAAGAATGAAATTTAAAGCAAAAATACACAGCAAGATACAGAGAAAACAAAATGCACATAACTGAGAATGAACTTCAAAAACAATAAAAATACTCATCAGTTCATCGACATTTAATATTCTATTATTTAAATTGTGTCCCTTACAGTGACTGATAATTCAGTGTACTTCAAAACACTAGCCGTTAGCCATATATCGCTGATTGAATTTTTGACTAGCAAATATAAAATGAGAATTAGACATGGTCTTTGAACAAGTGATGTCAATTTCCACATAACACAGACCTGCAAGTGTCGGTCATATGTTAAGCTGAAAAGCGGTGTGCAATTTTTTTTTGATTTTTGTATTTCTTCCTTGGTTTAAATGGCATGGCGTAGGAGTGATAATACAAGATTTCAGCAGCAAGGTTGTGCAAGAACTAACATACGGAAACCAGGGGCATTACTGTAATCTACAAACCACTGACATCACTTCAGGCCAGCATTAGAAAGTAAGCCAAGCAATAACAAGCTGCTCCAACAAGGCACAGTACACAAAGGACAAACAACATCATTTTGATAGGATAGTATGGACAGGCCAGAATTATTATTGCTTAGAATGCACTCGCACAAACTGTCATGAAATCAAGCTCAGCTTTGCAGATGTTGGATAAAATTCCAGAATGTGCACTAATATGCGCTGGCTGGGGTAAATTCATGTCAGAATTCCAAACTTTGGCAAAATTGAAGACTGTAAGGTTTCACACGAACTGGAAGTTAATCTTGGCTAAGTAAAGAAGCATCTTAAGCAAATATGCTTGAATTGCATGTAAGGTGCTTTATAAAAAGCTTTCTAGATATGATGAAAATAATGTTGCCAAATTTTGTCTGTAATTTGTACTGGTCAATACCACAATAAGCAATAAATTGAATATGATGTTGCAATAGATCTTCAAGATGTTCAACAGGAATACTGAACTGGTGTGTGTGTGTGTGTGTGTGTGTGTTCTTCAAGATTGACATGGTAATAAGTAACTGTTTTCATTTAAGTCACTTAAATTCAGGTATAGTGCGACTAGATGCACAGTAAAGCTAGCTGCATTCTTCAATAATAACCTGATTTGGTCAGAAGGCTGCCACTAATAAGGGTTTTCCATTTCCTACATTAATTATCTTGTGGCCTGAAATTAGAAATTGAATGCTCATTAGATCCAAAGATTTTGTGATGTAGCCCCACTGTTGCGTGAATAGCTTTGTAACTATCCAAAGTTATTCAGTATAAAAGAATAGCTGTCATTATTGTGTCCAATTTTAAAGAAATAAAACATTTAATGTAAGCAATTCTGTCTTGTGGCATTGTTTTGTGGAGACTTACCTTCTACCTCCATAGATTCTTGCTACTAAGATATTTACTTCCCTACACTTTGAATATAAATGAAATCCAAGTACTGAGTAGGCATGCAGGGGCAATAACATGTAATAACCTTCTGAGGTTTAAATCTCAGTAGATAGTCATCAGTAACTCCAGGGCCAACAGCCTAAGTAATTGTATCAGTGATAATGGGAACAGCAGATGCTGGAAGGTCCAAGATAATAAAATGTGAGGCTGGATGAACACAGCAGGCCCAGCAGCATCTCAGGAGCACAAAAGCTGACATTTTGGGCCTAGACCCTTCATCAGAGAGGGGGATGGGGCGAGGGTTCTGGAATAAATAGGGAGAGAGGGGGAGGCGGACCAAAGATGGAGAGAAAAGAAGATAGGTGGAGAGGAGAGTATAGGTGGGGAGGTAGGGAGGGGATAGGTCAGTCCAGGGAAGACGGACAGGTCAAGGAGGTGGGATGAGGTGGTAGATAGGAAATGGAGGCGTGGCTTGAGGTGGGAGGAAGGGATGGGTGAGAGGAAGAACAGGTTAGGGAGGCAGAGACAGGTTGGACTGGTTTTGGGATGCAGTGGGTGGAGGGGAAGAGCTGGGCTGGTTGTGTGATGCAGTGGGGGGAGGGGACGAACTGGGTTGGTTTTAGGATGCGGTGGGGGAAGGGGAGATTTTGAAGCTGGTGAAGTCCACATTGATACCATTGGGCTGCAGGGTTCCCAAGCGGAATATGAGTTGCTGTTCCTGCAATCTTCGGGTGGCATCATTGTGGCACTGCAGGAGGCCCATGATGGACATGTCATCTAAAGAATGGGAGGGGGAGTGGAAATGGTTTGCGACTGGGAGGTGCAGTTGTTTATTGCGAACCGAGCGGAGGTGTTCTGCAAAGCGGTCCCCAAGCCTCCGCTTGGTTTCCCCAATGTAGAGGAAGCCACACTGGGTACAGTGGATGCAGTATATCACATTGGCAGACGTGCAGGTGAACCTCTGCTTACGTGGAACAGTCCCTCTTCCGCATCTACACAGGCCCCAAACCCCACCTCTTCCTTCGTTACATTGATGACTGTATCGGCGCCGCCTCTTGCTCCCCAGAGGAGCTCGAAAAGTTCATCCACTTCACCAACACCTTCTACTCCAAACTTCAGTTCACCTGGGCCATCTCCAGCACATCTCTCACCTTCCTGGACCTCTCAGTCTCCATCTCAGGCAACCAGCTTGTAACTGATGTCCATTTCAAGCCCACCGACTCCCACAGCTACCTAGAATACACATTCTCCCACCCACTCTCCTGCAAAAATTCCATCCCCTATTCCCAATTCCTCCGCCTCTGCCGCATCTGCTCCCACAATGAGGCATTCCACTCCCGCACATCCCAGATGTCCAAGTTCTTCAAGGACCGCAACTTTCCCCCCACAGTGGTCGAGAACGCCCTTGACCGCATCTCCCGCATTTCCCGCAACACATCCCTCACACCCTGCCCCGCCACAACTGCCCAAAGAGGATGCCCCTCGTTCTCGCACACCACCCCACCAACTTCCGGATACAACGCATCATCCTCCGACACTTCGGCCATCTACAATCCGAACCCATCACCCAAGACATTTTTCCATCCCCACCCTTGTCTGCTTTCCGGAGAGACCACTCTCTCCGTGACTCCCTTGTTCGTTCCACACTGCCCTCCAACCCCACCACACCCGGCACCTTCCCCTGCAACCGCAGGAAATGCTACACTTGCCCCCACACCTCCTCCCTCACCCCTATCCCAGGCCCCAAGATGACTTTCCATATTAAGCAGAGGTTCACCTGCACATCTGCCAATGTGGTATACTGTATCCAATGCAGCCCACCGGTATCAATGTGGACTTCACCAGCTTCAAAATCTCCCCTTCCCCCACCGCATCCCAAAACCAGCCCAGTTCGTCCCCTCCCCCCACTGCAACCCAAAACCAGTCCAACCTGTCTCTGCCTCCATAACCTGTTCTTCCTCTCACCCATCCCTTCCTCCCACCCCAAGCCGCACCTCCATCTCCTACCTACTAACCTCATCCCACCTCCTTAACCTGTCCGTCTTCCCTGGACTGACCTATCCCCTCCCTACCTCCCCACCGACACTCTCTCCACCTATCTTCTTTACTCTCCATCTTCGGTCCGCCTCCCCCTCTCTCCCAATTTATTCCAGTTCCCTCTCCCCATCCCCCTCTCTGATGAAGGGTCTAGGCCCGAAACGTCAGCTTTTGTGCTCCTGAGATGCTGCTTGGCCTGCTGTGTTCATCCAGCCTCACGTTTTATTATCTTAGCCTAAGTAATTGTTACTGTTTTTGATGGCTACATTTGAGTGCCTTCCTTTTCCAATTGCAGTAGATACAGTGCTGGATGCATGGAATAAAGTTACTTAATAAACAAGACACTTATGCAAGCAATGCAGGATTAAAATATGTAGACCTGTCCTTATAAAAAGGTATTCAGACAGAATAACCTTTAAGAGAGTACTGAATACATTTCCCAACCACAGAGAACTGTGTTCCCCTGAAGAGAATAAATAAAAGATCTCCAGGCTCATGCAGACATTTTGCTCGGCGTCTCAAAGTCACAGAAAATGTGAATACAATATCCCCCATATTTAATTTCATGGTGAAAGTTGCAATTCTTCACCAAGATAACTTTGGTTAGTATGTTTCATTTGGACTGACCAATATTTACAAACTTCACGAAGTGAAGCTGTTCAGATATTGATGAATCAGATTTAAATGAAAGCAAAGCATTTCTTTTTGGCCGAAGGAAAATAATGTATGAATACAGTCAGATTAAATCAATATTGCTGTTATAATTTTTTAGTTTTTAACTCCCAGCAGGAAACCTGCTTTCCAGGGGGCTATAGCAAACTTTGGGGAATGATTGTTTGAACTATCCGTGTAACCACGCAGGCCCAAGATTTTGATGCATGCTACAAATGTAGAATCCTATAATTCCTTCCGTCTTTACTTTGCTCCTTAAAATAAACTCTTTGACGAAGATCTTGGATACCTGTTCTAACATTCTTTATACAGATTGGTGTCAATTTTGTTTGCTAACTGGTCCTGTTAGGTAGAGGGACATTTTACAGTTTTAAGATCGCTATATAAATGAAAGCTTTTGTTTTTAATATTTTACTTCGCCATGAAGACTACCTATAACTATATGACATTGTCAGGCAACTAACATATTGCTATTTGGAATTAGGTGCTCTTGTTGAATCATTCAGTGGCATTCATTAAAAACTATTACCTTCAGCTTTACTTTCAGCTACAGGTGGCCATCAATTTAGGAACATAGGCCTAAATAGGTGTTAGCTATTCAGCCCTTCAAAACAATTCTGTTATTGCATAAGATCAATCTGTTCTGTATTGTAACCCTCACCTCTAGGTTTTGCTTCATATCCTTTCATAACTTTGCCTAGCAAAAATCCATTTCTCACAAGTTTAAAAAATATGAATTGAATTGTTATCTACTCTTCTCTTTATTTTGCTATTTTCTCAGTCACTATGTTGTTGACAAAATTCTGCCAAAGAATCAAAACGAGAGCTGTCTGCACAGAGTGGGAAATTCAGTTTGTACAGTGCTGTTACGTTTATTGAAAGAAAGTCAACCAACCTAAACATTTGATTTTTTTAAGTTGGTCTAAACTGAAGGAATCATGAATGAACCAATTCGGGCAGTTAGAGGTTTGGAAACTGATTTAAATGCAGGTCTTAAACATGTGAGAGACTCAGGAC
The DNA here is from genome assembly GCF_030684315.1 of Stegostoma tigrinum. Lineage (NCBI taxonomy): Eukaryota > Metazoa > Chordata > Chondrichthyes > Orectolobiformes > Stegostomatidae > Stegostoma > Stegostoma tigrinum. The sequence continues at coordinate 30,645,846 of NC_081375.1, forward strand.
ATAATATATCCAGGTAAAAGTGTAAAGTGCCTCTGTACCTGAAAAATACTTTTTGTGTAATTTTGGTGGAACCTTTTATTCCAGGGTCATTGAGATAAAAGCAGGCTGACTTAAACAATTAGATCTGCAGAGATATATAAAGAAGTTACAGTTACCAAGGGGAAGATTGCAAAGTCAATAATAAGTTCATAAGTGTTCATTCTAAATAACAGGTAGGTACTAGAGTGGCGCTTGTATTCTATTAATCACAAACTCAAATAAATTTTAGGACTTGGGTCAAGTTTGTTGAATGACTTATACCATCACCTAATCCAGCCTAAAAGCTTTCATTCATCTTGACAGAATGTTGATAGCTTGCTGCTGGAGGTAGATTATTTCTTTTGTTTGGCATAATGAGGCTATTGTAAAGCATAGCTTACGGGTAGAGCAAGTGATTTGTTATCACTCAGAAACTGGCTTCTTTCCAGCACCAAAACCCTTTGTTTTTTTGTAAATTTCTGGTACCTCCAAGAAACATATGATGCTACATTGACTTTGTAGAAACATATACAATGGCAATCTTATCCTTACACATGAGGAATCCTGATATATTATTTGTAGGATTATATACCAGAATGGCCTAAAAGATGGCAAGTAGCCAAGGACACCAGATCTTTCAAATGATATCATCTTGATACTAACCCTCTAGGTGACGGGAAAGGTGATGGGAGTGGAGGCACTGAGAAATATAAATATGGTGAATGTGTTCCCTAACATCTCTTTTATGAGAGATATCATAGCAAAATGGGGATATCCATTAATATAAGAACGCTGGACTCCTAGACTGTGACTGGGAGCCCAATTAATAATTTATTGCTACCGCAAGATTTTCCAGACATCAGAAAACCTACTAATGAAAGGGAGTTGGGTGCTTCCAGTTTCAGGGGTCATGCCTTTCCCAGCCATCCTTGATTCCCTCAGTCCTTCCACACTCCACCCTTTCTCTCTTTTTCTCACCTGTCTTAATGGTTGACATTCTGATGCCACGATTGCTGGGCTCCACTTTTGAGGCACCCCAGCTGCTGTGACTTCCTGCTATTGAGGGTCCATAGCCCCTGGCTATCAATTAGGGAAGTGATTACACCGACTCAGGAAACGGAAGAAAAAAGTTTCAATCAGGTCCTTACTGTCCAATTCAAATTTTTTTTTGCTAACAACATGCTTCACAACATTAAGGCCACTGCACAAATTAATGTTGTTGGTGATGCTCCTGAACATCTATTCACTGCTCCCAAATATTTACAGATGAAACTTCTGATGTTGCCCATCATGTTTCTTTCTGGGGCATGACTGAACAAGCATCATCCCCAAGCTGATGAGGTATTCTTGTGTTATCTTACATAACAAAGAATTGGCACCTTTGCACTGGTTCGACAAGTAGCATAGTTTCAATTTACTTGAAAATCTCAAAGAGTGTTCCCGCTGAGATAAGAATTTACAGCCTAGCTGTTCAAGTACTATTATGTGCTTTAGCCAAGGCACAGCATGATGCAAATAGTCATGGACTATTATATACTATTACAACACGAGTTTGTAAGTCTAGATATTTGCATTCAAATCTGAAGTAGTTTGTGGAATACAAACGACAAACCTTAGAGATAAAAGATGAAAGAGCAATAAGCAAGAGCCTATAAAGATGTAGTATTACACAAAATTTTTAAATATACATTACAACAATAATTTATTGAAATGATCCACATAATCTTCCTTCATTTCCAGTACTGAAGATTTTCAGTTTATATTCGGTTATGGTTTCTTCTTAGTGATTCACTGTATCCCCCACTAGAGTGAAAGCTACTTCTCACTTTGTTAACTGTATTTTTAATTATTGTGAGACTTGATGAAGTCATTAACATGAGGATCACATTGCTTTGTAAGCACAAATAACTAACAAAGGGAGGTATGTGTTGATTTGTGTTTTTATGCTTGGTTTTATCATTGAACATCATGCCAGAAGTGATTTTGAAATTCATATTTCCTGTGAAAATTGGTGGAAATGGCACCAGTTTATTGGAAAACCCATGTAAAGTTGTACAATTCAGAAAATTGTCTCATTGTTGTTCACTATCATAAAATATATGGATGTATTTGATGCGTTCACTGTGATTACCCCTCCTGGTTATTGATGTTGTTCATTGATTTCTTAGCCCCCACCACTGTGAGAACTGCCATGAATTCACTTTATTCTCTTTGATCATGATGCTGATTAAAGGTCAAAGGTTGCCAGCACTTCAGGAATTCAGTGATACCACCGTATTTGAAATAAGCATTTTGTAGAAAGCGAAACAATCTCAAAATATTTTTTTCTTATCACCACAAAGTTATAAAGCACAAAGCTGATAATAAAATGTGAGGCTGGATGAACACAGCAGGCCAAGCAGCATCTCAGGAGCACTCCTGAGATGCTGCTTGGCCTGCTGTGTTCATCCAGCCTCACATTTTATTATCTTGGAATCTCCAGCATCTGCAGTTCCCATTATCTCTCAAGCACAAAGCTGATGTTGTTTTCAGGCACATAATGATTTTGCTAATCAATCTTAAATAGTGCTGTTTTGGAGGCCTACTAAAATTACAAATGATGAGCAGAGATGAACTTAAAGCAAAACGCCTTTAGAATTTACATTGATTTGGTACACCAACATTTCATATCACATATCCCATCCTTTTTGACAAAGAACAAGATTGTTGCTGCCTTGAAAGCTTTTAGAAGTTCATTTCTACAGTGACTGAGTGGACTCTGAGGCTCTTAACGCAATGTACAGAGACTAGAATTTCAGAATGTACTGTTTGACAGTCATGAATTCCAATTGGAAATGAACAAACTAGGATTTCATAATATGATTAGTAGTTTTAACAAACTGAGTTGTGTGTCCATACAGACTGTTGGTTTCCATTGTGTGAGATTATGGTTTGTGAATCCTTGTTAGATTGACAAATGGATTAGAGAATATCACGCTCACTCTGATGGACACACATTTACCCTACACAGAGGGAATAAAAGCTCTATGATGGCTACAAACTCACACACTGACAAATTGCACATATCAAATAACATGCACTTATTTTCATAGGTTTGAGTGTATACGGTGTCTTTGAGTGGACAAGGCATGTGGCACAGAATTTCTGAATAAATTCTCATGAATTACCCGCTCACCAAATCTATGTTTATGGCAATCAATGAGTAGAAATTACACTATGCTGCTCATGTGGGTGATGGAAACACATTTCACAAAATTGTGCACTTTCAGCCCTTGATTTTCCATCTGTTGAAGTTAATAGATGGAAACCATGCGCTGCTAGTTGCAGTATTCTAACAGTTGCCAGGAGCAGTGCAGCAGATTATTCACCCCCACCACACCAACCCCCATTCTTCTAAAATGAACCAATTTGTACACATATTTTGATTTTTTTTCCATTAGCAGATAGATTTCCCACTTGATTCATTTGTCACATATAGTAATAGCAATTTTGAATGAAAACAAATGACGTGTTCTACCCAAAAGCTATCTTTTACAACAGTCTCATTATGCTGAACACATGGAATAATCTGCTGTTAAATTAGCTCATTGGATAGGCCTCATTGGAGGTAGTTTGAGATTCTTTAATTTAGCAATGGAAAGCTACAGGTGCAAACATGGAATGAAAGCATTTCATAATTGACTATTGCGAACAGACTCCTGACTGGTCTCCCACATTCTACCACAAAGAAACTTGACGTCAAACAAAATTCTGCAGTCAATGTCCCAACTCATACCATGTCTCATTTACCTATCGCTCTTTGATCACTGAATCATGCTGGATCCTGGTCAAGTGATGTCTTGATGTAAAAATTCCTACCATTGTTTTCAAATCACAGTGTGGTTTTGTGTCTCCCTATTTCCCTTGTTTCCTGCAGCCTCTCACACATCTGAGGTATCGGTGTTCATTACATTCTGGCCTTTTGAACATTTCTCATTATTGTTTTTGCACCATTGACAGTGTTCAGCTTTCTGTGAACCTAAGCTCTGCCATTCCTTCCCCACACACTCTCCACCTCACTTTCCTTCATAAGGCATTGCTTAAATCCTGCATCCTTAACCAAGCTTTTAGTCATCTAGTGTAATAGTTCCATTTGCGGCCCAGTGACATGTTTTTTGCCTTATTATGTTCCTGTGAAGTGCATTGCAACATTTCATTACTTTAAGGAGGTTTATAAATATAAACTGCTTTTGATATTAAAAGGTGGTATAAATCCAGATAAAAAGTTAGAATTTCCTGAAACTATCAAAAACGCCGTGGGCTCGGGTTTCCAATCATCCAAATTACCTCACCACAGTGTTCTGAGAAAGGGTCACTTGACCCGAAATATGAACTCTGATTTCTCTCCATAGATGCCACCAAACCTGCTGAGATTTCCAGCAATTTGTGTTTTTATTTCCAACTCACTTTCCTGGTAGGGGTTCAAATTCAGTGTAAGTTAGATGCAGGCATTCCAAAGATGTTTGTTCACTATTGCCTCATTCAGAGTGCTAGATCCTGTGTGTCACTCTTGCTAACAGTTTGGCCCATTAATCAGCTTTTCATTTCGCGTTCCAGCATTCTTACCTTGTACATGTATACAATGATCATACATTGCAGCCGACACAAATGCTATCTCAAGTGTTATCACTGCACTGAGTTAGAGCTTTCTCTTTTCAAGTTGCCTATCTTTGTATGCAATATAACGCCAACTCAGTCATACACTGTTAACTCATTAGGAGCAGGTGTTGATGTGATATAAACATTAAAACAAATAGGAAAAAGGCATGAGAAATATTGAGCATTGTAACGTTTAACTGAAATTGAAGTAAGTATTTGATAATCCTACAAGTTTCCTTTTTGAAATTCATGCACCCCAACGGCCTTTTCGATTTTATAACTATTGAAGGACGAATGTAACTCGAACAGCACTCAATAAGCTCAACACCATCCAGGATAAAACCGTTCACTTGATTGACCGCTGTCTCCCGCATCCCAAACCTACAGTGTCTACTTTTTATTGGATGTTCTTCAGAAATCTACTCATGCATCTTCAGCAGCAATTAGAAAAAGGCATGGCATCCAGGATCTAAAAGGATGAGAACAAGGTTCAGAGGAATACCACCACCTCCAAACCACAGACTATCCTCATGCGGACGTGTACTGATGTTCCTTCATTGTTGCTGAGTCAAGATTGTGGCTCTATCTACCTACTAGCACCATGGGGACACCTTCACCACACTGACTGCTGAAGCTCACTGAGAAAGCACAACACCCTCTTCACAATGGACACCAGAGGTGGGCAGTAAATGCCAGCCAAGCCAACAATGCTGACATCCTGAGATGAATCTTAAGAACACATAGATCATCTATTTGAGACTAAAAGTCAGCACGTCACAGCCAGATTTTAGAGAACCTGATTTTGCAGGATATCTTGAACAAATTAAATGGCATCGTAGAAATCTCAGATCTTTTCAATTTTCTTTACTCTGAATTATCTGATTTTTTTAAAAGCCTTATTGCATTAATTTAGGGACAGTTCATATTCTAAATCATCTGCAGCATACATGAATTACAGCACATTTGCTAGTGAAAGGATGAAATTAATCTGAAATAGATGACTGCAATGGGGATTTATTTGTTTACAATTCAGCATCAAGTTATTAAAAATTTTAGAATACCCTTCATTTGAAAACAAAGTTGAGTAATAGTTTTTGCAAATTTGAATATTTAGACAGTTGAGAAATATGCAGCCATAGACTGAGTAATTGTTTTCATGCTCCTCACTGTCATATTTCCAATTTATTTACATTTTCTCCCATTGGATTGATTAGGTTTAAATAATTTACGCCAGCTAGGACAGATAGGATGGGCCTGATTCTGTCTGTGAAGTTCTTTCAGATCACTTTGTCAATTTGCAATTCTGCTCCATAATGGGTTGATGAGACATTCTTTTCAATAGCAGGAAACTGGTCAAGGTCAGTTTTATGTCTCCAAGGTGAGCAATCTGTTAGTGTCAGATTCCTATTGCACAACTGAGATCATACTCCATTTCAACCATTACTTTACTGGCTCTTTATTTGACTTCCAATTCTAAAGAGTAAACTTTGCCTCCAATCTCAAAGTAGAGCAGAAGTTTATCCTCAACTATTTTTAATACTTTTCAGGGATAGATTGTCTACATCAAACGTAAAAACAAAACGTTAGTGTTGCCTCAAGACACTTGGAAGAATTTTCCAGAAAAAGTAGTCAAATACCAGTTTCATTCCCACGGGACAACGCTGTGATGGAAATGTGCTTAACTAATATAAATAAACCAATTACTATAAATTTGTTACTCTAAGCTCCATTTTGAAAAACAAAACACTAACTAGTGACAGGAAAGTAAAACGTGTTGAACACAAATGATTGAAGCTTTAAAGCATACATTTAAAAGGAACAAAGCTTCTTGATGAGTAGAGATTTTTTTAAAAAAACTGGACTTCACATCCTGAGTTTTATGCACACTTTTCCAGCATTTAAAGATGGCTTAGAATGTATATTGCCCAATGAATAATTTTTTGAGGAGGAAAAATGTACAATTCAGGAATTAAATTGTGTGTCTTCAATTTGCAATATTCTTATAATCTTTAGTTTTCATCATTCCAGCTGTAACATATAGTCTGTCCAGCATGTGAGATAAAAACTAATCCAAGGAAATTTAATTAAAAGATTTCCTTCCTTGTATGCCCATAAGGAAAATTCCATTGACCACAACAGTATCATCTCTTTTGCAGTGAAGGAAAGCATCTTAAGTGTATTTGAGAAAGAAAGCAATAATATGTTAATGTCAATGCTAAGTGAAAGTCATTGGCAATATTTGTACACATTGAGCATTCTATATTTAGAAGTAAGAATTCACTAAGATCAGCTTTCAAGCACAGAAGTCATAACTTTTGATCTCATAGAATCTCTGCAGTGCACATAGAGGTAATTCATCCCATCAAGTCTAGACTTACCTTCAAAGGTCATCCCACCCAGACTCACAGCACACCAAATTCTATCCGCATAATTCCAATTTATCATATCAACTGCACCTAACCTGCATATCCAGAGACACTATGGGCAATTTAGCATGGCCATTGCACCAAATCTGCATATCCTTTGGTTCAGCATAGATTAGAATCCCTACAGTGTGGAAACAGGCCATCTGGCCCAACAGGTCCACACCACCCCTGTAAAGAGCATCCAATCCAGACTCATTCCCCTAACCCAGCAGTTCCCATGTCAAACCCAAACATCCCTGGGCCCTACGGGCAATTTAGCATGGCCAATCTTTGGACTGTGTGAGGAAACTGGTGCACACGGAGGAAGCCCACACAGACATGGGGAGAATGCGCAAACTCCACACAGACAGTCACCCAAGGCTGAAATTGAACCCAGGTCCCTAGTGCTGTGAAGCAGCAGTGCTAACCAGTGTGTTACCCAGCTATCTCACATAACCATTCCACAGTGGAAGGCAGTATCAAAGCTTCTACTGTTTCCTCATTTAAAATGAATGCAGCATATGGCCAAGTGAGTTCCACAGTATTGGCTGCCTCAGTGCTCAGCAGAAAGCCCAGCTGTGTGTGCTCATTGCACATGGTACGGCTTGCCCACTCCTCTTAAAGGAAGCCCTTTCTGCTTAAAGGTGACCAGCACTATTACAATGAAGCCACAGCTGAATACCCAAACAGACACCAGCTGCAAGACAAATCTGCACAAATGGAGAGCTAGGGAAGAGAGGTTTCCTAGGTTCAAGTATATACCACAAGTGAAATTGGTGATGGAGGTCAAAAGAAGGTGATGCTATGTTTCTGCAGGATCATGGATACCTTCAGCTATCATCCAACATAGGGAATGGGAGCAAATGGTCATTGAGGTTCATGCCCAGAACCTGACTACTAGGACGTGGTGACAAAGCTGCAAGAAATGTGGTGATCTCACACAAGTGCTCAGATCAGCGAGTGCATGACATCCCCTGGCCATCACTCTATTAAGCTCACACGCTGCTCATTGTGTCGCACTTGTAAATCAACCAACAGCAGTCCCGAGCACTCAGAGCTCATGCCTAATATTTCCGTTTTCTTCTTCGACCTCACAGGGCTTTTAATAACACCAGCCTGTATACTCAACCTGACCTGACCCTCCCTTACACCTGTTGCTGCTGCCTCATGACCATAGCTATGATAAACACTTCCCAAATGGAGTGCCACATTATCAGTCTCGGTCCTCTATTGCAAGATAAGGTTATCCAAAACAGAAGGGAGCAAATCCAAACTGGTAGGGGACAGGCCTGAGCCTTGAAGAAGTAACAGTGCTTTGCGTTACATCATCAGTAGTGACAGAGCCCATGGTATCCAACATTTCACATGAGGCCCAGAGCGTACTAGCTAGTTGGATAGAGAACTGGCTGGGCAACAGGAGTCGGAGAGTTGTAGTGGAAGGGAGTTTCTCAAAATGGAGAACTGTGACCAGTGATGTTCCACAGGGGTCCGTGTTGGGACCACTGTTGTTTATGATATACAAAAATTATCTGGAGGAAGGTATAGAGATAACACAGTGTAGAGCTGGATGAACACAGCAGGCCAAGCAGCATCAGAGGAGCAGGAAAGCTGATGTTTCAGGCTTAGACCCTTTTTCAGAAATGGGGGAGGGGAAGAGGGTTCTGAAATATATAGGGAGAGAGAGGGAGGCGGATAGAAGATGGATAGAGGAGATGATAGGTAGAGAGGAGACAGGCAGGTCAAAGAGGCAGGGATACAGCCAGTAAAGGTGAGTGTAGGTGGGGAGTTAGGGAGGGGATAGGCCAGTCCAGGGAGGAGGGACAGGTCAAGGGGGCGGGATGAGGTTAGTAGGTAGGAGATGAGGATGGGGCTTGAGGGGGCAGAGGGGATAGGTGGAAAAAAGGACAGGTTAGGGAGGCGGGAACAAGCTGGGCTGGTTTTGGGATGCAGTACGGGTGGGGAGATTTTGAAACTGATTCTGGTAGTTTAACTGTGTATCCATAACAGTGAAACATCAGCAGTTACTTAGGGTTCAGAGATCAGCTGCATGGCTTAGGATTGCCATGTAAGTGTTACTCATAAGTGAAGGCTTGTGTGCTGTGCGCTGATGGTGGGGCAAAGAAGCTCTGAACATGATGTGAACTGGGTCACCAGAACGTAAGTACAGTAAACTTACTGGGTAAAAAAAGCTTCAAAATTCCCCCTCCCCCTACCAGTGATACAGATCCTTAGAAAATAGGCGACAGGTTCAGATAGAGGATCTGGATCGGCACAGGCTTGGAGGGCCGAAGGGCCTGTTCCTGTGCTGCAATTTTCTTTGCTCTTTGTTCTGTCGACAAGAATCACAGCATGCTCCTTTTCAACTGCCATCTTATCTGCTCTCTGTCATGATGTGGAAGCTATTACTGGTGTGACCATGGATTTGCTGCTTTATATCCACACACCCCACTACCTTCCTCTAACTTTCCTCTTCTCATTTCATACTTTTCAACACATGATTGCCAGCTGTTTGACCACTACAGCTTCAAGACAAAGGGAGAGAGCAATGCCGCAGCAGTGATGAAGGAAAGCCAACATGTGATCTAATAGTCACAGTCACCAGCTCAGTTGCTGTTCACGACCGGATTGTTGTTCCAAATTACTTATGGAGGTTTCAAATGTTTAAATAAGACAGCTTGGCTTGGCTTCTTTGAAATTAAAAAAGGCCAGAGATGGTTGAGAATGTGATTGTCTGGAAAATTCTTGTGTGGATTACATTCAGCCTGAGAGACAGCTTGGGATGTCATGACTGGAAGGGTGTCAATTTTGGAGAAACACTTCAGATGAAGAAATACAATGCCAAAACCCTGAATGAGCATTTCATGAGGCAAGTTATCATTTGTTTTGAGTTATCCACATAGTGACCAGCAGAGGGAGCGGATGAGCAAAGAAGGGGAACCAATCTCTTGCCCCTTCAGAGATAGTAGAAACTGCTGATGCTGGAGAATCTGAGATAACAAGGTGCAGAGCTGGATGAACACAACAGGCCAAGCAGCATCAGAAGAGCAGGAAAACCGACGTTTTGGGCCTAGACCCTTCTTCGGAAATGTTAGTTTCTTCGTTTCTGAAAACAGTCTCGGCCCGAAACATCAGCTTTCCTGCTGCTTGGCCTGTTGTGTTCATCCAGCTCTACACCTTGTTAGCTCAGTTGGATGGACAGTTGGTCTGTGTGGCAGTGTAATTCTAACAGTGTGGATTCAACTCCTATCACCAGATGAGGTTACCATGAAGGACTCTCCTTCTCAATCTCTCCCCTTGCCTGAGGCATGGTGGCCTTCAGGTTAAATCACCCCAGTTGTGTCTCTCCAATGAGACAGCAGTGCTATCGTCCGGTAAGACTATTATGACGGAGACATCCAGGATGATGACAAAATGGGGACCCTCACCTTGGGCCTTTTTGTACTACACTGTAGAAACTTCAGAAGATGACATATGGTCAGAATCTCCTTTGGTGAGTTGCTGGGCAAAAGTGAACTAAGGCTACAGAAAAGGGTAACCCATTAAACAGTAGGGCCATGAAAGAAAATCATGGGCCTTGGTTCTTCTCTTATTTCCAGCTATGATCTCACCTTCTGGTCCCCTTTTAAACATTAACAGCTTCTGTTGAATGCCTTTGTCAGACATTTTGAGTGCAATACAATAGAATAGTGCATCTTCGAAAGAGGCGCTTTAGTACATCAAGTCTCAACTCTTTTTTTAAAGAGAAATCCAGTCGCCCAACAACCTCACACATTCTTTACTTTATCTCTGCCTCTATTTACCCAATTTTCTATTGAACGCTAATTTAAATTTCAGTCTGTCACAATATGGAGTACAGGAGAGCATTTGAGCATTTCAAATCTAACCACTGTTTATATAACTGTTGTTCCTCAGATTAACTCTTGTTCTTTTGCCAATCAGTTTAAATGGAGTTAAACCTGAACTATTTGATTATTGACCATTTGGCCAGAAGCCACAGTTTCTAGTTATTCTCCCTAAATCCTTCATAATTTTTTTACATTTCCATCAAATCTCTTCAATCTTCTTGGCTTTTAGGAGAACGACCTCAGCTTCCCTGTAATCCCTCAGTGCTGGATCCCTTCTTGTAAATCTCTTCAGAACCCTCCACAAGGTCAATATTGATATCCATAACCAGAAACTAAAGTCAAAGTGGGCTCAACCTTCTGTATATAAAGACTTAGCATAATCACTTTGCTTTTATTCTCTGTGTCACTCTCTATAAAGCCAACTGAAACCTCAATTTATTAAGCCTCAGGTTTCAGTATGACACAATTTACAACCATGGTTTTGCCAGGCATTCATACACAACCTATCATTCCTATTAAGCAGAGATAGTAGGAACTGCTGATACTGGAGAATCTGAGGTAACAAGGTGTAGAGCTGGATGAACACAGCTGGCCAAGCAGCATCAAAGGAGCAGGAAGGCTGACATTTCTGAAAAAGCGTCTCAGCCCAAAATGTCAGCCTTCCTGCTCCTCTGATGCTGCTTGGCCTGCTGTGCTCATCCAGCTCTACACTTCGTGTTCTTATTAAGCAACTAGTTTTGCTTCTTAAAACCAGACCCAATGTCAAAATATCTTTTACCTCTAATTGGGGCAGCCGTCCCTCACAGATTCTGTCTCTCTCACATACATGGATGAACTTGCTTTGATTGGTTGCAAAGAGATGGTGCTGTCCAAACTCAGGTCCACTGATTAATGGTTCCATGAACCCCCTCTCCCAGGTCCTGTTTCTTAGTGTTCAAGCTTGCTAACATGTCTGTGGCAAGGGCTCAGCTGAGGACTTGAACGAGGCAGCATACAGGTGAATGGTATCACAGTAAGAAGAGGGTTCAGAGAACAATCTCTTGTGGTTGAGTATTGTGCTGCCACAAATGATTCTTCCACTGTGAGTCTAAGGCATTCTCATGATTTCTGGAGAAGGACCAGCAAGAATAAATGTCAGTGCAAGAGACACATGAATTCAATAACAAGTAACCATATACACATTACATTGTACTGGGCAAGGGGTTAACATAAGTTGTGGGAGACATGGCCATCTCCGACTACAACTGTCCAGAATTTCTTCAAACTGCTGAACATTGCCCAATGCTCCAGTCAGTGGCTGTTTAATGTATCAAATTGGATGAAACTTCGAAGCAAACATTGAAAATTACTGAAGGAACTCGGCAGATCTGGCAACATCAGTGGAGAGAGGAACAGAACATAGAACATAGAACATAGAACAGTACAGCACAGAACAGGCCCTTCAGCCCACAATGTTGTGCCGACCATTGATCCTCATGGATGCACCCTCAAATTTCTGTGACCATATGCATGTCCAGCAGTCTCTTAAATGACCCCAATGACCTTGCTTCCACAACTGCTGCTGGCAACGCATTCCATGCTCTCACAACTCTCTGCGTAAAGAACCTGCCTCTGACATCCCCTCTATACTTTCCACCAACCAGCTTAAAACTATGACCCCTCGCGCTAGCCATTTCTGCCCTGGGAAATAGTCTCTGGCTATCGACTCTATCTATGCCTCTCATTATCTTGTATACCTCAATTAGGTCCCCTCTCCTCCTCCTTTTCTCCAATGAAAAGAGACCGAGCTCAGTCAACCTCTCTTCATAAGATAAGCCCTCCAGTCCAGGCAGCATCCTGGTAAACCTCCTCTGAACCCTCTCCAAAGCATCCACATCTTTCCTATAATAGGGCGCCCAGAACTGGACGCAGTATTCCAAGTGCGGTCTAACCAAAGTTTTATAGAGCTGCAACAAGATGTCACGACTCTTAAACTCAATCCCCCTGTTAATGAAAGCCAAAACACCATATGCTTTCTTAACAACCCTGTCCACTTGGGTGGCCATTTTAAGGGATCTATGTATCTGCACACCAAGATCCCTCTGTTCCTCCACGCTGCCAAGAATCCTATCCTTAATCCTGTTGATACCTTGAGTCCAATTTGGCTCTCAGTTCTGTCGAAGACTTGAAACATTCTTGAGGGTAGTAGTATCAGTCCCTCATCCTAGTGAGAGTAGGAATAGGAGGATAGAGCAGGTGAGCACCTGGCTGAGGAGCTGATGCAGGGAGCATGGATTCACATTTTTTGTATCACTTAGATCTCTTCTGGGGTAGAAATTACAAGTATGAGGGACAGGCTTCACCTGAATTGGAAAGAGACCAATGTCCTTGCAGGGAGCTTTGCTAATACTACTCAGAAGGCTTTAAACCTGTAAGGGTGTGGGGGGAAACAAAACATTAGTGAGAAAAGATGAAAGAGCATTGGAGGCTGAGGGGTGACCTTATGGAGATTTACAAAGTCATGAGAGGCATGGATTGGGTGAATAGGCAAGGTCTTTTCCCCAGGGTGGCAGAGTCCAAAACAAAGCCCAAGGTTTTTGGTGAGAGGAGAAAGATGTAAAAGGAACCTAAAGGGCCACTTTTTCACAGAGGATAGTGCTTGTATGGAATGAACTACCAGAGGAAGTGGTGGAGGCTGGTACAATTACAACATTTAAAAATTACCTGGTTATGTAGAGTTTAAAGGAAAATGGACCAAATACTGGCAAATGGAACTAGGTCTATACAGGATATTTGATCGGCATGGATGACTTAGACAAAGGGGTCTGTTTCTGTGCTGTATATCTCCATAACTGTATGACTAGAGTACAGTAGAAAAAGGGAGCAAGTCAAATAATCAAGGCAGGCAAGAGCTTGGCAGAGAACGAGATAAGACTGATAAATTAAACTGCATTTACTCCAATTCAAAAGGGATGACGGGTAAAGCAGATTAATTTAGGGCATGTTTGGGAACATGGTACCGGGATATCATATCTATTACAGAAATGTAGCTCATGGAGGGTCTGGCAGCTTAACGTTCCTGGGTATAGGTGTTATGGGAAGGATAGAAACTGAGGCAAGAGAGGAAGGTGAGTGGCATTTTTGGTTAGGAATAACATCACAGCCGTACTTAGGGAAGATACTCCTGAGAGATCATCTGGTGACTTTATATGTGTGGAACTGAGATATAAGAAAAGGGTAGTGATCCTATTAGGATTGCATTATAGATTCCCACTCCCATCCCTATCGTAGTCAATGGGAAATTGAGATGCTAATACATAAGGAGATCTCATGTATCTGTAAGAATAATAGGATTGTAATGGTAGGGGACTTCGAACTGGCAAGGACTGATTAAGGATAGTCAATATGGCTTTTTGCATGGGTAATCGTGTCTCACTAACTTGCTGGATTTCTTTGAAGAGGTGACAAAGAAGATTGATGAAGGGAGTGCATAAATGTTGTCTATATGGACTTCAGCAAAACATTTACTAGTTAATAAGGTGAGGTCACATGGGACCCGGGGTGAGTTAGCCAATTGGATACAAAATTGGCTGGAGAGTCGGAGACGGAGGATAGCAGTAGAGATAACAAAGTGTGGCGATGGATGAACACAGCAGGTGAAGCAGCATCTTAGGATGCACAAAAGCTGGCATTTCGGGCCAAGACACTTCATCACAAAAGGGGGATGGGGACAGGGTTCTGAAATAAATAGGGAGAGAGGGGGAGGCGGATCAAAGATGGATAGAGGAGAAGGTAGGTGGAGACGAGACAAACAAGTTAAAGGGGCAGAGATGGAGCCTGTAGAGGTGAATGTAGGTGGGGAAGTAGGGGGAGAGAATAGGTCAGTCCAGGGAGAACAGACAGGTCAAGGGGGCAGGATGAGGTTAGTAGGTAGGAAATGGAGGTGCAGCTTGAGGTGGGAGGAGGGGATAAGTGAGAGAAAGAACAGGGTAGGTGGGGGGGATTGGCTGGGCTGGTTTTGGGATGCAGTGGGGGGAGGGGAGATTTTGAAGCTGGTGAAATCCACATTGGTACCATTGGGCTGCAGGGTTCCCAAGCGGAATATGAGTTGCTGTTCCTGCAACCTTCAGGTGGCATCATTGTGGCACTGCAGGAGGCCTATGATGGACATGTCATCTAAGGAATGGGAGGGGGAGTTGAAATGGTGTGCGATTGGGAGGTGCAGTTGGTTATTGCGAACTGAGCATGAGTGTTCTGCAAAGCGGTCCCCAAGCCTCCGCTTGGCTTCCCCAATGTAGAGGTAGCCACAACGGTACAGCGGATGCAGTATACCACATTGGCAGATGTGCAGGTGAACATGATGTGGAAAGTCATCTTGGGGCCTGGGATGGGGGTGAGGGAGGAGGTGTGGGGGCAAGCATAGCACTTCCTGTGGTTGCAGGGGAAAATGCCGGGTGTGGTGGGGTTGGAGAGGAGTGTGGAGCAGACAAGGCAGCCACAGTTAGAGCAGTCCTTCCGGAAAGCCCAACCCTGTACCGCCTTCTTCTATCTCCTTCCCAAAATCCACAAACCCACCTGCCCCGGTTGACATCCCACCTCAAGCTGCACCTCCATTTGCTACCTACTAATCTCATCCCGCCCCGTTGACCTGTCCGTCCTCCCTGGACTGACCTATCCTCTCCCTACCTCCCCACCTACACTCACCTCTACAGGTTCCATCCCTGCCCCTTTATCTTGTCTGTCTCCTCTCCACCTATCCTCTCCTCTGCACATCTTCATTCCACCTCCCCCTCTCTCCCTATTTATTTCAGAACCCTCTCCTCCTCCCCCATTTCTGATGAAGGGTTTGCCCCAAAACGTTAGCTTATGTTCTCCTAAGATGCTGCTTGGCCTGCTGTGTTTATCCAGCTCCACACTTTTTTATCTGGATTCTCCAGCATCTGCAGTTCCCATTATCTCTGATAGCAGTAGAGAGTTGCTTTTCAAGCTCGAGGCCTGTGGCCAGCAGTATGCCAAAAGGAATATCGTTTATATAAAAGATTCGGATCTCAATATAGGAGGTATGGTTAGTGAGTTTGCAGGTGACACCAAAATACGTGGAGTCGTGGACGTGGGAGAAGATTTCCTCAGAGTACGATCGGTGCTTGATCAGACAGGCCAATGGGTCAAGCAGTGGCAGACAGAGTTTAATTTATATAAATGTGAGGTGCTGTCATTTTGGTGAGGCAAACCAGGGCAGAACATATACAGTTAATGGTAGGGCCTTGGGGACTGTTGCCAAACAAAGAGAACTATGGGTGCGGGTGCATAGTTCCTTGAAAGTGGAGTCACTGGTAGACAGGGTGGTGAAGAAGGCATTTGGCACACTTTGCTTCATTGGTCAGAACACTGAGTATAAAAGTTGGAACGTCAAGTTTTAGCTGCAAAGAACATTGGCGAGACCACTTTGGATTACTACATGCAATTCTGGCCGCCCTTCTGTGGGAAGGACGTTGTTAAACTTTAGAGGGTACAAAAAGGATTTACAAGGATGTTGCCAGGGCTGGAGGGTTTGAATTATCGAGAGAGGCTGAATAGGCTGAGCCTTTTTTTCACTGGAGTGTTGGAAGCTGAGGGTTAACATGAAAGAGATTTATAAATCATGAGGTGCATGGATAGAGTGAACAGCCAAGGTCTTTTTCCTTGGATAGTGGGGTATCCAAAGCTAGAGGGAATAGCTTTAAGGTGAGAGGGGAAAGATTTAAAAAGGATCTGAGGGGCAGCATTTTCACTAGGAGGGTGGTGCAAGCATGGAACAAGATGCCACAGAATGTTGTGGAGGTGAATATAATTACTGCCTTTAAAAGCCATCTAGATGGATATATCAATAGGAAAAGTTTGAATGGATTTGGGCCAAATGCTGATAAATGGGACTAGGTCAGGTCAGGATGTCTTGTTCCATGGACAAGTTGGATCGCAGGGTCTATTTCCATGCTGTGCAATTCTATTAGCCCTTTCAGATTTGTTACCTTAAACAACAGAGAATGTTGATGAACATACATTCCATGATGTTTAATACATTGGTGATCCTGCCACTTGACCTGTTCTAAATTTCAAGCAGCATTGGGGAATTTGGATTATGCAGAGGGTATCTGAGGCTAGCTGCCTGAATTCCTCCTGTGCAATGACATAAGAGCACCTTTTATAGCCCAAGTAGAAGTCACCCAATTGCTGAGTTCCACAGTAGCAACCCAGGAGATCATGGGATCCATACATCCACCTAAGCAACTCTCACTGCTTTCATCAAAGCTGTACATGCCAGTGTACAAAGAAACACACTGGATCTAGTCCAGCATTCTGCTCTCCAACTGATTAATAGGAATGCTGAGGCACCACTCAGATGTGCAGCTGTGATACAGTAAAGCATTAACCTGATCTCCCCTCAGGCTGATGACATTTATGCTCCCATTAGTCTATTACTGTATCCCCATCAGCCAGCCAATGCCAAGGTGGTGTAGTTCAAAGGTGGGCCCCTAAGGGTGTTAAGGTTATGTTGTAAGGCCCTCTCCAAAAAAATCCACCACCTGTGCAGCTGCCTAAGGCTTCAATTGTGCTGACGCCAGTGATGTTATCGAGCTGAATATCTAGACATCAATGTCACGATTTGTCACATCCATAAGTCAAGTCAGACAACAGGGAAGGTGATCATTAAGCTTATTGTGTCTTTGACAATGCAAGTCAATTCATCCCAGTACCTTGTTCTTTCCCCATGGTCCCTACCTGTTTCTATTTTTCAAGCCTGTGCTCAATTCATGTTTGAAAGTTACTACTGAATCTACTTCCACAACTCTTTCTGACAGCACCTACCAAATTATAACAAATTACTGTGTAAAAACATTTCTCCTTATCTCCTCACTAGAAATCTTGCCAATTATTTTAAACTTGTGTCGTTTTGTCACGAGGCCTATCTATGAATGGAAATAATGTCTCCTCATCAAGTCTTTCTAAATCTCTCATAATTTTGAAACTTTTTCTCAAGCCGGCTTCAATCTTCTGTGCCCTAAAGTGAACAATGCCTGATGAAGGAGCAGCGCTATGAAAGCTTGTGATTTCAAACAAACCTGTTGGACCGTAACCTGGTGTCATGTGACTTTTGATAACGTGAACAATCCCAACTTCTCCGGATTCTTCACATAAACTGAAGGCCCTTATCTTGGGCATCATTCAAATAAATCTCTACTGCATCCTCTCCAAGGCCCTGACATCCTTCCTAAATTGGACACAGTTGTCCAGCTAAAGCCTAAGCAGTAATTTAAACCACACTTCCTTGACTTTCCACTCTATGGGTGGACTTCAATGTCATCCCCCATGGCATCTTTGGTGGCAGATGGTACATTAATTCATTTAATTTGGGTGGAATGGGAATCCCACTACCTTCCTGCCTTAGGTTCAGTCATATTCATGGTGGATCGACTCGAATCAATGTAAGGGCTGCTGCTGCCCAATGAAATGGCACTTAATGTAGTGGGCCTTCCCAAAAAGAGAAAATACTGCATTCTTGCAAACTCTCTAGCCGGTGTTCGAGACCCTCAATGCCAAAATAAAATTTTGCCCTTTCTGTCTATTTGTAATATCAATGACCATTTTGTATTACCAGTTTGCCCTGCTACTTTCAGATTTTCTGCGTATATAAATCCTGTGATCATAGAATCCCTACAGTGTGGGACAGGCCCTGCAGCCCAATGAGTCCATGCCCTCAGAGTATCCCACCCTGCCCCATCCCCCTATGACACACCTAATCTACACACCCCTGAGCATGGCAGGCAATTTAGCATGGCCAATCCACCTAACTTGCATATCTTCAGCATGTGGGAGGAAACCAGAGAACACCAAGGAAACCCACGCAGACATAGGGAGAATGCACAAACTTCACACATTCAGTTGCCCGAAGGTGGAATTGAACCCAGGTCCTGGTGCTGTGAGGCAGCAGTGTTAACCATTGAGCCACCATGTGATCGCTTTGCTTCTGCACCCTCATTAAAATTCTATTGTTTAATTTATATTTCCCTTCTATTTTTTCCCCTTCTAAGATACATCCCTTCATAATATTCTGCATTAAATTTCATCTGCCATGTGTCTTCCATTTTGTACGTTCACTCATCTTTGTCCCCTTGATGTGTGCAACCATCATCCTAACCGTTAACTACATTTCCAGGTTTTGCAATCTGAAAACTTTGAAATTTTGCCCTGAAATCCCAAGCTCCATGTCCAGGGCACCAATACAGTTGAAAGGCCTGTGGTCCCAGCCTGAATACCTATGAAACATAACTGCATAAGGCCTTCCATAAACAACTTGTCACATTTACTCTGCTTTCCTCTAAAGGAGCATCCTCTTTCTTGATGCATCATTTCTGTCATTAATTGTGAATTGTTGGAGCTTTGCATAAAGAAAGAAACCAAAGGGGCTTACCTGTCCTGGGTGATTTTTTGTCATGTCTGTCATCTCTTTGGCAATAACTAATTAAGTCAAATACAGTTTGACTGTAGCTCAATTTTTAAAATGTTATACTATACATGTTAAATGACTGAGGAATAGATTAATTCAATTACTTTGTTGATGCGTTAAAGTCAGATGTTTGAAGGAAAACATTAATATCCTTATATTATCATCCTTCCTTCAAGGAATGTTCTCGTGGCATTAGTTGTGATCACTTCAACTTTAGAGGGAACAGATTTCACTGTACGTTAGGAAAGTAAACTTTTTTAAAGTTCGATATACTGGTAGCTGAAATTCAAACTGCCTAGGACAATCATGCACAGAAAGTTTACCTCATTTAAGGGTGTGAAAATGCCTGCCCAGATAGCCCATAAAGTGAGTAAACGCTGTGCTGACAATGACTCTACTCATTTAAAGGCTTTGACCTATGACATTTCCGCAGTACTAATGATATGTATAAAATTCTTTGAATATAGCGCTTCTTCATTTCAGCAGAAGAACTGAATACTACATCCTGTTGTTCCCAATTTATCAACGTGTAGAGGAAGATTTATCCTTTTAAATCCCTTAGTAATTTTAAAATCTCATTTAGAATCACATTAATCTTCGCTGCCCCACTGAGAAAAGCTCCAATTGTGACACCCATTCTCTCATTCCTGCCATCACCATTACTCTGCTCTCGGCATATTTCTCTTATCTCTCCCACAATGGGACATACACACCTTCATCTAATGCATCTAAAACTCTACCATCTTTCTGATAATTACTAATCTGTCTCTGACTTGCAATCACTCTATCGCGTCACTTTTATTCTTCTGTGTTGTCCACTGTATTCCCAAATATGGTAATACAAGCAAACAAAAACATTTCCTTCTTGTGACTACTTTCAAATAATTAACACAAATAAAAAACATAATAAGGTCCAGTATACAAGACAGGAAACTAACATACAGTTTGAAACTTCTTTACAAATATTTATTTAAGTTAGTTTGAATGTACTTTCTAAATAATGATTGGCCAATACTTGTTTAAGTCATCATAAATTCCATTTTGTGATGTGAAGTTTGAATCCCTGAAAATCTAGTCAAAGTCAAAGTCAACTGAAAATGGGCAATTGGAGGCTTTGGTCATAGGCTTTCCATCACTTTATTTTCCAGGTTGAAAGATGATGAAGGGAGGGAGACAAATGGCAGATTTGCCACCTGCCCTTCCCAATTCAAAGAGCTTTGTCTGGAGATGTTCCCTAACTACCTCCAGAACCCTGGCTTTTCTGTCTGCTATAGGCTTCAATAAAAATGAGAGGCATTGTGACTCTGACTAAAATATGAAATATACAACCCTATACATTGGGAATATGTAATCAAGTCTTGAATCAATTGAATATCTTTCAGAAGAAGCTCACATGCATGGGAGTAGAAAGTCATTGAGGCTTCATCTCCAATTATAAAAGATCATGGTTTTGTGATGAAATACTATTATTTTAACACAAATTTACCTTTACAGGCATCACAAAATTACCCAGGTGAAACAAATTACTCTATCCCAATATTTGATTTCTAGTCTCCAAATGGAACCTCGAATGATTCTGATTCTAGCCCACTGTGTTCAGTGGAGCAAATCTTTCCTAGAAATTATCTGTCTGTTTGTCTTTCCTCCCATATTAGTTTCTGTGGAAAGGATCAGAGATTTCCTTAAGTGTGGGCTAATCTAATGAGAAATATACTGCCGCATGTTGCCTTTACCTTGTGTAGAAGGGCTAACTGGGAGATTCTCCCACTCCCACACCTGCCATCAGGTGTATTTGAAGGATTTGCAATTTTGCAGTCAATTCCTAGCGTGGGACTCAAGCCCAGGAATGATCCAGAAGCAAAGATGTTAATGGTATTCCCCAAACCTAATCCTAACCCTAACCCTAACTTGTACTTCCCCCAATTTTTGAAAAGGGTCAACACTCCAGTACTTTGTCACAAATCCAGTTCCAAAAGATATGTGGGAAGTGACGCTATCTCCTCCCAAACCTCTGTCAGTTTTCAGGGATGAATACAGAGAGGTTGGCTTTGTCAGTCTTTAAATACAGCTGAAGGGAAAACTGAATGCAACAAAGCGTGGCTAATAACTGCTAAATCAGCTTTTTGATTGCTCCTCTGCCCACTTTGCATCAGCCTGATCCAGCAACCAATTGAAACACCTGCCCTCTGGTAAAGCTATAACATGAAAATTTATTCAAATTAACATTAGCAATTTTACACAGGCGCAAAGTTTTGTTCCTTTTGAGAATGAGAAAAATACGATGCATCACTGTAAATTTCTTGATGCTAAATATTCAGGGAACAATGGGAATAAAAACTGAAAGAACTGCAGATGCTGTAAATCAGGAACAAAAACAAAAATAGCAGGTGATGCTCAACAGGTCTGACAGCATCTGTGAAAAAAAATCAGAGTTAACGTTTCAGGTCCAGCGATGCTTCCTCAGGTAGCTCGGAAAATGTTGTTATATGTGCAGACATAGTAAGGAGGTTGGGGGTGGGGATGTGGTGTGGAATAAGGTGTAAACAATAGTTAGGGATAGAACTCAAAAGGAGAGAAGGCCAGACAAAGGAGTTGATAACGATCAGACTAGGAGGGTGAATAGCTATGAATGGGCTCTGTGAGCGGTTAACAATAGGAAATGTATAATGGCAGACTATGTGATACGAAGGCCTGGTGTATGGGTAGTGGCTAGGACATGGGAGAGTTTAGGCCCTAAAATTATTGAACGTGATATTGAACGCGATTTCTGAAGAAGAGTTTCAGCCCGAAATGTCAGCCTTCCTGCTCCTCTGATGCTGCTTGGCCTGCTGTGTTCATCCAGCTCTACACCTTGTTATCTCTGAACACGATATTGAGCCTGGAGGGCTGCAGGGTCCCCAAGTGAAAAATGAGGTGTTGTTCTTCCAGCTTACATTGAGCTTCGCTAGAGCACTGCAGCAAGCTGAGACAGAGGTGTTGGCCAACGAACAGGGTGGTATGTTAAAGTGCAGGCAACTGAAAGCTCAGGGTCATCTTTGCGAGCAAAACATTAATGTTGTGTGAAGCAGTCACCCCGTCTACGTTTCGTTTCCCTAATGTAGAGGAGACCACATTGTGAGCAGTGAAGGCAGTAGACTAGATTGTGGGAAGTGCAGGTGAAGTGCTGCTTCAACTGGAAGGTATGTTTGGGCCCTTGGATACTGGAGAGGGAGGAGGTAAATGGGCAGGTGTTTAAACCTTCGCTGGTTGCAGGGGAAGGTGCCGTGGCACTGTCAGGGTAAGTTGGGGATGAAGGAAGAGTGGACCAGTGTGTCCTAGAGGGAATGGTCCCTGCAGAAGATGGACAAGGGAGGGTAGAGGAATGTGTATCTGATCCTGGCATCTCACTGGAGGTGGTGGAAATGATGATCTTCTGGACATGGATGCTAATGGAATGTAGATAAATACAATGTGAACAATGGAAATTGACAAATATAGTACATTCTTATCGGTAATAAAGTATTTAACATTCTTATATTATTTACACAAAATGTTTACTTATGTTACTGTCAATACTATGGAGCAGTCAAAGAATGGTACGATGAATTAAATGCTGTTCAATTGTGCAAATGTAGAATATGTTTACGTTAGAAATAGAGGACACAAATTGTAAACTCGGAAGCACCTGACGTTATCAAGAGCATCAGGGTAATTTCCTGCGAAATAAGCACTGTGCTTGTTGACAGGAAATTGCCCATGTTTGATGAGAACAGGAGGAAAACCAATCTCTTGAGTGTCAGTGACTTGGGAGTCCATCAAGCAAACATAGATTAGGTAAATTCACAGTGAAGGTCTCATTTATAATGAATATAAATAATCTGAAACATCACCCGAAAGGAATTTAATAATGCAATTTGTATGTTTTGTCTTCTTCGGTATTTCAGTTTCTATTTCAATATACATTGTTTGGTGTCATTAGAGAATGATAATTTGAATAAATTCATAGTTATTATTCAAAATAATCACTGTTAAATATAGAAGCCAAATAATTTTATGTTGCGATTGTTGAGTGTTCAGATTTGGAAGGATTTGTCCCAGAGGTTGAAATGCAGCAGCTCAGAGTCACAACCCATTCAAGCCCCTGTCCAATGGCTCCAGTTTAAATGTTGCAAATGTTAAATAGTTGCATCCATCCTGTGAGGGTACATCCTAGATTTCTCCTGCATGTCATTGATGGAATATGTGAATAAATATCAAAGACAAACATTGACTGTGCCTGAAGGAACATGAACTCAATGAAAGATGCTCTTTCTGGCCTGCCCAAAACTTGCTGGTCTCTCAGAGCAAGGAGTTAACCCTGACTGGGTGTTGCAAAGTGGCACATCCTAAGGTCCAGGACTACATGCTGAGGGACGCCCTAAAGATTGGGGCAGCTTTTACCAAGGCACAGTGGGAAAAGACCACCATCTAATGTCTTTCTGCCAAAGCTAAATGGGGGTTTGTTCAGTTATCGGAACACCAAACCCCCACCCCAACAAGCCTCAAATATATGTAAATATAATCTTGTACAGATAAGAAATGCCTTTAGTTTGTATGTCAAACTCCAATGTTTGTTTTGTTTCTTCGTATGCCACTGTCAGAACCGAACTTTACACACAATGTATGCATAGAAAGGCATTTTTATGAATAAAGTTTATTTTTGAAATCAGAAAGGCAATTTGGGAAAATCTCTCTGCATACTGTGACTTTTCAAGTTGTGCTTTTAATAATTCTGCCTGTAAAATGTTACACTGAACACAAATCACTTATATAAGCCATTTTTAACTAAAGCTTACTAGTTAATTAAAAGTAAGATCATCTAAATGCTGTGGAGGGTGGGAAAGTAATCAACCTTGCACATCTAAAGTAGGTATTTGATGTATATTAGGGAAGCAATTGAATAGTAAAAAAATCTATCATTAAACATAGATGGATTCAACTTCCTCTACGGTATTACAGTAACACCCCCAGTTGAATACAGTTTTTTTTTCTGGTGGGAACTGAACTTGTGAATAATACATAAAAATCAAATATATTGTACATAATGACAGTGTCTTTATTTATCACGCTTCATGTTCTCAGAAGGATAACTGTCTGGCAGTTAAAATGTGTCCTTTGTTGAGAAATGTATCCAACTTATGGCCAGGTGAGAACATAATATTTTTTCAAATTTGCTTCAGTGTGACCTCCAATCAGCAGGAAGTCAAACTGATCAAATATCATTTGAATAACCATAGTTCAGCAGTTCCATAATGGAAACAATGTTTCTTGATCCTTATCATAAGGTAGTGGGCACCCAGAAATCCAGAAAACCTTATTCTAATCACACACTTAGCAGGAGATAAATTTCCCGATGAATTGTGCAACATTCACCCTACCCACACACATTGCCATGAAAAACAAAAGACTTTCTGACGTTATCATAGCCACTAGTTTATAAAATTTACATCTAAATGCTAGACCCTTAGGATTACTATTGGGGCATGACTATAAACGGGTAAAAGAGTCAGGAAAAGAGTCACTCTGACCATTTAACCTGAAAATTTGCACTAAGTGAGAAATGTCAACATGGGTTTCTAAGTCACTGAAGCTTAATCTAGAACTCCAAATGGAAGAAAGCATTATGGTCATTTTTCTATGTCCTTCATCTGCCTTTTCAAACTGACTGGTGTTTGACTAGTTCACTCCCTTTCTCTCCCCAGCTAACTGGAATACAAAGGTTGAGTGCATCAAATACCACAGGAAACCACAAACTAGGTGCAGAACTTCATTAGCAACTAGCAACTTTTTAAGATGTTATGATTACATCACATAAGTATTATCATGATTGAACATATACTGGTGAGTGCCCACGGATAGACTGAACCTGAAAGCGAACAGATGGATGGGTAAGCATGGAGATATCAGTAAATCAGCTTTCAATGAGTGTGCAAGCAACTCGAAGGAAATACAAAATGTTATGAAATGATGATCCTTATGTTGATGAATGGATGGGAAGAATAGAAAGATCTATCTCTGACATACACATTGTGTCAGAATGATAAATGGCTGCAGTACCATTCAATGGAGAAAACAGCAGCAATAAGATGCAAGTGATGTCTTTTGCAAGGAAGAATAAGGAGTAGTAATAGAAACTAAATGGTGCAATTTTAGTAGCATGGAAGAACAGAGTCCCAGGGGTTCACATCCACAAACTATTGTTCAAAAGCAAAATACAGTGATTGATAGAAAACAGAACTAAAAATGAAAAAGTTAGAAATATTCAGCAGGTCAGAGAATATCTATGGAGAGAGAAACAAAGTTGATGTTGTAGGTCAATGACCTTTCACCACACATCTTTGAAAGTAGTGGAACAATTTGATAAGGCTATCGAAATCATATACACATGACCCAGGGCTTTAAATATAGAGGCAGAGAACAAAAGCAGGACTTGTGAACTGAAGTGGTTCTGGCCACTATAACTCCATGGCTATCAACAAGACAGCTGCACTAAATGATTCACTAAGTGCTGCTTCTAAGATCCATTGGGAATGAGTGTGGGATCTCACAGTCCTCAACTCAAAAATGTATTATGCCTATCATAGATGCTTGTCAGTCCAACATAGCACGAAACAGGGCCATAAAGACAGCGGTGACTAATTTATAAGGCAAGCAGCAGAGAATTGTGAGAGATAACATGTTCGAGCTCAGAGAGGGAAACCCTACATGAAACTCCCCAAAGTTGATACTTAGCCACTTTTTTGGGGAGAGAAATGACTGCATATGTCATGGCACACAGGACTGTTTTCTACACTAGAACTGGCAGTAGTGCAACAAGTTCAAGAAACTCAGATTGTTAAGACCATGGGCTCCACATGCAAGTGACACAATACAAAATGTTTAGAACAACTTGTTCTGTTCAAAAGCTAAAATTTCAATTGGAACTAAAACTTCTTCCTGTAACATTCAGTCCTTCATTCACAAATTCCACCATAGTCCTGGAAAATGTAGAATTCCATGTCCAGTTCACTTGTCTTAAACATATTTAACACAAAATGCTGAGAACATCAGTCCTGAAGGAATGTGAAAGTTGTGGGCAAAGTAGTACAAAGAAATTGCAATATGTCTGATCCCTTTCTGTGGCAGGGAATAATATTGAATGTTGACAGGTATTATAAAAAGTAAGCAATAAAAATGGAGAATTATGAAGACTGTTTGTGATATTGAATACAAGAAAAATGGTTAAAAGTTGAATCGTACATGCATCGGATAAAATCTTCGGAAAAAAAAATTAAAATTTGTGACGAAACAAGTAAGAAGTGGCACCATACAAGGTGTGGTGATAGTGCATAACTTTTGACAATGCTTCACCTTGGGATGTTGGTATTATCCCAATTAATGTTACCACTGGACAAGCCAAATCCTAGATTGAAATCTGGCTTGATAGATCAATGTTGTTTTGTTTTGGTTCCAACCAGGTGATCTCTTCCTGAAACATAGACATATAATATTGTAGATTTGATTTTCAAGATAAAACTGAAGTTTGTTTCACAAAAGAAACGAAGATAAAATAGAATAAACCCAAAGAATTTACACATAATGCAAGTTAGAGATTTTGAAACACACATTTAAATACAGTCATTCATTCCAAAAACACTCCTGGACAAATCCAAAAAAAACTTTGTACAATAGCCAAAATCACCTCTTTTGTAGTCCTCAGACCAAAGTAAAATCCTTTTCTCTAACATCTTGATAAATATAATTTAGTTATGACTTCAACTTCTAGTCTAGGAAATCAGATAGCCTCTTCCTGAAGCTTTTATACACTTGAATCTCAATGCTCGCAGCTTCAAATAACTTCTTCAATGTTCATTCAAACATTTTTCGTCTTTTAATGAAACACCTTACTGTAAGATCATCTATTTTAACAAATCTCCCTTTCTCTGTATCAATGCATTATAACTCCATCTTCATCAAGGGCTTCTGTAGAACTGCTCCCAGTTGAAACTAAGACAAAACACTTCTTTTCCTAGGTCATGGGTGTTACCGCTAAATTAGAAAAGAACAAATCCATAAGTTTCTAACAGAAGCCCTGGTGCACAGTTGTTTACCTTATTTAGTCATAAATTCTCCTAATGTACACAAATAACCATTAGATCTGAAAGCCACCACTCCACTAACATTTTTTTAAAAAGGTCATCAAGGCTACAGAAATATCTACAAGTTAATCATTAATCCCTTCAGGCACACAGAAAAGCCCACATGCTACCATTCAAAATTCAGCTCTCTAAATGTAAAAATAAAGGATCCTATATCCCAATGTAAAATAGTACAGGGTAGTGTAAAATATAATAAGGTAAACACTGAGTTTACTAATTTTTAAAAAAATCAGATTTTATAAAAAAATCCAATGAACTCAAGAATGAATTAGAAATATACAAGAACAAAAAGACCCACTCTGTGCGACAGTTGATGCAAGAACATAGAACATAGAACATAGAACAGTACAGCACAGAACAGGCCCTTCAGCCCACAATGTTGTGCCGACCATTGATCCTCATGGATGCACCCTCAAATTTCTGTGACCATATGCATGTCCAGCAGTCTCTTAAATGACCCCAATGACCTTGCTTCCACAACTGCTGCTGGCAACGCATTCCATGCTCTCACAACTCTCTGCGTAAAGAACCTGCCTCTGACATCCCCTCTATACTTTCCACCAACCAGCTTAAAACTATGACCCCTCGTGCTAGCCATTTCTGCCCTGGGAAATAGTCTCTGGCTATCGACTCTATCTATGCCTCTCATTATCTTGTATACCTCAATTAGGTCCCCTCTCCTCCTCCTTTTCTCCAATGAAAAGAGACCGAGCTCAGTCAACCTCTCTTCATAAGATAAGCCCTCCAGTCCAGGCAGCATCCTGGTAAACCTCCTCTGAACCCTCTCCAAAGCATCCACATCTTTCCTATAATAGGGCGCCCAGAACTGGACGCAGTATTCCAAGTGCGGTCTAACCAAAGTTTTATAGAGCTGCAACAAGATCTCACGACTCTTAAACTCAATCCCCCTGTTAATGAAAGCCAAAACACCATATGCTTTCTTAACAACCCTGTCCACTTGGGTGGCCATTTTAAGGGATCTATGTATCTGCACACCAAGATCCCTCTGTTCCTCCACGCTGCCAAGAATCCTATCCTTAATCCTGTACTCAGCTTTCAAATTCGACCTTCCAAAATGCATCACCTCGCATTTATCCAGGTTGAACTCCATCTGCCACCTCTCAGCCCATCTCTGCATCCTGTCAATGTCCCGCTGCAGCCTACAACAGCCCTCTACACTGTCAACGACACCTCCGACCTTTGTGTCGTCTGCAAACTTGCTGACCCATCCTTCAATTCCCTCGTCCAAGTCATTAATAAAAATTACAAACAGTAGAGGCCCAAGGACAGAGCCCTGTGGAAGTCCACTCACCACTGACTTCCAGGCAGAATATTTTCCTTCTACTACCACTCGCTGTCTTCTGTTGGCCAGCCAATTCTGTATCCAAGCAGCTAAGTTCCCCTGTATCCCATTCCTCCTGACCTTCTGAATGAGCCTACCATGGGGAACCTTATCAAAAATTAAATAGCTAGCAGAACACAACTGCACACAAAAAACAGACACAGGTAAATGTTCAATGTTAACTGGAACATGAAGACCAATCATCTGTACTAGCACCAATAAATCTCCCACCTCTCAAAGTTAGTTCCTCCAAACCTTCTGATATCAAGATAGCATTATTAAAAATGTGGCGTTCATAATGTTAACACCGACTATATAATGTATTTATTAAATATCCATAGGGTCAGTGTGCTGTCGGTAAAGAGTATGCTTGTAAACATTTTGTGATTCTTTAAAGATATGAAAGGCATCACATGAAAGCAAGATCTCTTCAAAGACAACATATAATCAAACTGTGTAGACGAAAAACTCTCAGATTCAACTCTTGTTTGTATGGAATTCAATGGTTTTAATCTACAATGTACAGCAATACAATTGGCTTCACAACCTGGAATAGAAGGAGAAAATCAGCCATCGTTACTGTTTTCAGTAATGCAGATGGTTCACTTTTTGTCGGTACTGACTGTAGGCTTTTGTGTAACGCAGTAGATCAACGGCTTGGGGTAGAAGAAGAGCATTCTTCAGTTAATTATCATATGAAACTACAATGAGAATGTGCTGAAAATGAAAAACAATGAGTATTGGAAGAGGCGCAAAGAGAGAATATGCAGCAGGACATCTTGTTCTGAAACCAGTCATGTGCTCAGTTTCAGATGAAGGAATAACGTCAGGTGCTGGGTTACATTATATCCCGTGACCAAGTAGAAGTGTGGAAAACAAAAATAGAAGGAAAATAAGGAAGCTTATATGGCCTGAACAACATGGAGTGTAATGAGAAATGTATTAGAATCATGTGAGAAATCCAATGAGGTTCATCACAACTTTGGGAAAAACTTGCTGCATTTTTTTAACAAAGTTCAGGAAGTTAAGGAGAGATCTCACTGGACAACAGCAAGTTCCCTACTAAGGGGAATTATTGCTCATTAACATTGTTATGAACTGCAATTTTCACCTCATTAATATGAAGCTTTTTAGACACCATGAATTCTCAACATGGATGCAGAGGAGGTACCTGGCAACTTCAGCACGCCAAAGGCTATGAAGATCTTCCAAACTGGTCACCAAACAACACCATCTTGTGGCAAAATCCATGGGCACCGGAAGCATGCATCCCTCATCACCCATGGATATTAATATACAATCATCGATAACCTGTCAAGATCCTCATGGCAACCCACCAATCCAATTGCAGGGCACTTACAAAGTTGAGAACTGTCTTGCAGTGCATGCTGGCAACATTGTAAAGATGAAAGCTCCTATCCTCAACTTTCACTGCAATGGAATCAATCCAGAACACTTTAAAATGTGTCACAGTTGATGAATTTCCAACCCTATTCCCAGGGGTTTTGATTTTTAAAAATTGCCTTTTAATGGGCGGGAGCTGGCTCAGGTCATGAATCCGCTCCTGGCCTGGATGGTTCTATTATGAAATAGGCATGTCCTAGTCCTCTGCAATGTTCATGGAGTCAGAATGAAGGAGTCCATCACTAATACTGTGTAAAGGAACCATGAATTACCGACAAGTTATTTGCCAGATTATTTCTTTCAGCTGCTGGTGCAATTGTACATGCTTTTGCAGCTTTCAGATAGTTGTTTCAAGTTTGAAAAGTCTGCAATGAGTTGTTTCTCTAATGTATATTCTTGTTGATTTAAAATTTGTGACAAAACAACTTGCTTCCAGACTGGGGTACTCGGTCAATGTAAGTTAAACAATATCTCTGCTACTGTATTCAACTCAGTTCATGCTCTATCACTATTACTTGCAACATCTTCCCCACGTGCTGTTACCCACCCAACACCACTGATCCTGTATACACCCTGTGCTCACTACTCAATCAAGCAAGATATATCCCCATCTAATCCAAAAATAGCAGCTGTTCCACTCGCTTTCATCTTCCTTAATCCCAGCATTTTTTCTCTCATTCCGAGAGGAAAGCAGTCCCAAGAGGGCAAAAGGACACAAGACAAATGGTGGGCTGCCCAACAATCAACTCCTCACCATTCATGTGGAAAGCATTCAGACTCTGACTGCTCTGAGTGGCTAACAGACTTGTGTCCCAGCCTTTGGATTGGCATTGGACGATGTCTTTGACTTAAAGTGCTGGGACCCTAACCTGACTGAGTCCTGCTGATAGCCCATGACAAGCTTCCTCTCTTTGTCTCCATGCTAAACAACAAAGCAAGGCAGAAAGTAATATGTGCTCTGTATCTCCAGTCACGGGGGATAAGTTCAAAGAGGCAAATCAATGCAATGCATGGTAGGGCAGGGACGTTTTGAACATCCATAAAAGCTCAGAGTGAGTGAATGCTATGACAGCAAGTGAAGAGCCCTGAGATGCAGCCTGGTCCAGTCGTGAGTTGCGAATGTGTCCCTGAACGTATTGTGTCCTTACAATGAGAGTCACCAGTGCAGCCTGAGGTACAGCATTGAAGCACAGAAGCATCTTGCAAGTGGATCGGAAATGAGCTTAAGGGTTTTTAGAGGCTGTTACATATCTGATGCTAATACATATAAATGTGAGGTGCATGTGGCCCCAATGCCCATGGAGTGTGTCCTGAGGTGTTAGGGCCCAGTATTCAACATAGAGGGCTTTAGGAGCAAGCAGTGAGCTGAATCAGCCAGGTACCTGCCCTGGTTCTCCTGTCTAGTTTTCTCAGTGTCTACTTTTCTCGTCACATTTGGTAAAACAGAAGATTGAATATTAATGAGGGATGATGGACCAACAACTATAGCTTTAACAAGGAATGATTCCAATAAATTTCTCACCACTGCCAAGTGAGAAATTTGCAACACCACATATCAGAAGTATAAAAGAATTGGAAGCGAGATGCTCATGACTACAAGATGAACATTGATAACAAAGTGTGAAGCTGGATGAACATAGCAGGCCAAGTAGCATCTTAGAAGCACAAAACCTGACGTTTCGGGCCTAGAACCTTCATTAGAAAAGGTGGATGGGGAGAGGAATCTGAAATAAATAGGTAGAGAGGAGGAGGCGGACTGAAGATGGATAGAGGAGAAGATTAGGTGGAGAGGAGAGTATGGATGGGAAGGTAGGGAGGGGATAGGTCAGTCCAGGGAGGACGGACAGGTCAAGGGGGCAGGATGAGTTTAGTAGGTAGAAAATGGAGGTGCGGCTTGAGGTGGGAGGAAGGGATAGGAGAGAGGAAGAATAGGTTAGGTAGGCGGGGACGAGCTGGGCTGGTTTTGGGATGCAGTGGAGGGAGGGGAGATATTGAAGCTGGTGAAATCCACATTGATAACATTGGGCTACAGGGTTCCCAAGTGGAATATGATTTGCTGTTCCTGCAACCTATGGGTGGCATCATTATGGCACTGCAGGAGGCCCATGATGGACATGTCGTCTAAGGAATGGGAGGGGGAGTGGAAATGGTTTGCGGCTGGGAGGTGTAGTTGTTTATTGTGAACCGAGCGGAGGTGTTCCGAAAAGAGGTCCCCAAGCCTCCGCTTGGTTTCCCCAATGTAGAGGAAGCCACACCGGGTACAGCGGAAGCAGTATACCACATTGGCAGATGTGCAGGCGAACATCTGCTTGATGTGGGAAAGTCATCTTGGGGCCTGGGATGGGGGTGAGGGAGGAGGTGTGGGGGCAGGTGTAGCACTTCCTGTGGTTGCAGGGGAAGGTGCCGGGTGTGGTGGGGTTGGAGGGGAGCGTGGAGCGGACAAGGGAGTCGCAAAGAGAGTGGTCTCTCCGGAAGGCAGACAAGGGTGGGGATGGAAAAATATCTTTAGTGGTGGGATCGGATCGTAGATGGCGGAAGTGTCAGAGAATGATGCGTTGTATCCGGAGGTTGGTGGGGTGGTAAGTGAGGACTCGGGGGATTCTCTTTTGGCGGTTATTGCGAGGTTGGGGTGTGAGGGATGAGGTGCGGGAAATGCGGGAGACCGCTGCGTGGGGAAGTTGCGGTCCTTGAAGAATGAAGACATCTGGGATGTGTGGGAGCGGAATGCCTCATCCTGGGAGCAGATACAGAGGACGCAAAGGAATTAGGAATAGGGGATGGAATTTTTGCAGGAAGATGGGTGGGAGGAGGTGTATTCCAGGTAGCTGTGGGAGTCGGGGCGCTTGAAATGGACATCGGTTTGTAGGCGATTGCCTGAGATGGAGACAGAAAGGTCCAGGAAAGTGATGGATGTGTTGGAGATGGTCCAGGTGAACTTAAAGTTGGGGTGGAAGGTGTTGGTGAAATGGAACTGTTTGAGCTCCTCTTGGGAGCAAGAGGCGGCACCAATACAGTCATCAATGTAACGGAGGAAGAGGTGGTGTTTGGGGCCAGTGTAGGTGCAGAAGAGGGACTGTTTCACATAACCTACAAAGAGGCAGGCATAGCTTGGGCCCATGTGGGTACCGTTCTGAAATAAATAGGGAGGGGGGGGGGAGGCAGACTGAAGATGGATAGAGGAGAAGATAGGTGGAGAGGAGAGCCTCTGCCGCATCTGCTCCCAGGATGAGGCATTCCACTCCCACACATCCCAGATGACCTCATCTTCAAGGTCCGCAACTTCCCCCCTTGACCGTGTCTCCCGCATTTCCCACACCTCATCCCTCACACCCCGCCCTCACAATAACCGCCAAAAGAGAATTCCCCCAGTCCTCACATACCACCCTGCCAACCTCCGGATACAACGCATCATCCTCCAACACTTCTGCCATCTACAATCCGACCCCACCACCCAAGATACCTTTCCATCCCCACCCTTGTCTGCCTTCCGGAGAGACCACTGTCCAGGACTCCCTTGTCTGCTCCACACTCCCCTCCAACCCCACCACACCCGAAACATTCCCCTGCAACTGCAGGAAGTTCTACATTTGCCCCCACACCTCCTCCCTCACCCCCATCCCAGGCCCCAAGATGACTTTCCACATCAAGCAGATGTTCACCTGCACATCTGCCAATGTGGTACACTGCATCCGCTGTACCCAGTGTGGCTTCCTCTACATTGGGGAAACCAAGCAGAGGCTTGGGGACCGCTTTGCAGAACACCTATGCTCAGTTCGCAGTAAACAACTGCACCTCCCAGTCGCAAATGATTTCAACTCCCCTTCACATTCCCCAGACAACATGTCCATCATAGGCCTCCTGCAGTGCCACAACGATGCCATCCAAAGGTTGCCGGAACAGCTACTCATATTCCGCTTGGGAACCCTGCAGCCCAATGGTATCAATGTGGATTTCACCAGCTTCAAAATCTCCCCTCCCCACACTGCATCCCAAAACCAGCCCAGCTCGTCCCCACCTATCTAACCTGTTCTTCCTCTCACCTATCCCTTCCTCCCACCTCAAGCCGCACCTCCATTTCCTACCTACTAACCTTATCCCGCCTCCTTGACCTGTCAGTCCTCCCTGGATTGACCTATCCCCGCCCTACCTCCCCATCCATACTCTCCTCTCCATCTATCTTCTCCTCTATCCATCTTCAGTCTGCCTCCCCCTCTCTATTTATTTCAGAATCCTCTCCCCAACCCCCCCTTTCTGATCAATGGTCTAGGCTCAAAACGTCAACTTTTGAGCTCCTAAGATGCTGCTTGGCCTGCTGTGTTCATCCAGCTCCACACTTTGTTACCTTGGATTCTCCAGCATTTCCCATTATCTCTGATCACAAGATGAGCCTTGCCAGGTTTCTCACCTGATTCTGCCACAGCTCACATCATTCCCATCCCTATAAGATTCCACCTAAAGGCTAGAATTTTTCACTCCCTTGAGGCACATGGAAAAAACAAGAAAGTTGGAAAGCAAGAGCACAAATAAAAAAAAATCAGAGCCCTGATGTGAATACAAGATTTCCAATGTTTCCAATATCCTCCCAACTCCCAAAACTGGACCATCATCTAGCATACACAGATCAGGAGTGTGATGGAATACTTTCCATCTGCCTGGATGAATGGAATTCCAACAGTACTTTAGAAGACCATAAGACCATATGAAAAAGAAACAGCAGTAGGCCATTTGGTCCCTGAAGTCTGCTGTCCCATTCATGGCGGAGCTGAATTTTGGCACCATCCATGACAAACCACCTGCTTGATGAATGCCACATGCAATACCTTAAACAGTCAGACCCTGCACCACTAACATATAGCATGTGCCAGATACAAGATTCACTGCAGCAACTCCTAAAGTGTCTTACATCAGCACTTTGCAATTTTGCAACCAAACTGTGTAGATGAATTTGAACACCGCTGTTAGAGCACACATCCCAACCCACCTCAGCGACCAGGGGCAAAAGCTCAGAAGATAGGCAAGATTCAGGCAGGTGGAAGATGTTTTTTCAAGCAGAAACTGGTTGATGCAAGGAGAGGGCCAAAGTACCTTCCCCCCAAATCGGTAGGGAAATCAATGACACCCTCTGATTTTTACAGCGAAAATACAGCATTTTGTACACTTTGCTAAAATAATCAAATACAGCATGGTCACTTTCCTTCTATCTTAATCAGTACACTTCATCCCATTGCTCTCTTAATCAATGATGGGCACTTCTATGGACAGCCTCACATACCCATGATCTAATGGTGTTAGCTAGACGCTGTAACCTCTAAGGCTTTGAATCTTTCTATGCATCCTATTCATTCACATTCCAAAAGTTTAATGGCTCTACTCCTTCAGATCTTTCTCAGCCTCGTGTGTCTGTAAGGACAGGTCGAATTCTATTACCCATTGTATTTTGGTGTCATCTTTTATCAAATTCAGTTATTCCTTTTATTTTCCCACTGTCCCAAATACATAATGTAAAAATAAAAAGTCAATAAAAAATAAATTAGTTTTAACTAACTACTATAATGTTAACTTCTGTTATAAAGTTAATTATGAAGTGCAACATTATACAACTAATTTCACTGTTAGCATTTTGAAATTTATGGGTTGTGAGCAATCTATCTTGTTCAGAGCATAAGAGAAGGCAGCTCCTAAGGCTAGTTAACCTTCACATCAAGGCTTAAATGTTTTATTAATGCTTGTATTATATTCTGGTTATGGATGGAAACCAACTTCTATGATTAAAGCATTTTTAACTAAAAGTATTTAATATTGCAGGCAGCTTCAAAGAAGCAACTCCCTACTACAAAATAACTTTAGCTGTCACCCTTGCAGCTGCTTAGGGACTTCATCTAGCACCTAATGTTATTCATTTATAAGGACAATTATTCTTTCATTAATAAGACTATAATTGGTCATTTATCTGTCCTAAGGCATCCTTTTGTCAGAACTGACTCAGATGGGAACATTGAGCGTTCCATTACTGACCATCTTGCAGTTCTGCTCAAAGGTACCATTGTATTTCACTGTGTGAGCAGGCTGCTTAGTTTTGCTTAGCTTCTGTCTGCCATCTTGTAGGCAGGCATGGGCCACTTAGGTTGTACAGGTCCAAGTCACCTTACATAACTACGTACAGGTCACCGCTGCAACCACTACCTGCAAATCTCTCTTCAAGATGCACAACATTCTGGCTTGGAGCAATATTGCCAAAAAAAAATTCTGTCACTGGGTAAAACTTCTGGCGTTACGTTCCTACAGCATTGTGATTGTAAATGAGCTAAATGAACTGTCACAGTTCATGAAAGCTGCTCACCACCTTCTCCAAGGCAATTAAGGATGGGCAATAAATGCTGTCCCCACCAGTGACGCCCACGTGCCGTGAAAGAATAAAAACAAATTGTAAATGCATGAAGTAGTTTGAATGCCCCATGTAGTCGCCTTTATCTTTAACCTGTGATGCATGCTATTATCCCTTGTTGCATACCTAATGGATGCTGAGTGAATATGAGGGCTCTTATCAAGTTTGCTTCTGTCACACTATAAAACGCTAATGGATGGGTCGCTGAATTCCCTTTCCCTCTATTACTGTCTACTTGCACATGCAACCTACGCATAATCATATTCTACATTGTATTGTTCCTGCAATACTGTAACACGTTAAAAATAGAATAAATGACTATTACAAAATATATTCTGAAACAAAACATTAAATCATTATTCCCAATTAACTCCAAAGGAATCAGCATACAATAATTTTAAGCAAGGATTAAGAAACAGAATAATGATTTTCTGCTGCGTCCTACCATATCCAGAGAACTGGGGTTAGATTCTGCAAAGTTCTGCAAATCTATCTTACTTGTAATTTGTTCCTACGCTGCAATGTATTTTCAGTTCTTCTCAGCACAGACGGTTTGTTTCCCATCCTCTTATTTCCCATCTTCTTTCCTGAGCTGTTGGTTTTATACTGGGGAACTGTTCTGCAACAGCAATATCAACCTGTAAATCCTTCCAACTCACATCATTGGCAGCAAGTAAGGGCTGGAGAGATTCTTGGTCAGCCGTGAAATGGAAAACCAATTGGAGCCTCTACCTTCACTACTCATTGCTCCAGACTACAACATGCTTGTAAAGTGCATATTGCCACAGTAACTCAGTTGACTGTAACATTGTACCATTGGTTCGACAGGTGCTACTAGCTTTCTAGATCACACCTAACTGGTTATTCTTCATTCCTCTTCAAAATAGATTATCGATTGCTGCAAACACATCTGAAAATACTAAATAATGATGATGAAAGGACACCCTGACCGAGTTTTGCCTTTGTACCATCTCTATCCTATTGAGTTTAGAGAACCTAACTGGAAAGTAAACGACAGATTTCATAATACTGTGGCTCAAGGTTGCTACTACCACAACATACCATCGTAACATGCTCAAACTCTTAGCTTTCATTGGGAATTTCAATTGACAAAACTTACATCTGTCGCATCTCTCATGTCCCTAGGCCATCTCTAAGCATGTCACAGCTAATGCATTACTCTTAAATTGTCACTTTTTGTCATCAAATGCAGCT
Source organism: Stegostoma tigrinum (assembly GCF_030684315.1). Taxonomy (NCBI): domain Eukaryota; kingdom Metazoa; phylum Chordata; class Chondrichthyes; order Orectolobiformes; family Stegostomatidae; genus Stegostoma; species Stegostoma tigrinum. Next base: position 30,683,718 of record NC_081375.1, read on the forward strand.
GGCGATTTTGTGACAGAAAACTCTCACAGAAGTTATCATAAGGTGAAAATTAATCAATGAGTGAATTCTTCTGTCGGTTTGAGGGATGAATTTTAGATGAACTGTCTGATTTGACTATTACCATGGGATCTTTTGTTTTACTGAACCGACAAACCTGTTTAGCAGTTTGTTTGAAAGGTTGGGATTCAATTGCTCATTGCAATTTACAATCAGGTAGAACAAGCCACTTAATTTTCCTTCCGGTTATAAAACTATACTCCACCATTTTGCGAGAAATTTTGAACATAAGAGCACCTCCTTCTATTAATCAGCAGTCTAAATCTTTTAAACTTAAAACTTTCACATCAATTGATCCGTTGACCCATTCTGTCTTTTATGTTATGTCAGGATACAGATAGATGTGGCTGCATGTATCATCTTTGTTGCCTAAATAACTAAGCAAATGATCAGGGGGTTGATTTCTCTGCAAATAAACTGAAACACACTAATTAAACATAAAATTAGAGGGGCAGTGAATCAGTTTTATCTTTTTACCCCTCATGGTTGGCTACAAGAAATATTTTAAAATTATTTTTAACATGCAATTACGTCCTACTTCAGTCAAAGGATAATAAGTCAAAATTAAGGAGTCAATTACAAGCTTGTCTTGAGTGAAAGGAAGAGGAATTTTATTTAAATAATAAACTGGTTGCTGTTTCTGAGAGGCTGAAAGAAACAGTCAGAGTGAAAGAGTCTTCCTATTCTATTGCCACCGATCCATTTTCCTTCTCCCTTGGCCAAAAAGACTCTCTGGTGTCTGAAATAAAGTCCACTTGTATGCTCCTGGGTCTAGCTTCATTAATTTTTCATGTTGGATAATCTGCAGGCAACATCCATTCAATATTTGAAACTTCCAGAATGGTGTTAAGTCAACCAAAGATACAGATTTAATTATATCAATTTTAACTCTGACAGATTTTTGTTTATTGATTATTTCAGAAATGTCGCTCAACTTGTTTATTGTTGCAGTCATCTAAAGTCAATGATTTTTCTTTCTGAAAAGTATTTTAGCCCATGAAATTTCTCAGGTAACGAAGTTAGATGATAGAAGCTGAAAACTGATAGTCCATTTTTACCACTATTATAATAATTCCTATTTAGCATTTTCCAGGTCAATTCTCCTCATCATCATTATTTTCATGTGCTTCAGTGCTTAAGAATCTCGTTATTTTTAAAAGATATAATAAAAGGCTATGCCTTTCAATTAAACAATTCATATCTAAACTATATAATGGGCTGTAGTTCCCACTTTCAATAATGGTTGCAAAAACAAAGTTGCTGGAAAAGCTCAGCTGGTCTGGCGGCATCTGTAAAGGAAAAGCAGAGTTAATGTTTTGAGTCCGGTGACCCTTCCCCTTTTGCCCACCTTCAGTAATGGCTGGTGTTCCCTCATTCAGTTCTCCAGCTGAAAGTACAGTTTGACAGGATTTCCTGCTACTTGTATACAATCCTTGTTCCTGGCGCCATCTTGTTTTGTAGAATCAAGCATTTTGTGAGTTGACAGCAAGTTCCAGGTGGAGTTCCAATGTTCTCCTTGGAATTTGCCAGGAAGAGCAAGGGAAGGGCACAGCAAAAGAAATTGCTGCAGGTTTTGAACATTTGTAGGAAGTGAAAGGAACCAGCATCACTGCTCTCAATGGAAAAGGTAGAGGGAAAAGTTTAAAACAGGGGCAGAAATGATACTTAATGCGACATCAACAGCAATACTCAGAGCATCCAGACGTGCGGGAGACTCTACGGAAGTTAGATTAAATGATATTTGAGCAGGACAGACACATGTGTTATGGTCAGTAAGGAGGAGACCCATTGAATGCTAATTTGTAAGAACATTAACAGTGAAGAAATAGGTGGTGAATTCAACTTCTAGGTCAGACATCATGAGTTGATGGTTTTCCTTGTGATGCTAAGTCCTTCCAAGCATTGCTGAGGTGGTGGTTGGAGTACTTTGGTGTTTTTGTTTGTAATGCCTGACTGAATGGTTGCAGTTAGAAAAGGCCCCACAGGAATAGCGAGATGATGCACCTAGAACAGCAATTGACTGAGCATGAATGGCTTGATCAGCTTCATTACCTCAGCCATGAGATGAGGCATCAAGCATATCAGACATATCCTTCCCCCTCTCTTACAGAATTGATTTTCAATTGGCACTAGGCTTGCAACAAATTGGCCCAGAGGATTCACTGCAACGGATCTATCAACACTCGGCAAAAGGCTTTGGCTCGAATTCTTCTGAATAAGGGCAAACTAGGACAGCAGCGATGCTGCTGTCTTCGTCCTGGCGCTTTCAAGAGCACACCAAATAGCATAATGCTGACAATAACCAAGTGTCTGCCCACAGATTGTGTCTACCCAAGATCAGGCAGCTCACAAAACTGCTTATTTTTCAGCCTTAATTCCACGTTCTTTAATTCAACACTGATGCCAGACGCAAGAAATGTTTTGGATGAATTAACTACATTACACTTCCCATTAGTAGTATCTGTGCTGGGAAAGGAACATGAAGACCTTAGACTCTATTTGTTCATTGCTCTTTATTTAGCAGTGAATGTTGGTGCTGCTCTGTAGCCACACAGGTTATATTGCTGATATTAAGTTCTTTTCTTACGTTTGTCTATGCATTGTAATTATACCCACAGCAAATTTCCATAAGGACATAAAAAATTATCCTGTATTGAGTGTCCATCTCTGATGTTGACGAATCAGTTATGTTTCCCCAAAGTCCAGCTCCAACCGGTCTTCCTCCAAACATACATAAAGGTGTATTCCTGAAGGCAATCCCATTGCCCACAATTTGAGGTGTCAATAGATGAGGGAAAGAAAGAGTGAGATGGTTCAACTCTGATGGTTAGACATTTTCACAAGTACCCACTTTAGCTCAAACATTCACTGCACTTTTGCTGCTGCCATCCAACACAAGAGAACATTGTTCATCTAACATTGTTAGTAATGTTGGGCCACAAGCAGGTACAAACTTTATTAAGGACATTGGGAATTGATTTTGCTTTTGATGGCTTTTGCTTCCCTACCAGGAAGTTTCGCTTGTATGTGAAGGTGCTGTGGTGGTGTTGGGGGATGTTGGGACTGCAGGAAGAGTGGACCAGAAGATGCAATTGCAGAAGATGTAACTTCGACAGTCCTCACTATCCAAGGCCTCAGACACACCTTCTATGTGAAGCAGTGATCTACTTGCACTTCTCTCCATCTAGACTATTGTATTCGCTGCCCACAATGTTGTCTTCTCTACACTTGTGAGACGAAGCACAGGCAGGTCAACCCTCACTTTGCAGAACACCTATGTTCTGTCCACAAAAATGATCCTGATCTTCCAGTTTTTTTTTTGCCATTTGAACACACCACAGTGTTCTTCAGTCTCGGGCTTGCTGCAGTGTTCCAGTAAAGCTCAGCAGAAGCTGGAAGAAGAGCCCCTCATTTTCAGCTTGGGAACCCTGCAGCCTTCTCTACTCAATATCAAGTTTAATAATTTTAGGGACTGAGCACATTTTCTCATGCCCTTACTCAACCCCATGCACCAGGCCTTGTCATCTCAAAGCCTGCTACCACACACAAACTATTATCAGCCACAAATGGTCCCCATAAGCAGCTAATGATTCCCACAGACTGACCTTTACCCATTCCCTTGACTGCGCAATTGTTTCTCTCTCTCCCTGTGCTCCATTTCCACCCATCGTTTAGTCCTTTCCCCTCCCTCTGCACTTCTTTGACATAAATATCAACATTTCCCGAGGTATAATCAGCCCTGATGAACAGCCACTGGACTCAAAATGTTTATTCTGTTTTCTGACCACACATGTTGCCAAACTTGCCATGTTTTTCCAGCAATTTCCATTGCTGTTGCAGTGAATATCTAACTAAGCAAAGGATTGAAGACAAAATAATTCTGACAAGAACAAGAAACATTTTGGATAACCTAATGAAGAACAGTGGAAGTAATGTAATAAAAAATAACTTGTGCCAATAGAGTTCAAGTCTCCTTTGATATTAGTCAATAGATTTTTGATTGGAATGAAACTCAAGCTTCCTACTGGTTTTAGAACGAATTTCCTTTTGTTGAAGATTGTTCCAAGAGCTGCTGTTATTTAATTCAAATCTGCAAGTATAATATTCAATTTCCAATTATCTACTCTGCTTATCATTTTTAGATGCATTTCATATGTTCACAATCAGCCATTTAGAGCTGATCTGTATACTTGCACTGCTGGAGGTAAAGATATTTCGAAATAGATCACTGCCAAAACAAATCTTAGATCTGAAACAGAAACTGCCAAAACTCATACAATTGCACAAAATTAAAGGAGAGACTAAATTTTATTTTGTGATAGATTTAATTTATATCCTGTTGGAAAGAATCAATTTAAGTCTCAGATTCTGTAAAGGATATCCAGAATTGAATGTAACACACATAAAAATGTGTAATGCTTCGGGACTGAGATAAAAATAAAATAAGTTAGACTTTTCTTTCCTTCTGTAAAGATAATTTTCTCCATGTACACCAGTCAGAACTAAAAGTCAGACAAATGTACATGTGAGGCATAGTTTCCCCTTCTCTTGTGTAGCAAGAGGTCGATTGGCAAAACAGAGTTTGACAGAAAATATCAGATTCTCAATGGCAGAAACATTTTCCTCATTTTCACCTCAAGCCCTCAGTGACCATTTCAGAATCTTGACCCTGAATGGTGTCCAGCTTTTTCCAGGTATATAGGGACCCTAATTTACAAATGTCTAACTTACAAGTACTCGTACTTATGAGCACCATCTCATATATGGTTTTATATGTTAAATCTCAAAATTGAACATTTCCTGAGCTTATGAACAGTTGCATTCTGCTCTGATTTCCATTCAAATCGCCTTGCAAACAGATTCCAGAACAGAACTCATTCACAACCCTGAACGACTACCTGTATTTGCATCTCATTAAATCTCCAACTCAACAGATTTATATTTCAGTTCCACTTATCCTCTCCTCCACCAAGAACTTGATGGTGCAAATTCCAAACAGAGCCATATCTTAGCAGATGTACCTCATTGAATGCCAGTCTGGCCATTACACAACTATTTCTTCTACAAAATGACACTGTAGGCTCCATGGACATCATCCTCCTTCATCATCCACACAAATTTACATCAACAAACCACCAGCCCTACCACATCATCATGCCTGGACCAACTCTGTCACTGTTTCAGATCTTTGACACTGCTTTGGAGATGATGGACACCAACAGGTTGTAGGGTTCTGCCAAGTCACATTGCGAGCAGGGGCAGTAAACATTTCCAGCATCTGCCAGGATTTGTTTTCACTGACATTGACACACTCATCTCGTGGCTCTTAGCTTGTTTTATGAGTACTTACTTACTTTAGAGCTCAATTTGAGGCTGGCAGCCTCTATCTGTTTCACTGCTTTCCTCAGATGAACTGACTTTACTATTGAGCTACAGGCTGCAAGCTTTGGCAGTTTATCTTTCCTTTTAGTGTAAAGGGAGAAGTAAGCAGCTTGTGATATTGGGGAACACTAAACAGTCAATCTATCAGTCAGACAAAGTGGGCACGTCATTATATGATAATAAAATGTGAGGCTGGATGAACACAGCAGGCCAAGCAGCATCTCAGGAGCACAAAAGCTGACGTTTCGGGCCTAGACCCTTCATCAGAGAGGGGGATGGGGGGAGGGAACTGGAATAAATAGGGAGAGAGGGGGAGGCGGACCGAAGATGGAGAGTAAAGAAGATAGGTGGAGAGGGTGTAGGTGGGGAGGTAGGGAGGGGATAGGTCAGTCCAGGGAAGACGGACAGGTCAAGGAGGTGGGATGAGGTTAGTAGGTAGCTGGGGGTGCGGCTTGGGGTGGGAGGAAGGGATGGGTGAGAGGAAGAACCGGTTAGGGAGGCAGAGACAGGTTGGACTGGTTTTGGGATGCAGTGGGTGCGGGGGAAGAGCTGGGCTGGTTGTGTGGTGCAGTGGGGGGAGGGGATGCACTGGGCTGGTTTAGGGATGCAGTAGGGGAAGGGGAGATTTTGAAACTGGTGAAGTCCACATTGATACCATATGGCTGCAGGGTTCCCAGGCGGAATATGAGTTGCTGTTCCTGCAACCTTCGGGTGGCATCATTGTGGCAGTGCAGGAGGCCCATGATGGACATGTCATCAAGAGAATGGGAGGGGGAGTGGAAATGGTTTGCGACTGGGAGGTGCAGTTGTTTGTTGCGAACTGAGCGGAGGTGTTCTGCAAGGTGTTTTGCAGAACACCTCCGCTCAGTTCGCAACAAACAACTGCACCTCCCAGTCACAAACCATTTCCACTCCCCCTCCCATTCTCTTGATGACATGTCCATCATGGGCCTCCTGCACTGCCACAATGATGCCACCCGAAGGTTGCAGGAACAGCAACTCATATTCCGCCTGGGAACCCTGCAGCCATATGGTATCAATGTGGACTTCACCAGTTTCAAAATCTCCCCTTCCCCTACTGCATCCCTAAACCAGCCCAGTGCATCCCCTCCCCCCACTGCACCACACAACCAGCCCAGCTCTTCCCCCCCACCCACTGCATCCCAAAACCAGTCCAACCTGTCTCTGCCTCCCTAACCGGTTCTTCCTCTCACCCATCCCTTCCTCCCACCCCAAGCCGCACCCCCAGCTACCTACTAACCTCATCCCACCTCCTTGACCTGTCCGTCTTCCCTGGACTGACCTATCCCCTCCCTACCTCCCCACCTACACCCTCTCCACCTATCTTCTTTACTCTCCATCTTCGGTCCGCCTCCCCCTCTCTCCCTATTTATTCCAGTTCCCTCCCCCCATCCCCCTCTCTGATGAAGGGTCTAGGCCCGAAACGTCAGCTTTTGTGCTCCTGAGATGCTGCTTGGCCTGCTGTGTTCATCCAGCCTCACATTTTATTATCTTGGAATCTCCAGCATCTGCAGTTCCCATTATCTCTGATACGTCATTATATGACATTGTATTGCAGCAAGATCAAAGCTGCTAACATGGCAAGTGTACTTCATGTGCTTTAACTAAATGGAGATAAGTGAAATTCAAAGAGGAAGAGTTCTTAATGGGATGAAGGGGGCCTACAGTCAGTCAGAGAGTATCATTATAGTCAGTCAAGAGACTAATCTGATTACACTACAAGGAGTTGGTTATTGTCAGATCTGCGGCTCAAGCGTTCCAGGGATTACAGGTAAATTGGTGTTGAGATGTGGACCAGATGTTCCTACAATGAAGATGACCTACTAAATAGACAGCATCGGATCAAGAACATAGCTCACTGCCATTGTCTCAAGGGCAACTAGAGATACAATA